>NC_072380.2:38664469-38967500 GCF_028885625.2 Pongo pygmaeus | reverse complement strand
GTTTCACCATGTTGGCCAGGCTGGTCTCGAACTTCTGAGCTCAAGTAATCTGCCCACCTCGGCCTCCCAAAGTGCTGGGATTATGGGCATGAGCCACCACTCCTGGCCAAATTATTTCTTTATGGCCAATTTTTACACAGAAGGTGGAGGGAAAGTTAGACAGTAATATTTTAGGTTTTATGGCTGGTTTGGGGGAAAGGGGTTCTGGTTTCTAAGACCTGCCAGGGTTTGGTCAAATGTAGGATGACATAATATATCCCTCATTGCGTTATCATACAGAATATTTCCACTGCCCTAAAAATCCTCTGTGTTCTGCCTATTCACTCCTCTCTTCCTTGTCTTTTTTTTTTTTCGCTTAACAATATAGGATAAACATTTTCTCATACCATCAAATATCCTTTTGAAGCCCAATTGTGAAAGGCTGCACCATTCCCTTGCAGTGGACACACTGTAAAGTATTAACTAAGGCCCTCAGTCCTCTTCATTTAAGTTGTTCCTATTTGAGATTCAGACACGTTAGTCTTTGTTTTCATGAATCTCTGATTATTTCCCTAGGATAGATTTCTCTAAGTGGAATGTCTATTCTAAAAGTGTTGATTAGCAAAAACTGCTTTCAAATGAAGTACTTTAGGAAAATATTGAGGTATGGAGAGGTAGCATCTTTGAGAGAGGAGACAGCATGCAGTGGGGCAGTTTTGGAGTCTGGATGTGTAGATTGGAAGAGGTGGGGGAGTAGAACTTGACTCAAGGTATTGGGCTTGGGTTTTCCTTAGAGACAATGGGACATAGGCATATTTGGAAGAAGAACTAATTTGAGGGAAAAAGATAAATTTATTCAGGGACGTGAAGGATTTGGGTTATTGGGGCTCGGAAAACAATACTTCAAAATGAAGGCCTCAGAAGCAAAAGTTTTTCTCTGATCTTCTCTTGTCCTCCTGTCTCTCAGTCCCATCCTCCCCTGAGACTAGCCAGAGACACTAGAATCTAAGACCCCAAGGCAGGTCTTAGAAACCAGAATCCCTTCCCCCCAAAGCAAGCCATAAAAACTAAAAATATTACTCTCTAACTTTCCCCTTGCCTTCTGTTTAAAAATTTGCCATAATGAAATTTTCTGACCTCCCTGATTGGACTGTAGGTCATAGGACCCCCTTTCCAGAAAGGGTCCTGCCCCACACCCAGAAGGAAGGAGTGCTGCTCAGAGAGGCAAAGAAGAATCTAGACAGACAGTCCTTGCTGTCTGTCTATCAGCATTAGATGGTTCCCTTTTTGTCCAATCATATTATTGGACAATATTTAATATATTAATCATATATTAAATAAATGAGTATGCCTTTTCTCCAATTAATCTGCCTTTTGCGAGTTGATTTTTCTGCAAAACTTTCAAGGGCCAAGAGGAACCAGGGAGCACCTAGGGGCACAGGGGCAGAGTCTGGGCTGGAGAAGTGTATGAGTCCGTTTTCACACTGCTATAAAGAACTTCCCAAGACTGGATAATTTATAAAGGAAAGAGGTTTATTTGACTCACAGTGCAGCATGGCTGGGGAGGCCTCAAGAAATTTACAATCATAGTGGAAGGTGAAGCAGGCGTGTCTTACATGGCGGCAGGTGAGAGAGAGCAAATGCGTGCATAGGAGGAATTGTCAAGCACTTATAAAACCATCAAATCTCATGAGAACTCACTATCACGAGAACAGAATGCAGAAAGCTGCCCCCATGATCCAATCACTTCCTACCAGGTCCTGCCCTTGACACATGGGGATTATGGGAATTACAATTCAAGATGAGATTTGGGTAGGGACACAGAGCCAAACCATATAAAGAGGTAAATTTGGGAGTCATAGCAGAGGTCTTCTAGTTAAAACCATGAGAGGAGCTGTCTAGAGGAGAGAGGGCCCCAGGGTGATCAGAGCCCTGCAGAAGAGCCATGCTCAGGGGCACATTTGGAAGACACAGCAAATAGGTAAACTGGGGAGAAAAAGGTGGGAAAGGCCGGGTCATTAACAATGTCAAGTACTGCCCTGAGGTCAGCAAGGCTGAGGACTAGGGGGGAAAACCACTGTGCTTGGTCAGAAGAAAGTCCTGGCAACCTCCAGCAAGTGCAGTTTCAATAGAATTGTGGGGGTGGAAGTCCGTGGTTTAGGGAATAGTAGATGGAGGCATTGAGTGTCAGCCACAATGTGGAGGATTTTGGCAGCCAAAGGAAGCGGGAAGTCTGGAAATTAGCTAAAAAAGAGGAGAGTGGAGCATTGTATTTTGTGAGTGTGTGTCTTGTTCCTATTCCAAGCCAGCAGCTTCAGTCGGCTTTTCCACATCCCCTACCGCAGTTTCCTCAGCTTATTTTTCAATCCTAAATATTTTTTCAATCTCAGAGGAGATTACGTGGCTTCATAGGACCAGCTCTTCACAGAGAGCCTGGCACATAGGAAGTGCTCACTAAGCATTAGCTATTATCATCATTTTTTATTAATTAACAGTCCTTAAGGGCTGGGCATGGTGGCTTACACCTGTAATGTCAACACTTTGGGAGGTCAAGGCAGGTGAATTGCTCGAGCTCAGGAGGTCAAGACCAGCCTGGGCAACATAGCGAGGCCCCATCTTTACAAAAAATAAAAAAATTAGCCGGGCATAGTGGTGGATACCTGTAGTCCCAACTATTTGGGAAGCTGAGGCAGGACAGTTGCTTGAGCCCAGGTCAAAACTTTAGTGAGCTATGATCACATCATTGCACTCCAGCCTGGGCGACAGAATGAGACCCTGTCCCTGCTCCCCTTCTCAACAAAAAGAGTCCTTAAGGACAAAATATACAAACAAGAAGGACAGACATGGGGTAGGTAGAGTGAGAGTGGGAATGAGGTAAAAACGGGGCGGGGGGGGCACTGTCTTTAGCAGGGAATAATTGAAGCACAAAGGGCTGGTTCATCTTTTCTTGGCCTTCATAGTGGGTCTACTGTGGACTGCATCTTCTATGTAAGATGCACTAAAGGAGCCTGCCTTTTGTCAGTTTGCACGTTGATTTGAGACTCTTGTCCAAGATTTCTTTCTGCATTTTCATTCATTGCTTTGAAGTCAGTCTGAGTTTTAGTCTGGTCCTGCCCCTTGGGACTGCAGGAGGGGACAAAGGGGAACTCCCTGGAGTTCGAGATTTGGGAAGAATGTGCAGAGGGAAAATGAGCAAATGCCAAATGTGCCGGCACTGCCAGCAGACGCAAGTGAGGGATGGGAGCGCCTGATAGCCCACATCTCCAGGAGCAGATTGTAAGTGAAATCTCAAGTATTCATCCGCAGGGAGGATCTGGGCAGGAGCAAAATCCCAGAAGTTTCTGTTTGTGTGGTAAGATACAGAAATAGTGTGGGCTGAGAAGCAGAGGGGCAGGTCCTGCCTTTCGTGTAGCAAAATGACAATTACCCCATCTTTCAGCCGGCTGTGCAGAAAGAGGCAATTCGTTTATGTTGTCTGTAATTCTGCTGGCCTTCCCCCATCCTGCCTCACATCCTGGTTAGAAGGCAAATAAGTCACTAACGTCCAGACAACCTAGTTTAAAGCTTCGATCATTTAAATTGTCACTTTGGGTAGGTCCAGTATCTGATAAGATTAAAATGCTCCACCTTGCAGCCTTTAGCTATGCCTACTTCTCACCCTAAGATACTACTTCTCACCCCTGTCTGGGTACACAAAGAAAGAGATATGTGTGGGTCACACAGGACGGTGGTGGGGTGGGGGCATCTCAGACACATCCTCAGCATTCTTTATGTTCAGGGGCTTCCTGTGTCTACCTGGTGATTACTTGCCTGGCATTCTAAGGTGGCATAAAGGCTATTTAATGTGTGCTCTCTTGGCTTGACCACAGTGCAAAGCAATACACTGATGTGGCTTCACCGTGGCTTTCTTGTTGCTGTCTGCTTCTCTGAAACTGACATTAGGTCCCTATGCGGCAATTTCTCCCTGCATCCCTGGCTATCTAGCCACCCTTCCCCAAGGTAATTCTTATCTTTCTCCCGTCAGCATAGCTGGCTGCATTTCTTTTTAAGGAGCAGAAGTCCTGCCTTTGCAAAAGCTGACCGTCTCATTGCTTGATTTCATAACTGGGCTAAATGTCACCATGGGGAAAAAAAATCTACCATTAAGGCTATCCGTACAAAGAGACATGAGCCCCCTGAATTCCTCTGCATTGACTGATGTGTCAGATCCAAAGTGTTTGGAGTAACCCGTTGTTCTGGCATCCAGTGGAGAGGGCTTTCTTAGCCAGGACTGAAAGCTTGAGAGGCCTTTTATTTCAAACCCTCTGAACTCCGTGCTCAATGAGTATGGAAAGTGTTGCATGTGGAAATCACCAGGGCGACTGGGGGAAATGTTGCCAAAAGAGAAAGTTTCCAGTTCCTTGCTTTCAAAAGTGTGCACTGTGCCATATGTTGTGAGGTAATACAGATGCTCTGAATGGGGGCGCCACAGCCAAGGAAAGCAAATACAGTTCTAGTCCCTAATCCAGGGCCAACGCAGAACTACTAAGAAAGACTGAAAGACCAGTCTGCTAGGAACCCAAGCAGTGCAAAATGGAAGGAAGCTGCCCTGGGCCCAGAGCTTCATTTTGTTTAGGAGGAGAAAATGAGCTTGAAAGTGTCCCTGAAGCAGCAGTGTTCACATTAACAGATATCATCTGGAAATCAAAACTCAGAGTTTGTTTTTACAGATTTGTACTGAAAACCTGCTCCAGCCAGGGAACCTCATATCTCAGAAGTCTCCAGCAGGGCACTGAGATGTAAACAATCATTTAGCAAAATCCGGAGTCAAAATGACAGACGAAGGCTGTTGTCTTCTCCTTATGTAAATCAAGAGGTGAGGTCGGATGTGACCAAGTGCATGGAGATGTTACAGTTTGTAGTGAGGCATTTGAAGTAATTTTTTTTCTTTTTAATTTTTCTGGGTACATGGTAGGTGTATATATTTATGGGGTACATCAGATGTTTTGATACAGCCGTGCAATGTGTAATAATCACATTGGGGTAAATGGGGTATCCATCACCTCAAGCATTTATCATTTCTTTCTTTCTTTTTTTTTTTTTTTTTTTTGAGACGGAGTCTCACTCTGTCACCCAGGCTGGAGTTCAGTGGCGCAATCTCAGCTCACTGCAACCTCCACCTCCTGGATTCAAGCGATTCTCCTGCCTCAGCCTCCCTAGTAGCTGAGATTACAGGCGCCTGCCACCACGCCTGGCTAATTTTTTGTATTTTTAGGAGAGACGGCGTTTCACTATGTTGGCCCGGCTGGTCTCGAACTCCTGACCTCAAGTGATCCACCCGCCTTGGCCTCCCAAAGTGCAGGGATTACAGGCGTGAGCCACCGCACCTGGTCGCATTTATGATTTCTTTGTGTTACAAACATTACAATTATACTCTTTTAGTTATTCTTTAAATGTACAATAAATTGTTGACTGCAGTCTTGCTGTTGTGCTATCAAATACTGGATCATATTCATTTCTTTTACCTATAGTTTGTACCCATTAATCATACCCACTCTCCTGCACCCTGCCTCCATTTTAAGTAATTTTTAACAGCCTCAGAGACAGGCAAAATGTATCTTCAGGACTCTTCATTCCCCTCAAGTATCTTGGGTCCTCATTCTGGTCCCCTATTTAATCACCCTCTCTGAATCCCCTTCCCCGATATTACCTTTCCTAGGGGATAATGGTTCAATGGAGGATAATGGTTTAATGGGTTTTTTAGTCTCTCTCCCTATCTACCCTCTCCCCATATCTGCATTTTAACCGGGCTTTCTGGTGACAATACTGTGCCTCTAGAGGAACTGTCTGAATTGTGGGGATTTGAGGCAGCAACTTGGCAGGCTGTTGGGGGGATAAGAGGGTTGCATTTGGGGAGCGGGTATACCTCTCAAATCCCCATTCTGCAGACAGTCACCTACACATGAGCCTTCCCTGCTGAGAAGCTGGCTGGAGCTTCCTTTGGCTGCGCCTCCCATCTCCTGCTGTAGTCTGGCAGGCATGAGCAGGAACGTGGGCAAAAGCCTTGCTTTCCTGTTCGGAGCAGAGCATTAACTGTTCTGTGTTGTTGGCTAAGAACAATTAGTGCAGGTTTCTCTGGGTAACTGGGTGAAACACAGGCCCTGTGCATAATTCTACGTGCTCACCCCTTGCCTGCATATGACTATTTTCAAACAAATTTCCCATCCAGAAGTGCTCAGCTTCTCAGAGAGCCCCCATGCTTGGCTTCTTTCTCTGGCCCTCCACCGAGCTGGGACGCAGCTGGATTGCAATTCCATGGCCGTCCACTTCCTGCTGCTCGACGCTGGACTGTGGTCATCCCCGTGCTAAGGAAGGTCACGGGCTTGTTAATTAACTGGAAAGCAAAGACAGACAGGATACAAATGTTCCTAGAAAGAAACTAGCATAGTGTGACGTCAGTACTGTTTTCAACTTTTAGCTGCTACCCTTTCCTGCTTCCTGAGGACATTTCAACATGACTTCGAGCACAATTAAAGTGAACTGCCAAGGTTAAGCGAGGTATGGGCCTCAGAGCCACAATGCACTGATTTTTCTTTTGGCTTCTCAAAGGGAAGGCATGTGAAACCACAATGGGAAACACAGATTTCCAAGTTTTATTTTTATTTGCATGCAACGTATATTTGCATGATCCTTTATTCTTGACATTTTTGCATTCATAATTTCATTTGAAGTTTTACCAGAATCATTTTAGGTAAGGTGGGCATTTATCTTTCCCTATCTCATCAGAATGAGATATTTGAGCTTAGAGAGCTACTACAGGTAGTAGTGACCAAGGTAGGCCTAATCTTAGGTTTCCTGGCTCCTAGACAGGATTTCCATTGCATCCGATTGCCTGTCATTACAGAACCCAGAAAGAGCTGTGTGTTGGTCAAAATCTATCAAATCTGTTCAAGTGGAAATATGCTTTTGTTTTTTTCGTCTGTCCAGCTTTCCTTCCTTAGGGAATCTCCCAACCCCCAATTCTATAATACTACTCACTTAGTTTGGCTATGGTGAAACCCACCTTGTCCTCTACTAAAGATATGGAACTACCACCTCGCCAGTCAGTCTTCCATGATCCCGGCCACCGCAATTGGCTCAGGTAGGGGCACATGACCTAAGTTGGCCAATCAGTTTTCTTGGGCCTTTTGTTAAAGCTCTTCTCTTTCTTTAGGTCGTTGCTGCCATGAAGTAAGTCTGTCTGGAAATGAAGGCAAGCAGAGGCAACAAAGCTGAGACATGGAGACAGAGAGAGTCCTGATGTTATTATTTGAACCATTGAGTCCAGCTGTGCCTGAAACTCTTCAGTGAACCAAGAAATTCCTTTTTGGCTTAAGCCAATTGGAGTCGTGTTTGTGATACTTGCAAATGAAAGGAGTTATTGACTAATAAAACTGACATTTCTATCTCTCCAAGAATTAGGAAATACTTCTTTAAAACTGTTTATTTGCAATATGCTTTATTCTTTCCCACAAAAAAAGAGGCAGCTTATAAAAGTAAATATGAAAAATAGGCACAAAGGGTATATAATACATGAAATACATGTGTATATGTTTAGCACAGTCTTTATATTAAGTTGACAAAAATTATTATTATTTTTTTTTTTGCAACAGAGTTTCACTCTTGTCACCCAGGCTGGAGTTCAACGGTGTGATCTTGGCTCACTACAACCTCCACCTCCTGGGTTCAAGTGATTCTCCAGCTTCAGCCTCCCGAGTAGCTGGAATTACAGGTGCCCACCACCACCAGCTCAGTTAATTTTTGTATTTTTAGTAGAGATGGGGTTTCACCATGTAGGCCAGGCTGGTCTTGAATTCCTGACCTCAGGTGATGTACCTACCTTGGCCTCCCAAAGTGCTGGGATTACAGGCATGAGTCACTGCACCTGGCCCAAAAATTATTTTTTAAGTTACAATACGAACTATTGCTGAGGGTGCTGGGTAATTAACATTGTTGGAGAAATTATAAACTGGTGCAAACCTTCTGGAGATAAATTTGACAATGCTTATTCATATCCATTGTTTGTCTATAATCAACCATTCTTCTTTTAGGAATGCATGTGAAAGAAATAATTACATAAATAAGGAGATATGCAAAGATTTAGCTATGAGAATGATTGTTATAATCACCAGAAGTTGGAAAACAGCCTGAATATCCAATGATATAAAAACAAAATTGGCGGGGCGCGGTGGCTCACACCTGTAATCCCAGCACTTTGGGAGGCCGAGGCGGGCGGAGCACAAGGTCAGGAGATCGAGACCATCCTAGCTAAGATGGTGAAACCCCATCTCTACTAAAAATACAAAAAGTTAGCCGGGCCTGGTGGCGGGTGCCTGTAGTCCCAGCTACTCAGGAGGCTGAGGCAGGAGAATAGCATGAACCCGGGAGGCGGAGCTGGCAGTGAGCCAAGATGGCGCCATTACACTCCAGCCCGGGTGACAGAGAGAGACTCCGTCTCAAAAAAAAAAAAAAAAAAAAAATTATCTGTCCACCAATTGGAATACCATGTATTTATTAAAATAATGATGTGGACTTTTATTTACTGACTTGGAACAATATTCATATATTGTGAATTGGCTTTGGACTAATACATTTAAATTCTCCCTAGGCTGACTGGGCGCAGTGGTCCACGCCTATAATCCCAGCACTTTGGGAGGCTGAGATGGGTGGATCACTTGAGATCAGGAATTTGAGACCAGCCTGGCCAAGATGGTGCAACCCCATCTCTACAAAAATACAAAAATTAGCCAGGCATGGTGGCGTGCACCTGTAATCCCAGCTACTCAGGAGGCTGAGGCAGGAGAATCGCTTGAACCCAGGAGGTGGAGGTTGCAGTGAGCCGAGATTGCACCACTGCACTTCAGCGTGGGTGACAGAGTGAGATGCTGTCTCAATAAGATAAAATAAAACAATTAATTCTCCCTAGGCTGCAGCAAGAATCAAATGAATCACTCTTAACTCCATGCCAAACAAACAAACAAAAAAACCCTACTTATTGGTTGTGGGCCTTAAAAAGAGAGATGTATAGAAGTGGCAAAAATTAAGTTTGTGTATCCTTGCTTGGGTCAAATTTGGCTGTCCACAGATATGAGGTTAATTTTTTCCTGTTAGAGCATGTGCTGGTGCTATCTATACCTGCTCCAATTTTCAAATATTTCACTAATATTAGGAGATTATCTGTTGGCATTGAGTTGGGTCTCAAAGTATCATCTATTCTAGACCAATGGTCACCAAAATGTATGTATCCTCAAAATAAAGCACTGGTCTGTGAAAAGAAAATCTTAGAACTTCTATTTCTAGTTAACCCTTTTTAATGTAAAAATGTAATAAATGTGTTTTATAATGAACATAATACATGTGCCTTATAAGTAATGTGTTTTCTAATGCACATAATAAAACAGGATAGTATATAACAAATACATATGCAAAGATTATTAAAATGTTTTTGATGATAAAGTGTGTTCTGGTCACCTATTGCTGTGTAGCAAACAAACTGAAAAGTTTGTTTCAGTTAAAAGTTTGTTTCAGTTAAAACTGAAAAGCTGGTGACTCATTCATATCTTGTGGACCAGGAATTTGTAAAGCACTCAACTGGGCAGTTCATCTTTGCCCCAAGTAGCATCAAATGGAGCAGCTGCCTCCAAGATGGTATACTCACATGGCTGGCAAGTAGGTGCTGACTATCAGTTGGGAGCTCAGCCAAGGCTGTTGGCTGATGGGAGTCTCAGTTTTTTCTATATGGTTTCTCCAGTGGGCTGTTTGGGCTTCCTCACAGCATGGTGGCTGTGTTCCAAGAGGAAATGTTCTAAGAGACAGGAAGTAGAAGCTGCCAGTCTTTAAGGCTTGGAGCAAGAAAATGCCATAACATCACCTGTATCATAGTCTATTGGTCAAAGCAGTTCAAGAGTCCGTTCATGATTCAAGGGCTAGAGGGATAGACCCCATTTGTTAATGAGTAGTCTGCCAAATAATTTGTGGCCATCTTTAATCTACCATATAATATGTGATCACAAGTGTCTAAAGACCAATAATTTAGACAAACAAATGTGTCCCACAGCCCCACTCCCCTGACTGGGCCTCAGCACTCTTACATGAGGAATTCCTGGCTGCCAGAAGCTGGTCTGCCTGGCTCCACCCATGCAGCTCGCAAAGAATGTTCCATCGGAAATGAGGCTCAGACTTCTGTCTTAGTGGCTTGTTGACTCTGTAGTCAGAAGAATAGGTACAGGACAATGGAGGAAAAATAGAGTCTATTATTGGTGCCATTGCTTTCTCTTACTCAATAAAACAGAGTTTGACTAATAGTAGAAATAACATATTTATATGGTCAGGTCTTGGTGACCTGTACAAAGTTTTCTCTTTCACACAGTATACTTTAAATCAAAATATATTAAATACTAACCTAAATATAGTCAGAATGACTTTCATGACTCAAAAGGATATGACTGAAACTGTTCTACCAGAAATCTCCCAGTGCACAGGCTGACAACCTGCTCTTCCTTCCTCATCAACCTAGAAAAATAATCACAAACAGAACTTGAAGATTTCTCCTCTATAACAGAATATACTCTTGAGGAAAGGAAAGTTGGTTACTTAACAGTATAAACTTATCTTTGTAAGGAAATGTGTGTGAGAGATGAGAGAAAATTTATTCATTGTTTGTGATCCTGACCCCTGCCTTTGAGGAGAGAGTATCCTGAGAAGAACCTGCTGTTTTCCAGAGCAGGGTGATAGGTGAGGATGCAAATTAGAAAAGGGAAGAGAGTGAAAAAATTGTTTTTAATGAGAAAGCAAGAGATGTCTGAAGGAGACAAAAGGACAGACAATGAGTTGTCCAGAGGGCTGGGGTGGGGGATGATTTGGCTAGATGGTTGCGTGTAGTCTCCTCTAGATTGCTACAAACATGTCAGTAAAAGCTGCATGACTGTATCTGGCAATTATTTCTGTGTTGGATTGGATTCTTTAGGGGAATGATCCCAGGGGTTGTTGACGTGCCTTGAAGGTAGACACAGAGGAAGGACAAGGAAGTCCGGTCACCTGTGAGCAACACTGGAATAGCTTGGAAAAGCCCAAGCTATCCTCACACCAAATTGTGAGAGTGAATATCTCTGAAAAGTAGATGAAAAATGACATTTATCTTGTTAATTTTTCACTTTAATATTTTAAAATTTTCCCATTAGTTGGGTTGTTAAGAGGAAATTATTCTGAAACCTGCGTGGACTTTGCAATCAGACATACCCACGTTAGAACTCAGCTCCAGTATTTCTAAAACTTCTGGATTTTGGACAAGTTCCTTAAACTTTCTAGGCCCTAGTTTCCTCACTTGTATAAACAAGATAATAATAGTCCCTTCCTTATAGGCTGTTGTGAGGATTAAATGAAATAATTTGTGCTAAATTCTTCAAACGGTGCCTTAGAACTGAGTAGACATACAATGAATGGTTAAAAAAAATTATTATTGTTGTTGTTAATAACTAGTTTGCTAGTGGTTCTCAGATCCTGAAAGCAACCAGCTTTTTCTACTGGCTGCCAAGAAATTAAGGCAGCACCTGGGTATATGTCTTTATCTTTTAAAGAACCAGCAGAGTAAATTCAGCTGAGTTTTATCCCTATCACCATAAATCACACAAGATAGCATCATCCTAAAGAACAACGTTTTGAGCACTTACAGTGTGCAGCTTATTTAAGTTCTCTAGAAGTTAGACACAGTCAGTGGGGCCTCCATCTAATAGCCAGGTCAGTTCTGGCCCCTAAAACCCAAGTGTCTCAATCTCTAATTAAAAACACATTAAGGGTGGGCTATAATTAGCACTGGGCCCACATGTTCTTAATTCCCAGGGAAGAATACACATTACATTTCAGGACTTCTACACTATCTGAAGCATTCTGATGTGGGGTTTGGGTTCCTCATGCGAGAAGCTTTTTGATGTGGTTTCTGTTCCAGTAAGTTATACTCTGGCTTCTCAGAGTGGGCCCGGCCTGCCATGCTCAACATGAATTCTAAGTACCGACCAAGTATGCACGCCTGCAAGCAGACAGCACCACAGACTGCTCTGGCATTAACTCATCAGGGGCTGTTTCAGTGTGGCATGGACCCCACTGTTCAGGGCATCCAAGTTGCTGCCCTGGAGCTTGGCTATCTGAAACAGCACTCCTGAAACATTTTTGGTCTTCAACTTCTTCAGTGGGAGGAAAAAAACCTCTGAACGCTGCATGTGCCTGCTTGAGGCTACAGAGGCAAACTTGTGAGGATTTATGAAACATCTGTGCTGCTCAGAGTGACATCTTCTTTGTGGTGCCTGGTATTTATTCATTATATACAAAAGTATACACCTTGCGGTAGATATTACTAGTGCCCACCAAAATCTGGTTTTCCACTCTCTCTAGGCACACAGAAGATAAGCTTTCCCAGCCCTTTTGGGTTAGATGGAGCTTGGTGACTCCATACCAATGGGATGTGAGCAAAAGTGACACCGATCACTCCTAGTGAAGCACTGAAGCGCAGGAGAGACATCCAGGCTGCCGAGGAGATCAAAGGAGTCCTGTGTTGTACATGTCCTAGCTGCTGCTGGTACTGATGGTAGAGCCTCCATCAGCCTGGATCCTTGAGTTACTGATGGAGCAGAATTCCCTCAACACATACACTCCCAGCTTGGACTTGCAATGGACATATAGCATATGCAAGAAGTAAACATTTTTTGTTTTCAGCTTTGGGATCCGGGGGTTAATTTCTTATCACAGCACAGCCTAGCCTATTATAATACAAGTATCTTGTAAATGTGAGTTATATAGAGACTGGTGGCAGGTCACCTGTATGACCTGTTAGCGGAAGGAGGTCAAGGCTGTCTACTGTGAAAGAGGACAAAAGGTAGGTTCCTATCAGGGAGGAGCAACAGTCCAAATGACCAAATTCAAGGGCCTGGAACAGTGAAGTCAACCCTGGATGGCTGGAGGCAGGGCAAATGTTCTGGGTGACACTCAGTCTCTGGAGGTGCTCATCCCAGGCACACCATACTCCAGACTCAGGTCAGCCAAGCAGACCAACCCAACCCCCAGGGAAGGCAAGGATCCCCAATGACCTGTTTAACCTGGACTCATTGGTTCTGATCCTGAATCAGTTGGTGGCATGTTTTTGGGACCCCAGAAAGTAAAAGAAGCTTCATAGGTCACTTCAGATGTGCAGGATGTTGGGCAGTGATGAGAGTTTATTAACTGATCTTTCTTTTCTTTGCATAGACTCTGAGTGCCAATTATCCAAATGGGAGTTAAGACACACTCAGCCTCCCTACCTAGGCTCTTTGCAATGCACTGTAAATGAGAAATGACCAACTCTATGTGATGGGACACAGTGCTGCTCTATCCATTTGTGAGCCTGAAATTATCCAGCTGCCCTGTCTATAGCTATGGAAGTTTTAGTACACTGGATAGAAGGAACCTAGGAAGACAACTAGGTAAAACTGTTTTCCTCTTGACATCATTGATGACATGGTTTGCAGTGACTGAAAGACAATATCACTATCTATCTTGTGCCTAAAATGAGGTGGCATTCAGCTGATGACAGTAGAGTGATGCACATAAGCAAATTCCTCATGGTGCCCAACTGTCTTTTTTTTTTTTTTTTTTTTTTTTTGAGACAAAGTCTCACTTTTGTCCCCCAGGCTGGAGTGCAATGGTGCAATCTCAGCTTACTGCAACCTCCGCCTCCCGGGTTCAAGCGATTCTCCTGCCTCAGCCTCCTGAGTAGCTGGAATTACAGGTGCCTGCCACCATGCCCGGCTAACTTTTGTATTTTTAGTAGAGACAGGGTTTCACCATGTTGGCCAGGCTTGTCTCGAACTCCTAACCTCAGGTGATCCACCCGTCTCAGCCTCCCAAAGTGCTGGGATTACAGGCGTAAGCCACCATGGCTGGCCTCCAAACTGTCTTCTTACTAGAACTGGAAGAAGGAGGAAAGGATGATGGGGTAAGCTTCTCATGAATCCCTGGGCTGGAACTGCAGAAGGATTTATACTTCTGTGTAGAATTGTCTTTGCAGAAATCTGCTTCTCTGAATTAGGTGAGAATGCAGAACCCAGAGCCTGGCAATAGTGAGATGAAAGAGTTCACTGGGACCAAATTGTGTTTTTCCACTTTGCAGAACTTTAAGCTAAAGTCTTTCAGGGTTCTTAATGTTTTTCTTTCTTTCTCTTTTTCTTTTTCTTTTTCTTTTTTTTTAGTGACAAGATCTTGTTCCACTGCCCAGGCTAGAGTGCAGTGGCATGATTATAGGTCTGTATTAGTTTGACTCATACTGTTAGGAAGAAATACCCAAGACTGAGTAATTTGTAAAGAAAAAGAGATTTAATGGACTCACAGCTCCACCTGGCTGGAGAGGCCTCACTATCATAGCAGAAGGCAAAGGAGGAGCAAAGGTACGTCTTACATAGTGGCAGGCAAGAGAGCATGTGCGTGTGCAGGGGAACTGCCCTTTATAAAACCATTAGATCTCGGGAGACATATTCATTATCATGAGAATAGCATGGGAAAAACCTACCACCTGATTCAATTACCTCCCACTGGGTTCCTCCCACAATACATGGGGATTATGGTAGCTACAATTCAAGATGAGATTTGAATGTGGAAATAGCCAAACCATGTCAAGGTTACAGTCCTGGACTCACACTCCTGGACTCAAGCAATCCTTCCCATTCAGCCTCCTGAGTAGCTTAGACTACAGGCACATGTCATTGCACTCAGCTAATTTTTTTATTTTTAAATTTTTTATAGAGACAGGGTCTTGCTATGTTTTCCAGTGTAGTCTTGAACTTCTGTCCTCAAGTAATCCTGCCTCAGCCTCCCAAAGTAGGTTTTTAATTTTTATTAGGTAATTATTTTCAAAGTCAAAAAGGTACAGTTTCCCTTACTGAAAATTTGCCACTGCGAGAGAGATAGGATCTTGTTAGAAATTACTTATGTTATTTTGCTTCCTCTGTCCAAATCTACTGTGGTAGGCAGGCTAGCTGGGAGACTGAAAACCACAACTTCATTCCCAGATACACTGCTGTAAAATAATTAAGTCAGATGTTAATGTGACAGGACCACCAGGTTCAGTTGCCCATTGTGTGGTAACATACCAATACACTGGAACAGCAGAAGTTGCAGCAGAGAAAGAGTTTAACAATTGTAAGGCAGCCAAAATGAGGACATGGGAAAAAATCTCAAATCTGCCCCTACAAGAGGTTTGGGGATGGAGTATTTCAGGGATCTTGTTTGGCAAAGGACTAAAAAGTATGATCATCACTGATTGAGAAGTGAGAAGTGAGGGGTGACATCATGGGACAGGGAGATAAAGAAACTGCATTCCTGTGCTGAGTCAGTTTCTTGATGGGGGTCTTCAGATCAGCTGGAGTCAGCCATTCTGCTGGAATTCAGGATCTGAAAAACACCTCAAGCAAAGCAATTCTTGGGCAAAAAGGCCCAGTTGTTACAGAGTCTATCTATGGGAACAACGGGGGGGCACATGGTCAGTGAGCTACATGACTTCTGGTTACTTAGCAGCTGCAGGGAAATGGGTCAAAGTGCATCAGTTTTTATATCCCAGACAATACCTAGCTATAATTCTGTCTAAAGCCTGGCTTATAATTCCAGTTAACCCTGTGACAGTGGTTTCATTAATGTGGTGAATCCATTTAATCACAGCTAAATTCAAAATGCATATATATTTTAATACGCATGTAATGCACATGAAAATGCCTGTACTTTTAGAGTAGGAGGCAGATTTCTGACCCGGTCTTCCCCCATTCTGATTTAATAAAGAATTTGGAGAGGGTGAGTAGTGTCAGTTTAAAATACGTGGCAAGGCTGAGGTGGGAGGAACACTTGAGCCCAGGAGTTCAAGGCTGCTGTGAGTAAGGATCAAACCATTGCATTCCAGCCTGGGTGACAGAGCAAGACCCTATCTCTAAAAAAAAGAAAGAAAGGAAGAAAAATTCATGTCAAGAACAAAACTAGTGGTTTTCTATCTTTTAAATCCATATTAATACTTTGTACTTTAATTGTACAAAGTATTAATAAATTGTACTTTGTGATTTCCAAATGTCCCCTTAATACTCTGTGAAGTAAAAGATAAAGCCACACATTCTGAAATGTTCTGTAGTTACATTTTATTTTTTAGGCACTCTGAAGGTGCTTTATTCCTGAAGGTTACTCATATGAGGATTACTGGAAACAGGAAGTGGCAGACAAAGCTTCTTGCTCAGAGCTTTAAGGCCGGATCCAGAACTGGAGCCAGTTCCACCTACTGTGATTGCCACAGGCCAGGGGGAGTGGTGCCAAGGACAGGTCTTGGTGTATGGAGCTGTAAGTTGTACCTGGTGGCTTGAAAATGTACCCTGATTTCAGATTGGCCCATGCTGAAGTGTAGAACAATGGTTCCCAAAGGTCAATCTCTATGCGTATTCATGGCAAAAGTTGTGAGGCTTGTACCCTTTCTGCAGGCAACAATTAGAACTTTCAATACCTAAATTGAGCATATAAATGAATGTAATACAAAAAAATAAAACTGAACCAAAAAAACATTCAAGTGAGAGAGGAAGCTGAAGTGCAAGAGGTGTCCTCTCATTAGCAGATGAAGGGGTTGTTAAGTTAAAATCTTTGTTCCATTCTGGTCCAAGGTCAAAATAGAGCTACATTCTATAAAGGAATATGAAATGACTAAAGAAAGACATTTTTAATGAGCTCACATAATTCATGGCCTGTCCATGCTGCCTAAAGCACCACTCCTGATTGAAGGGTGCCCTGAACTCTGCTCCCATCTTGCTAGCCCCCCAAGGGCTGAGATTGATGTGTAGAGTGGGAAAGTAAACCCTGGGCTTTGGGAGCAGTTTGGGGTCAAGTCAGAATTTGTTTCTGTCCTGCCTTTCAAAGCTTTGTTTTCTTATGAACCATCCATACTAATGACTCAGCACTGCTGAGCCAGGGAGGGCCCGGGAAGAGCCTTCACCTTCAAGGAGGTGCAGTTCATGATGGACATTACTTAGAAATTACGAAGGCTGGGGATTTTTCTAAAAGGATTGATTAGAGCTAGAAATTCACTGTTTCATGGTTGACCAGGCCCCTCTACATCCATCCCCACCCTGTGGGTTGGCCTAACTAAAACAAATAATAAATGTGCAAAGCTCTACAATGATTCTATTCAGAGTAACTGCCTTCCATTTCCAAAGCCCAGGCCAATGTAAAGTAACTCAAGACTTCACTCCTCTTCAGGGGACTACTGAACATCTTCTATGGCAATTAAGCCACGGAACCTGTGCAAATAAGATTATGATGGAATGCTATTTTGAGACATGGTGAAATCATTTCCAAGAATTGGGTATTAATTCTGACCATAGCACATAAATGAAGTATGGGTTTTTAATATATCCATCATGATAATGACTAATTAATACCTTTCCTTTCTAAAATATTTATAGTTTACAAAATAGGTTCACATGACTCATCTCTTTCTATTTTCAGAACCCTATGTTAGCTAGGACATGCATTATTACTTACATTAATTGCATGAGAAAACTAAGACTTCTTGGAGGTTAACAAGCTTGCCCTAGCCAGGTGCAGTGGCTCGCGCCTGTAATCCCTACACTGTGGGAGGCAGAGGCAGGAGGGTCACTCACACTCAGGAGTTTGAGGTCATCCTGCGCAACATAGCGAGACCCTCATCTCTACAAAAAAAATCTTTTAAAACTTAGCCAAGCTTGGTGGCATGCACCTGTAGTCTCAGCTACTCATGAGGCCGGAGTGGGAGGACTGTTTGAGGCCAGGAGTTCGAGGCTGCAATAAGCTGTGATTGCAACACTGCACTCCAGCCTGGGCAACAGAACAGTTTAAAAAAAATTGTCTCTATTTAAAAAAAAAATTAAAAAAAAATTGTCTCTATTAAAAAAAAAAAAAGCTTGCCTCAAGTAACAAAATTGGTATTAGATTTAGGAGATTACAATCAAGACTCCAAGTCCAGTACTTTTTCCAATCCACCCCGCTGTCTCTACCAGAAAAAAAAAAAAAAATCTTTCCCTTTGTTGAAAACTTTGAAATTTATAAATTATTTTAGTACTTTTATTATTGTATTTGATGGTACTAACAAATAGCTAATAATTTTTGAGTCGAGATTAAGTTGAGTCATTATGCTGAGTATCAAGTGCTCAACACAAATGATCTTGTTTATGAGGTAGGTATAATTATGCCTATTTTTATGGGTGAGGGTAAGGCACAGAGAGGTTTTGTAATTTGCCCAAACCACACAGCTAGTAGGTAGTGGAGCAGAGATTTGAAAAAAGCCAGCATGGCTCCAGAGCCTAACTTGCAGTGGTGTGCAGCCTCCTGTCCTCACATCCATCTGGTGAAGCAGGCAGGTTTATGACTTCTTTAATTGATGATTGAGAGCCATAGGTCCAATTGCTAGTAGACAGAACCATCCACATTGCCAAAATGTTTGGTATTGTTCAGGTCCAATTTGACTGTGCCAGCTGGGAGGTCAAGTTCCCAATAACCAAGAGAAACCATTAGTCTTCTTTTAGATGGGGTTCTTCCTCTGCTACCCTTCCACTTTATTATAGGCCTCCTTTCCAGTCAGCTGATTTTCTTCTTCACAAAGGCATCACCCTTCTCCCTATCTTTGATACGAAAATCCCTTAAGTTCCTTCTCCTTCATTTCCCATATCCAGCCAATTATCAGGAATTCCTATTTATTTGTTGTATGTGTCTCTAGAATTTGCTTTTTCTTCTTCTCTCCTACTGCCATGACCATAGTCCAGTTGACTAACCAGACAACCGCCTCTCCAGCTTTAGGCACTTCCTACATTATAGCCATCTTGTCCCCAGTCATCTTAAAAGCTCAGCGGTCCTCATCACATTGCATGCTATGAGCCTCCAGTTGCACTCCACTGTCTGTCATAGTAGCCCTGGTTCTTGGGTCCTCCATTCTCTTCTCTCCTGTCAAGCAGGTCTCCTCATTGTCCCCATCTCTTGCCCATCTTCTTATGCCTATGCCTTCATTGTTATTTCCCCTGCTAAGTCGTTTCTCCTCTCTCACGCTTATCCGAATCTAGACATCCTTCCAGTCATCTGTGAAATCTCAGACCAGTCTTTCTTCTTGGATTTATATTGCTCTTATAGAAGATACTTAATGTTTAATTTTGTTTTCTATTTGTCTCAGTATTAATTTTATCTCCTCCACTGAAAAGGCAAATTCTCTTCTATAGTAGACTTGTCTGTCCACTTTCTTGAGCAGCTGAGGAACCCATTTTCTCTAATTCCTTTCCCACTTCACGGCAGCTGGTTCTCTCAGGAGGTATGAGAACGAAGGGGTGGGGTGGGGATAAAGTGAGTCACCCAAGTGAAAAGCCACAGCAAGCAGAATCTGATTTCTAATCTCCAAAGCACTGTTGTTCCTCGGGATCCATGGGGAATTGATTCCAGGGTTTCCAAGGATACAAAAATCTGAGGATGCTCAGTCCCTTATATAAAATGGTGTAGTATTTGCCTGTAACTTACGCACATTCTGCCATATGCTTTATTTTATTTATTTAGTTAGTTTAGAGACATCCTCATTCTGTTGCCCAGGCTGGAGCACAGTGGTGCCATTATAGCTCATTGCAGCTTCCTGGGCTCTAGGGATCCTTCCCCCTCAGCCTCACAAGTAACTGGGATTCTAGGCTCATGACACCATGCCTGGCTTTTCTCATATACTGTAAATCATCTCTAGATTATGTATAATACCTCAAACAATGGAAATGCTATGTAAATGGTTACTATACTATATTGTTTCCGTCCATCCTTCCTTCCTTCCTTCCTTCCCTCCCTCTTTGTTTCTCTCTCTTTCCTTCTCTTTCTTTTTCTTTCTTTTCCTTCCTTCCTTCTTCTTTCTCTTTCTTTCCCTCCCTCCCTCTTTCTTTCTTTCTTTTCTTTCTTTCTTCCTTCCTTTCTTTCTCTCCTTCTTTCTTTCTTTTCTTTCATCTTTCTTTCCCTTCCTCCCTTCCTCCCTCCCTCCCTTCTTTCTTTCTCCTTTCTTTTTTCCTTTTTTCTTTCTTTTTTCTCTCCTTCTTTCTTTCTTTTTCTTTCATCTTTCTTTCTTTCCCTTCCTCCATCCCTCCGTTCCTTCCTCTCTCTCTTTCCTTCTTTTTTTTTCCTGTCTCACTCTGTCACCCAGGCTGGAGTACAGTGATGCAATCATAGCTCACTACAGCCTTGAACTCCTGGGCTCAAGAAATCTTCCCACCTCAGCCTTCCAAGTAGCTGGGACTACACATGCACACCACCACATCTGGCTAATTTTTTTAAAAAATTTTGTATAGATGGAGTCTCGCTATGTTGCCCAGGCTGGTTTCAAACTCCTAGGCTCAAACCATCGTTCCACCTCAGCCTACCAAAGTGTTGGGTTTATAGGTGTGAGCCACTACACCTGGCCTGTATTGTTTTCTTCTTATTATTATTCTTTTTTTTTTGACACAGGGTCTCACTCTATTACTCAGGCTGGAGTGCAATGGCAGATCTTGGCTCACAGCAGCCTCAACCACCCAGGCTCAAGCAATCCTCCCATCTCAGCCTCCCAAATTACTGGGACTACAGGCCGTGCTGCTTGGCTAATTAAAATAAATTTTTTGTAGAGATGGAGTCTCACTATATTGCCCAGGCTGGTCTCAAACTCCTGGGCTCAAGCAATCCTCCAGCCTCAGCCTCCCAAAGTGCTGATTACAGGTGCAAGCCACTGCACCCAGCCTAATTTTTATTGTGGTTTCCCCCGCCTGCAATATTTTCGATCCCCAGCCGGTTGGGTGAGTCTGCACATGCAGAACTGGGCATAGGAGGACTGTGATACATTAGAGTGGAAAGTAGCTCAAGGCAGAGGTTTCAGAATAATTCATGAAACAGTTTTGCCAGAAGAGACATTGCTAGATGCTGCTAAGCATCATTCAGAATCAACAGGTTAAATGGCCATTCATCAAGGTTAACACTGCCCTGGGCCAGCTTCTGAGGGGTTAACACTTTGAAAACATAAGAAAGATGATAATAAAGTTAGTATATATGTACACACTTGAAAAATGTGTTATCTTTCCAAACTGAATCCTCAAGCACCATCATCTCAGAAATCAAATACTTTTAAGTTGGAAGGCATTTTGAAGGTCGTCTGATAACATTTTTGGAATAACATTAATATACTTTTCTCTTTTGTGTTTATTGACTGGCCTACCCTTTACCCTTTTGCCAGAGACATACTTACCTTTAGATTTCTACAGCATCAATGCAAAAAAAGTTAATATTGAGTCTTCCAATCAAAAGTAGGATTTTTGTAGAAACAGTAGTTGCAAAACCTAGGCTTTGTTGGGAGAGAAATAGGATTTTCTAAATTTCTTTAGCTCCCATTGAACATCTGAGAAACAAGGTTGTAGGTAAAACTCAGATCACAGAGTCATCTCCATGCCTGCAAGCACTGGTTCTGTTTAAAATGACTGGGCTGGGAAGGGAGGCAGATGCTTTAGGGTAAAAGGAGAATAAATTGTAGAGGCAGAAAGCCTGCCTATTTCTGGTCCCAAAGGACCATGAGAAGAAGGGAGACAGATGCTGGAGAGACACGTTGATCTTGATTTTCTGTTTCTGGACTGCCCAGAGGGAAGTGTGTGTTCAATGAGTTAAAGTCCACACAGGGTTCTTTCCCCCCATTTCATATTCAAGACTCTACATGGAAACATAGGCTCCCAGGTCCATCTGGGAGCAGTCACGTCATTGTAAACTCAGCAGTCCAGTGTGGTTAAGCAGTGGAAGGGCTAAAGTTTGGCTTTCCCAAGTTGCCCTCAGTTCCTGTGTGGTGTGGAAAGAATTCAGGATCTCCTGCATGCCTCTGCAGGGGTGGGGCACAGATGCTGGTTGAGTCCGGCTGGAGAACTTACCAGAGAGGATGACTGTGGTGGGGGGCAAAATGGTGCTGTGGCCAAGGACTGCAAAATGAACTGCCTGAGTCCTGACCTCACTGGAGTCGTAGCCAGACCCAGGGACCCACAGCAATAGAGAGCCAAGGGGGTCAAATTAGGAAAAAAAAAAAAAAGCCGGGGGGTGGCTGGGCTCTGACTTAGCCAAGAGATGAAATGGACCACAAGCTACCCAACCCATAGTCTTTGGCAGATACTGGCAGAATGCCAAGGTATGGGACAAGCCACACATCAGTGGTCACCAGTCCAGGGGGCAGCCCAGATCAGCCACCATGCAACAAACAGAGCAAGTATCCAGAAAACACCATGTGGAATCAAGCCTGCCCTTCTCCTCCCATGAGAATACAATCCACCCTCCTCCTACACCCTGGTGCCATCTTGGCGAGAGAAAGAAAGGAGAGAGACATCTGAAACTCTGGGTATTTCTTCAAAAGAGAAATCTTAAGAAATCTTCCAGAGCATGAGATTGGACTGAGATTAGAGGGTGGAGTAAATTTAGTTTCCCACGTCATAGTGGGGCTGGGCCTCCTAGGAAAAATCAGAGCATATTCACAAGTCCTCCGTACTCTGAGTAGGGTGAGTGCCTTGGTGACACTGCACCACACTCTAACCTTCTTCTTAAAAGGTACGGGAAGAGGCTCCCCTGGACTCTGGGCCAGTGTGGGAGAGAGGGGAGGCAGATATTAGTATCCCCATCTGACATATGGAGAGAACAAGTGTATCTGCATTAGACCAGTCTGGTTCAACTTTTGTGTAACAAGTTGTGAGCTGTTTTTCAGTTGCTGTGGACCCTCGGGTTAAAGCCCCTTCAACGACTGCAGGAGATGCCCATGGAACAATAGTGACAGGAGTTTGTGCTCAGAAGCACAACTTCAGTTTCCTGTGTCCAGGCCCAGTCATATCTTCAAGCCTTCATTCAGGAGGATCCATGACTGAAGATGTTCCTGGCATGGTGACATCTGGGGGTGGCATGGTTCCATGTTCCTTTTGTTGTGTCAAATGTTCCAAATGGCATGGAGCTGATAGGACAGTGATTGAACAACATGTTTCCCTCCCTTCCTTCCTTCCTTTCTTTCTTTCTTTTTTCTTTCTTTCTTTCTTTTTCTTTCTTTCTTCCTTCCTTCCTTTCCTTCCTTCCTTCTTTCTCTCTTTCCCTCCCTCCCTTCCTTCCTCCCTTCCTTCTCTTTCTTTCTTTTCTCTCTCTCTCTTTCTTTCTTTCTCTCTCTCTTTCTTTCTTCCTTCCTTCCTTTATCACCTAAAATTGAAAACTTTATTGGCTGCAGTTTTCATCCATCTGCAAAAACACACTAGAAAGAGAAAGAGGTTGGCTACGGACTTCAGGCCTTTTCCCCAGAGTGTTACTTACCTGACTTTAACCAGATGCTGTGCATCAGCTTGTCTCTGCTCTACATGCTCAGCATGTAAAAGACAGAAGAAATACAAGGAATGCTTGTGATGCTATGGGCCCTCCATCCCCCTCTTTTTCTCTCTCTTTCTCTCCTCCCCCTTTTTTTTCATCCCAAGACCGGATATACAAGTTCCAGAAGAGGAATATACATCCCTAGAGTTTGAAATCAAATCTGGAATTCATATCCTCTGTAAATGTACTTTATTAGAAGCAGGAGTCAAGAAAGGTTTTGGAATTATTACATTGGAGAGGTTGACTGCGTAGAGAGGACTTGGAATTAGGAATAATTTTAGACGTGTTTTGCAGGCAGCAAACTCACAGATGAATGGAAAAACTGGACACTTTGACATCAGTCTTACCTCAAAGACTAAAACCAGCCCTCAAAGTGTGTTACCAAGTCTGAAAAGACAGCATGAGACTGCAATAAGGCCCATGCATTTATAATTGTCACAATCGGGTGAATTGAGATGTTTGCAGGTACTCATAGTAGGCAGAAATTCGAGGCATTGCGCTGTCTGTTTGAGGTTAATCTTTGTAAAATTTATGTTGATGCTTCTGATATTTAGTGCAACCCCAGACTGCTGCCAGGGGTAGAAGGCTGTGAGAGTCTGTGTGTGTGTATGCGTGTGTCTCTGTGTGCATGTGTGTGTCTGTGTGTGCATGTGTGTGTCTGTGTGTGCATGTGTGTCTGTATACAGTTGTGTGAGCATCACAACCCTGGTGCCCTGGGCTCTTTGTGTGTCTGTGTCATGTGTGTGTGTGCATGCACGTGTCTGTGTGTGCATGCATGTGTCTCTGTGTCCGTGTGTATCTCTGTGTGCATGCACATGTCTGTGTGTGCATGTGTTGAGGTCCAGAAGTGGAACCAACTGAAGTTACAAGGGGAGGAACCAGGGCGAGGTCATACGAGCCACCAGGACAAGCCTGCAGCCTGTACAACTGGGTGGGGAACCAGGAACTTGTCCATTGTTCCCTCAAGGCCTGGCCAGTTTTATATCAGTAAACTGTCTGTGAACAGTTTTTTCCCCTCGGCTTGGCATCACGTCATTCTGAGTACCACTGCAGCTCACGGGTGTTTCTCTGATGAAAACCATCATGCGAGGGGCCAGCCAGCACCTCGGCAGAGGCAAAGTGATTATGGTTTGCATTCTGGAAATAAAAGAAGAACTAAGCCCTTTAACTTGTCAGAGAAAGGTAGAAGCCCCTGGTGACCCTGAAGAAGCCCCAAGACCCTGAGAGGTCCCGGAGGGACAGGGGGAGAGCCAGTGTTTCTGAGCTCATTTCAGAGGGAGTTGTGGCTGCGTTTGCTAGAAGGCTCAGAGGGTAAGGTAGAAATGCTGAATGTGCTGCTCCTGATGGGGCCAGGAGCTGGCTTCCTGCCACTATTCAGCTCTGTAGTCCAGCTCCATCACCGCTCCCCGCCACTCTCCATCCACATCAATATTTCTCCTGCTGCCCATCAATATTTCTCGTGCTGCCTTATCTGAAAGCTCCCCTTTGCAGAACATGTGGGAAGGTACCGTGAACATTTGGATGTCTAAGGTCCTTGACTTTTCATGTTGGCTGCCTCACTAAACCTTTTGAGTTATTGTCTTAATTACAACAGCCGTATAGGAGAATTTGAAATGATCCCTGCAGTGGCTCCCAGGAGAAACAGCAGTGGGATCATTTTCCCCTGTTCCTGTCTTCTGGAGAAAGCTGGATCCCTCCCCGCCTTGTTTTTTCCTCCACAGGGTTCTGGCCTCCAGAGATGAGTGAGAGGAGCGTGGGCCTGGAGTCTCTGCCCCCATGGTTCCTTGCAGGAAAGGTGGCTGCTTAGATTCCAAGCTTCCTGCCTGAACCAGTGACGACTTGACACCCCCTCGGGGAGGTGGTTTGTTATGTTTGTCCTGTAAACTCTTAGGGAACTGTGTTCTGTTCCATCAGAGGAGGTCATGTGGCTTAGAGGGAAAAGATGTATTTTGCTGTGGGTAGCTAAGGTCATGGAGACACAGCGAGGCAGCCACGTTGACAGAGCCCCCTCTTGGGAGAGAGAGCACCGTTCAGGGAGCCAACAGGAAATGACATTCATCGTCAAGTGCAAATCAATGGGATACAAAAAGCCCTGGGCACCAGAGTTGTGACGCTCACACAACTGTATACAGACACTTTGCTAGAGAAGCATGTCCTGTCAGGAGGCACAAATCAGTGAATGGATACACATTTATCTTGGGAAGACGTCTTTCCAGAATTCTCGGGCCCCTCTGCCAGAGTGTTCCAAGGAATTTGTTCTCCCACTGATTCACTGATGGCTGCGTTTTTCATTATTACTTCAGCTGTGGTTCTGAGGCTCCCCCTCCTTTCAGCGCGGAGCATCCTGTTTGTTTTTAAAAGCCAACAATTTTCCCAGAATGCACTGAAACCAGCAGGTTTTGAACAACTCGAAAGAGCTGTGCTGGCCTTCTGCTGAGGAATCTGGAGAGAGAGCTGCGGCCCAGAACCCGGCAGCCCTGGGCTCGGCTCTGAGGAGTGACCCTTCCCTGTGGCCTTGCTGTGGCCGCGTGTGCCATGGATGAAAGCACAGCTAGCCACTCTCAATGCAGATATTTTCATCTTCTTGTTTCTTCTTTTTTTTAAATTGAGGCATAATCAATATACAGTAAAACGCACAAATCTTAAGCCTACAGCTCAATGAATTTTTTTTTTTTTTGAGACAGAGTCTTGCTCTGTCGCCCAGACTGGAGTGCAGTGTCGTGATCTCAGCTCAGTGCAACGTCTGCCTCCTGGGTTCAAGTGATTCTCTTGCCTCAGCCTCCCATGTAGCTGGGATTATAGGCACGCACCACCACACCCAGTTAATTTTTTATTTCAAGTAGAGACAGGGTTTCACCATGTTGCCCAGGCTGGTCTCGAACTCCTGACCTCAGGTGATCTGCCCGCCTCAGCCTCCCAAAGTGCTGGGATTACAGGCGTGAGCCACTGCACCCAGCCAGCTCAATGAATTTTGACAAATATATACTTTCAGTTAACTACCACCTGAGACTATAGACCCTATCGAAGGTCCCAGGAAATCCCCTTGTGCCCTTTCTGCTGTTTATTTTATTTTATTATTATTTTTTTAGAGATGGGGTCTCACTCTGTCACCCAGGCTGGAGTGCAGTGGCATGATCCATAGCTCACTGCAGCCTCCAGCTCCTGGGCTCAAGCAATCCTCCCCCGTCAGCCTCCTGAATGACTGGGACTACAGGAGCACACCACCATGCCTGGCTTGTTTTTAAAAAATTTTTTTTGTGGAGACAGGGTCTTACTATGTTGCCCAGGCTGATCTCAAACTCCTGGCCTCAAGCAATCCTCCCACCTCAGCTTCCCAAAGTGCTGGGATTACAGGCGTGAGGCACCTCACCCAGCTACTGTTTAATGTTTAATCACATGCAGGTCTTACGGTGGTACTGAGCTCTGACCTCACTTGGAGTTGCTTATCCTCCTTGTCACTCTGGAGCCTGCCACCAACGCAGGCTGCAGTTCTTCCCTCCCCTTAGCCACCCTCGCCACAGCCAGGTGAGGGAGCTGAGGCAGATTCCATTGCCTTCTTTTAAAAAGTTATCGTCTTGAAGCTCAGAGAGGTCAAGTGATTTGCTCGTGGCCACCCAGCCAGTAAGGAGCAGTGTGATGGCTGGACCCAGCTCTTCCAGGCTTGTTCTCAGGGCTCCTTCCTCTGCCCTGGCTTTGTGCACAACACGCACATGGCTGTTTTCAGGAGAGCAAAAAGCTACTGCCCTGCTGGGGTAAGAGCTGATCAGGATGTAGACCATCCATGAGTCAAGGGAGCAGATGCATGGAGGCCGCCTTTACCCAGGTTAGACGTGGCCCAGGTTCTAGATTCTAGACTGCTTCTCACGTGGGAGTCACCTCTGCTTAGCAAGCTTGTGATATGAGTCCTCGCCTCGTCTCTTCCTTCTCTTTTGTGCCCCCAACACAAATGAGCAGTACAAGAGTCCTAATTAATATGTATCACAATCACCTGCGGAGCTATTTACACCTCCCAGTTCTCAAACCAACTGCACTTCAATGAAGGCTTGTGAGAGGAGCTCGCTATCCGCCCCCAACCCAGAGGAAGGAGCTAACATTCAGCATTTTCCACGGTTCCACCCCTAGCAACATTTCCTAGAAGATTCCCCTTCCTTAATGTCTTTCTCCATTGTCTTAGCTATCTGAGTAGCTCCTAGATTATTGGGTGCCTTTGGATCATGTCCATTATTCAACTCATTCATCTAACCTCTGCTCCTTCCTGAATTGTCCTTTAACCCCTGGAAAGCCTTAATGTTTATGGTCATTCCACACAGCCCAAACATGCCAAATACACATGCAAACACACCCTGTGCTGAAAACCCTTCGGCAGCTCCACTGAATCAAGTCCAAAGTTCTTAAAGTGGGACCTAAGAGTCTGCCAGTACCTGAGCCCTGTTTACCTTCCAGTTCCGTCATTTGTCCAACTTCCCTGAAACATACCCTCTCTTTCCACCACTATTTTCCAACTGCTTTCCCACCTTCACGCATATGCAAGCTCTGCTCTCTCAGCCTGGAAAAGCCCTACTCTTGGGTCCATCAAGGAAACGCTTTCTCATTTTTCAGGACTCAGATCGAAGATCTCTTCCTTCAGAAAACATCTCAGCCTCTCCCCTCATACCCCACACCCCAAAATGTGTCATTCTTTCTTTCTAGGCTCTGTCTCCTATCCCTAACTAAACCAGGAGCCATGTATCTTCAGAGCCATGGAGTCTGGACACACATAGTGGGTACCGAGGGCAGGGCCATGAGCTCACATTTTCTTGTTAAAATAGTATTCCAGTAAAAGTGTTTACCGAGTATTTTCTCTGTGCCAGACACTGTTTTAAGTGCTTTTTTTCTATTAGACTTATTTGTATAAAAATATCTTTTTCTATAATATTAGTTACTCAGAGTGCCCTCACGTCTTAGGTTTCAGAGGATGCAATATAACTTTTTTTTTGAGACAGGGCCTCACTCTTTTGCCCAGGCTGGAGTGCTGGAGTGCAGTGGCATGAACATGGCTCACTGCAGCCTCAACCTCCTGGGCTCAAGCAGTCCTCCCACCTTAGCCTCTGGAGTGGCTGGAATCACAGGCCCGTGTGCCACCACACCTGGCTATTTTTTATTTTTCATTTTTTGTTTTATGTTGTTTATGTTTTTTATTTTTTATTTTATGTTGCCTGGGCTGGTCTCAAACTCCTGGGCTCAAGCAATCCTCCTGCCCTGGCCTCCCAAAGTGCTGAGATCACAGGCATAAGCCACTATACTCAGCCACAATGTAAGTTTTAATTGTAGCATCTGTAAGATTCAATAAGAGCCATTGTACCCCATTGATTGGAGGGTTCCACTGGATTGCAAGCCGTATGTTGGACATCTCTGATTCATTCATCTAAGTGGGATTTTTTCATAGTTTCGTTTATTGTAGGTTTTAAAAGTGCTAATTGAATTATTTGAAGCGTGATTTAGTTTATTTTGACAATCTCATTCCCATTATATCTAAACATGTAAATACAAGTCAATAGGAAAAAATTATTCAAGATATACAAACGATTCAATATAGAAAGGCTTTTAAATTTTATTTTAAAAGCAATCTCTCAGGACCATGTCTATTCCATTCCAGACATTTAACATGTCTTGAGGAAGAGCATCATTTTTATAGAGAGCGGATTCACATTCCCCTAGATTTATGATGCAGGATAGAGTTGGGGGTCCCAGTGCAGAAAGGGGACCAGCAGCTGAGCCCTCCAGCCTCGTCATGATCACTGGCATGTGCTGGCATTTCTCAGGGGATGGCCAGCTTAAAGCCACCAAAATGTACTTTTTCATTCATTAATCTCTGAGAGTGGGAGTGGAGACAGGGAAATCCGCGCAAGATTGGCATGAAGTGCAATATGACTTCGCTTTCTTATAAGGAGCCACCCTTCACAGAAATTGCTTCCTTCAACCTTTCAAAGGATGAAATGCTAGAAGACAGACAGCATCTGGCTCAAACAGCAGCAAATCAAAGGGGATAATGGTACACTGTGTGGTGAATAACAGGTTCCTGTATCCGGAGCAGGATGATGGCAGAGGAAAAAAACGGCCTGTGTGAGGCACAGTAAAAAAGGGTCGGTGCACCTGTGGATGTGTTAAAGAAGAGAGTGAAGACTATGGCGAGAATAACGCCATTCTGCTCAGGTGACCCCAAGAGGCAGGCAGCCACCCTCCCACAGGGGCATGAGACACAGTCCCTCTGACTCAGGGACTGGAAGAGAAACTAAGGACAAAGGTTCTCCTTTATTTTTATTTTATTATTATTGTTTGAGACAGGGTCTTGCTCTGTTGCCCAGGCTGAAGTCCAGTGGTGCTATCACTGGACTAACTCCAGCCTCAACCTCCTGGATTCAAGCGATCCTCCCACCTCAGCCCCCCAAGTAGCTGGGACTACAGGTGCCCACCACCATGCCAGGCTAATTTTTTAAATTTTCTGTAGAGACAGGGTTTCACTATGTTGCCCAGGCTGGTCTCGAACTCCTGGGCTCAAGCAATCCTCCTGCCTTGGCCTCCTAAAGTGCTGGGATTACAGGCAGGAGCCACTGCGCCCGGCCGGGCTCCCCCTTCTGAAAGTCACCAGCAACTAGCCAGGGCCATGAGTTAATGTACAACACAAAATTGGCTTCTTCAGGGGGTTCTTAAGAGAGCAGGAGAAGAGGCTATTTATCTATAATTAGATAAAAAGAGCTGAAGTTTGATTTCTTTTGTTTCAACCAACCCCTTTTTTATCCTTCCCCACCTCAAGGCTTTTCCTCCCCTTCTCAGGCATTACTCTGTTGACCTCTGCCCTTTGACCTGCTAAGGCACGATCAGCTGCACGCCATTCACACCTCTATGTAAAATTAATCCTCTGGCATCTCCCACTATTCCCTTTCAGCTGTAACCCCAAATGAAAAGCTGTCGTCTATTAAAGGAATTTCAGGTTGATCCTGAGGTATGTTTTCTTGGCAGACAAGAATCAAATTCTGGAGGTTCTGAGTGAAGCCTGTCTTGAGTATCTCAAGCCACCCTTTTCCAGAACCTTTACAAGCCCCACTGGAAGTATTAATGTCTAAGGATAGAGTGCCCAGAAATATCCCCTAGGCTTCATTTATATATTCATCTTTTTCAAAGTCAGTTTTAATTTCTGTCAAAGTTATACATGCATGGTTTTTAGTGGTTCCCCAACATGGCTAAAATTTAGACTCATCTGGGGGAATGTTTTAAAATCCTGAAGCTTAGACTTCCCTGCAGAACAACTAAGTAAGAGTCTGTTGGATGGATGGCCCGGGTACTGGTGTTTCTGAAGTTCCCTGGGTGACTCTCATATGCAGTGGTGATGTGAACCATTGACTTAGATTTGAGGGAGATGGGCAGTTCTACAAAGCACATTCAAAACCAGACCATGGCTGGGTGGGTGGCTCACGCCTATAATCCTAGCAGTTTGGGAGGCTGAGGCAGGAGGATTGCTTGGGGCCAAGAGTTTGAGATCAGCGTGGGAAACATAGTGGAACCCCATCTCTACAAAACATTTTTTAAAAATTGGCTGTGTGTGGTGTGTGCACCTTTAGTCCCAGCAACTACAGAGGCTGAGGCAGGAGGATCATTTGAGCCCAGGAGTTCGAGACTGCAGTGAGTTATAATCTCACCTGGGCAACAGAGTGAGACGCTCTCTGAAAAGAGAAGAAGAACAAAACAACAGGCCAAACCAAACAGCAAAGACTTATTCTTTATTTCTCACTTCCCAGAAACAATAACTTCAACTCTCTGGGCTGATTTATAGGGTATTTAATATTTACCCTCATATTTCTAATTAGGTGCTTATATTGCTACTTCTTCATTTCTTGGCCTTAATTACCTATTGACTTCCCTCGATGGAAAATTATAATTCACTCTCTTCTGGCATCCTCACCCCAGCCCCCAAACTCCCACTTCCCAGCTCCCATGTCAGCTCAACACAGTTATAATTTGGTTACATCAACATTCATATTAGGACTGTCCTCTTCTTTGTTTTCTTAGTTTTCTGTATACTTGCCACTAATTCAACCCCAAGAGCTCCTCAAAATGTCCTCCTCCCACTAGGTTGAAATCTCTTGAGGGAATGATTCTCACTGCCCTATGACTTCCAGCAGCCACCTCCTCAGGCCACAGCAGGATGACACCCCCTCACCACAAGTCTGGGGAATTCCACTGTTTCTTGTGTGGGATCCCCTGTCCTTCCTATCTTCTGTTTTGGTTTTCTTCCTTCTTTTTGTGGAGTCTGTCCTCCAGGAGCTTCTGAGGACAGCGTATGTTAGAGTAAAGTGTTTGACGCCTTGACTATCTGAAAACAACATTATTCTCTCTGGCAGTTTGGCTGGATATAGAATTTTAGACCAGAAATAATTTTCTCTCAGAATTTTGAAGGCATTACTTCACTGCATTCTGACTTTCTGGGTTGCTATTGAGAAATCCAATGCCTTTTTGATACTTGATAATGTGCATGTAACTTTTCTCTCTCTCTCTCTCTCTCTTTGAAAGCTTGTTGGAGCTTTTCCTTGATCCCAACATTCTGAAAATTCATGATGATGTACTTGGTGTAACTCTGTTTTCATCCACCGGGCCAAACACTCAGGAAGCCCTTTCAATAGGGAATCACAAGCCCTAGCGTCTGAGAAATTGAGTTGTTTTATTAATGATTTCCTCCTTCCATAGACTCTGTCGCCTCTTTTTGGACCTATTGTTTGGATATTAAATCCCCAGCATTTGTCCTCTAATTTTCTTATTTTTTCTCTCCTATTTTCCAGTTCTTTCTCTTTTTGTTCTACTTTCTGGGGATTTCTTCATCTCTCTCATCATTCTTTTCTATTAAAATTTTCATCTCTAATATGTTTTTAAAATTCCTAAGATCTCCTTCTGACCTCAGCATGTCCATTGTGTAGAGCACCGTGTTGTTAAGCGTGAAATATCTTATCTCCTGAAGACTTTGGAAACCACCCAGGGAGGAGGGCTACGTGCGGCTTTGCTGTTTAGATATGAAACCACCTCTGGGACCCACACACACCTGGATAACGTGACTAGAGCACCACCTCTAAGGGACGAGGGGGAGACTTTACCAACATAATACATAGACAAAGATAGTACACAACCCAGAGATGCTATCTCTTCTCACTATGCAGGAAGCCTCACATTCACAGCACCATCTGCCTCATGTGACCTGCCACCTGGTTAGTGGGTAACAGTGCCCCACCCTCACTTCCAGCAGCAAGAGCCTGACCATCATGTCTTCTTAGGTTGGCTCTGACTCTGGCTGGGCTGATGGCCATGCCGGCCGAACCCAGGGAAACCTTCACATTCCCAGATGTCCCAGAGCCCCCCTGCCCATCAGGTCTGTGTTCAGACCCCTCCTTCTCTTCCACTCATTCCAGCCAGCAGCTCCCATCCCATTCAACACAACCTATACCCAAAAGTAGAGAAAGATATGGATAAAGAGAAGGAGGGAGAGAAAAGAGGAGGGGGGAGGAAATATGTTTATTACTTTAGAGGAAAGGGAAAGGAATTGGGAGAGTTCCCACCTAAAGGTGTCTGCGTTCTTGGGTGGATTAGAAGGACTAACATGGCTGAAGGCCAAAGGAATGAGGGCATGGAAGGTTCTGGGGAGTGTGGTGGAGACGACAAGCAATGGGGTGTCGTCGTGAGGGAGGGGCGTGTGGGGAGGAGGGGAATGAATGTAGGGGACCAATGATAACTCTAAGTACAGGAAGTAAGGGGGGACTGAACAACATCACGCAGTTGAGTAGCAGATTTAGCAGAACGGGGAGTGGGAAGGAGAACGGTGTGCTAGGCTGAACAATGGCCCCCCAAAACACATCCACATCCTCGTCCCTGGGCCCTATTAATGTCATCTTATTTGGCTAAAGAAGGACTTTGCAGATGCGATGAAAGATCTTGAAATGAGGAGATTATTTTGGATTACCCATTTGGGTCCTAAATGCAATCATAGGTGTCCTTGTAGAGAAAGATTTGACACCAGAAGAAGAAAAGGTGAAATAACCACAGAGGTAGAGACTGGAGTGCTGCAGCCTCCAGCAGAGCAAGGCCAGCAGCCACTGGAAGTTGGAAGACACAAGATCCTCTCCTGCCGCCTCCAGAGGGAGTGAGGCGCGAGCCCTCTGAACACCACGATCTCAGCTCAGTGATGCTGATTCTGGATTTCTTGTCTCCAGGACTATGAGAGCATACGTTTCTGTCATTTTAAGCCACCAAGCCAGTGGTAAATTGTTACATCAACCACAGGAAACCAATACAGCAGTTAGGAAGATAGGGCCACAAAGGAGAGCTCCAGGGTTCCACATCACACAGGAGAGTCGCTCTGAGTGAGAATAAAGTACCACTTGCAGCTTTCTGCTTGTTGAAAGTGGAGTGGAAGTGAAGTGAAATGGAAATAAACATCATAAGCACTTATCCTGTGCTAACGACTGGCTGGGCATCCAAAATACATTATCTCATTTAAATTTTATAACCACCTCTTAAGATAAGTTTTCTTATCCTATCTTTTTTTTTGTAGGCAAGGAGATTAAAGTGCAGAGTGATTAGGAACCACAGTGATCATGGAAATGGAATTTTGAAGTCCCATCCATCTATCTCCAGAGTGAAGCTTCTGTTCACACCATCAGGTGACTCTGAGGCTCAGATGATGAATGGGATCACAGCCTGGGCATGGAAGAGGATGGCAGAAGTTGGAGTAGGGAGGAGACTAATATCTTAATAAATGCTAAGCTCTTCAACTGAACTTGAGACCCCCTGTGTGTGCTTTGAAAGGGTGGGAGGGGAGTGTTGGGTCCTTCACCTGAAAGGGTTTCAGGGACAGTGGTCTCATCAGGGAAAAACCAAGTCTGTTATGACAAGGAAGCAGATAGGACACATTCCAGAAAAGGCTAAGGATGCAGAGAAGTTTCTTGGCTATGAAACGGGATATTGGAGAGGGTACAGTGAAAGCCATCAGAAAGGCAGAGACTCCGAGAGCCAGCAAAATGGCCAAAGGGTGGCATGGAAATATTCCCTATAAACACATAGAAATGATTTATAGATAAAAGAAAACTCTTAAAATGCATGGACAACAACAACAAAACACAAACAACCTAACTTAAAAATGGGCAAAGGACTTGAATAGACATTTTCTCCAAAGAATATATACAAATGGCCAATAAGCACGTGAAAAGATACTAGACTAGTTATTAGAGAAATGCAAACTAAAACCACAGTGAGATACCACTTCATATCCATTAGAATGATTACTATCCAAAAAAAAACAAAAAACAAAAAACCCACAGAAAATAAGTGTTGGTGAGGATGTGGAGAGATCGAAAATTGGAACCCTTGTACACATTTGGTAGGAATGTAAAATAGTGCAGCTGCTATGGAAAACAGCATGGCAGTTCTTCAAAAAATTAAAAATAGAATTACTATATGATCCAGCAATTCTACTTCTGGGTATATACCCAAAAGGATTGAAAGCAGAGATTCAAAGAGATATTTGTATACCATGTTGTAGAACAGCATTATTTGAAATAGCCAAAAAGTTAATGAACCCAAGTGTTCATCAACAGAAGAATGAATGTACAAAATGTGATATTTATGTATATGAAATGAACCATTATTCAGTCTTAAAAAGGAAGGAAATTCTAACACGTGCTGCAACATGGAGAAGACATTTTGCTGAGTGAATAAGCCAATCACAAAAGGGCAAATACTGAATGAGACTGGGTACCAAGAGCACTCAAATCCACAGAGAATGAAAGCCAGGGGCTGGGGAGGGGAAATAGGGAGTTATCATTTAATGGTACAGAGTTTCGGTTTTGCCGGATGAGAAGAGTTCTGTGGCTCGATGGTGGTGATGGCTGCACAACCACATGAATGCACCTAATGCCACTGAACTGTACATTTAAAAATGGCTAAGATGGTACTTTTTTTTTGAGACAAGGGCTCACTCTGTCACCCAGGCTAAAGTGCAGTGGTGTAATCACCGCTCACTGCAGTATTGACCTCCCAGGTTCAAGTGATCCTCCCACCTCAGCCCCACAAGTAGCTGGGACTACAGACGTGTGCCACCAAGCCCAGCTAATTTTTAATTTTTTTGTAGAGATGGGGTCTCACTATGTTGCCAGGCTGGTCTCGAACTCCTGGGCTCAAGCATTCTGCCCTCCTCGACCTCCCAAAGTCCTGGGATTACAGGCATGAGCTATGATGCCTGGCCAAGATGGTACATTTTATGTTATGTGTATCTTAACACAGTTTTTGAAAATAAAATTAAATAAGTTAACAAATAACGCATGGATGAGCTTGTAAGGTAGAAAAGGAAGTCCCCAGATGCTGAAGTGAAGAGGAAGCTGAGAGCTGAAAACAGTGGTCGTGGGGAGACAATCAGGTCCAGTTACGGCCAAAGGCTTGGCTTTTAACACCCATGCAGGGACAGGAGATGAGGCCTCACGCCTGGATAAAGTGACTGGTTGGAACTGAGTCCCCTACATAAAACCCAGATGCTCTGAGAAAAGCCAACCATCAATCCGGAAAGACATTAAGGAAGCTCATCTCTACCCTGGCTTCAGCTGGGGGGAAGAACAGACCCCTGTGAAAAATCAAAACCCCAGCCATGTGCTTGGCCCAACTTTAGAGTCCAAATATCTACTAACTGCAACAGAAGGGAACCCCAAGCCAAGAAATTAACATAAAATTGGTTCTTAGCTCCAGGATCTGACAAAGCCAAAGCCAGTGCAGCCCTGCAGAGCTGGAGGATGACCTGAGCGTGGAACACACAAAGGAAAGAGGCAGAGGACAGACAGAACCCTGAGAAGCCACATCCTGGCTTCTGAGCTGCTTTCCAAAGGCCCTGAGTTTGACAGAAATCCCAACATGTCTCGTCTCAGGCGCTTTCCCCTTTAATTTTCAAATTGATGTATATTTTAAGAGAAATTTAATCCATGTGGCTCTGAATCATGTACAACAAACTCCTCTAACAGTCACTCCATGTTGGGAGCTTGGGAGCTTTTTGTGAACTTGGAACAACTTGGTACAAGATGCTCTTTTTTAAAAAAAGAAAAAGATTCCGTTTCCAGTGTCTGTCTAGCTCTCCACCCCAGATCCAAGACTTTCGTCAGATGCTAGGAACCTGCTGCACGAGGACTGTGCACTCGTCTTCCTCCTCTTCCTTGGTGGTCAAAGGGAACTCATCCAAGCCACAGGGGTGCAGGGCTTGGCTCTGTCAAAGAAGCAGTGTGGTCCTTGAAGCTAGCACTACCAGGGCTTTCATTGGGTTCTCCGGCACAATGGCTGTATTTGAGGAGGGCTGGCAAACAGGACACCAGTTTCCAAACCCTGCTTCCTCAGGTGGCCACAGTGCTCCACCCAAACTCATTATACGGTGGCAAACCTCACAGCCCCTTGTTGGTGGTTCATACTCTCCTGCTAACGGGGGCCGAGCTCCGAAAGCCTCCAGGAGAGGAAGGTATTCAGCCAGGATGGGCTGCGCAGTATTTCCCTCCAATCCTTCTCAAGTTCTGCTGGCTGAGAGCACAAGGTCCCAGCTGACCCCACTGCTTCAGCAGTCCTGCGGTGTACCTCATTTCCAGGAATCCTACCCAGCCCTGGGGCCGAGAGTCTTGTCACGTATTTACCCACAGACTGGCTCCAACATGTAGAACCTCTGGAAAGAATCTCCAGGCTGGGATTTTGGACCCCTACAGTTTCTACATTTCCTTTGTAACTGGTAATGATAGACGTGTCCTTTTTTTTTTTTTCAGTGGTGCAATCATAGTTCACTGCGGCCTCAAACTCTGGGCTCAAGCGATCCTCCCACTTCAGCCTCCTGAGTAACTGGGACAATAGGCATGTGCCATCATGCCCAGATAAGCTTTACTTTTAAAAATTTTTTGTAGAGATAGGGTCTTGCTATGTTGTCCAGGCTGGTCTCAAAATCCTGACCTCAAGCAATCCTCCTGCCTTGGCCTCCTAAAGTGCTAGGATTGCAGGCATGAGCCATCACACCTGGCCAGGTGTTTCTTTAAAGTTTATCTTCTTTCTTACTTTCACATTCTTGCTCATTTAACTTTTTAGCTGATTTTGTGCTATGGCTGCAAGGGCCAATTAAAAGTAAGAGTCAAACCTTTTCACGTAAAACCATCATAGGAGCTAAAAACCTCCTCAGGGCTGGCAGGTTTTTGACCTAGTTTTCTCTGCTTCAGGGTTGGAGTGACTCAAAGTAACTTGCTTTTGTAGCACAATTTTAGGGGCAACCTTCCTCTCAGTAATCTCCCCTGGTGGGCTCTGCTATTCATTCCATTGCTGTATTAGCAGTCCCGCCAGTGTTAAGATTACTGGTGGAGGAAAAGAAGGAAATTTGAAATACTCTTGGAAATTAAAGCACACCAAGTCCAAAGCAGCTTGAGGCAAGTGAGTCAACTGGAGCAGGAAGTCCAGCGAGAGTGATTTAGCAGAAAGAATTCTGGGTTCGGAGTCCAAAGAAGAGGGGTTTAATTCTGACTCGACCCCCTTTGTCTGCCTTACTTCTCTCATCTCTAAATGGGCGACAACTATTCCTGTCTCATTATAAGGCTGAGATTAAGACTTAAAATGTTTTGGATGTGGTGGCTCATGCCTGTAATCCCAGCACTTCGAGAGGCCAAGTTGGGCGGATCACTTAAGCTCAAGACCAGCCTGGGCAACATAGAGGAATCTCTGTCTCTACCAAAAATACAAAAAATTATCTGGGCATGGTGACGAGCACCTGTAATCCCAGCTACTTGGGAGGCTGAGGTGGGAGGACTGAGGGAGCCCAGGAGGTAAAGGCTGCAGCGAGCTGAGATAGTGCCATTACACTGCTGCCTGGGCAGCAGAGTGACACCCTGTCTCAAAGAAATAAAATAAAATAAAATATTTTAAATGAGTGTGGTTTGTGGGGTGGTCCGTGAGCGTTTTCTGTAATGACTCTGAATATCAGGACATAATGAGAGCATTGAGCATGGGGGCAGGAAGGACGGAGCTCCAGGATCTGCCAGAGCCCACGCTATGCTGAGCCCCAGTGAACTCCCTGAGGGCTGGTCTCCTATTGAGACTGCAGGGACCCCCACTCTTAGGGGCCTGCACGCCTCCAACACCCCCAAGCATGGAAATAAAAGAAAGTCTTAAGTTTCTTCAAGGAAAATTCCAGACAGCCAACTAGTCCTGAGAAGTAAATGAGCAGTGTGCTAAGCAAGAAGGTAATGTAGCCTAAAACAATAGCAAGGAAGCTAGAATTGTAGGATATTTGGTTCCCCTGTAGAAACTAAACATAACATCTTTTTTTCTTTTTTTTAAATTTAATTTTATTTTAAGTTCCAGGGTACATGTGCAGGATGTGCAGGTTTGTTACACAGGTAAACGTGTGCCATGGTGATTTGCTGCACTTATGAACCCATCACCTAGGTTTTAAGCCCCGCATGCGTTAGCTATTTTTCCTGATGCTCTCCCTCCCCTCAACAACCCTGACAGGCCCCAGTGTGTGTTGTTCCCCCCCTTTTGTCTATGTGTTCACATTGTTCCGCTCCCACATGTAAGTGAGAACATGTGGTGTTTGGTTTTCTGTTCCCGTGTCAGTTTGCTGAGGATAATGGCTTCCAACTCCATCCATGTCCCTGCAAAGGACATGATCTCATTCCTTTTATGGCTGCATAGTATTCCATGGTGTAGGTGTACCACATTTTCTTTATCCAATCTATCATCCATGGGCATTTGGGTTGATTCCATGTCTTTGCTATTGTGAATAGTGCTGCGATGAACATACATGTGCATGTATCTTTATAACAGAATGATTTATATTCCTTCGGGTATATCCTAGTAATGGGATTGCTGGGTCAAATGGTATTTCAGGTTCTAGGTCTTTGAGGAATAGCCACACAGTCTTCCACAATTGTTGATTTACATTCCCACCAACGGTGTAAAAGCGTTCCTATCTCTCTACAGCCTCACCAGCAACTGTTGTTTCTTGACTTTTTAATAATCGCCATTCTGACTGGCATGAGATGGTATCTGACTGGCATGAGATGGTATCTCACTGTGGTTTTGATTTGCATTTCTCTAAGGATCAGTGATAAACAAAACATCTAACATACACTTCTGAGTTGTGTTTCAGAAACCTGGACCTCCGCCCAATAGATCTGCCATTATGTAGACCTCAGATAAGGGGGCACTGAGGACTGGAGTCAGACCATGGTTCTTTGTTCTAACTTTCTTTCCGAGGGGCCTTGAGAGGGGGCCACACCCGTCAGCTGGAGGTAACATTCTGTTCTGCTGAGCCCAAATTTTAAAATAAAGCTTCTTTTCCTTAACCAATTGCTAATCAGGAAAATCTTTGAATCTACCTACGGCCTATAAGCCCCCGCTTCAAGATATCCCACCCTTTTAAGCCAAAACCAATGTGTAACCTCCAGGTATTGATTTATGATTTTGCCAGTAACTTCTAATTTCCTGAAATTTATACTTGCCTTTAAAAACCCTTACCCGTGAGCCATTGATGAGGTCAGATTTCGGGGCTGGCTGCCTGGTCCTCCTTGCTTCGGTCGCTGCAAATAAATACCTTCCTCTCTTCCCCTGCAAACCTCAGTGTGGATATCTGTTCTTATTGCACCAGCAAGCAGAGCCCAGTTCAGTTCAGTAACAGTCAGAGTGCCCAAGGCATCTTGCTTGTCAGCCAGCCTTCCCCATGATGATGCCTGAGAACTGAGACAGGACTGAGTATGTGTCCTTTCAACACCCTTCAAGACCCCCCAGAGCCTGTCTGGAGCAGCCCATCAGCCCTGGGTTTCCTCAAAAATGGCCCATATGGGTCCATTCTCTATCTTGGCTGTTGGGTGAAGGGCTTGGAGCGTGGGCTGGACTGTTGGAAGCTCCCGGGTGGCGTTTTAATGAAGACTGTTATACTTCAGGTGTAACTTTTTTTTTTTTTTTTTTTTTTGAGACGGAGTTTCACTCTTGTTGCCCAGGCTGGAGTGCAATGGCGTGATCTCGGCTCACCACAACCTCCACCTCCCGGGTTCAAGAGATTCTCCTACCTCAGCCTCCCAAGTAGCTGAGATTACAGGCATGCACCACCACATCTGGCTAATTTTGTATTTTTAGTAGAGATGGGGTTTCTCTATGTTAGTCAGGCTGGTTTCGAACTCCCGACCTCAGGTGATCTGCCTGCCTCGGCCTCCCAGAGCGCTGGATTACAGGCATGAGCCACTGCACCCAGCCTCAGGTGTAACTTTTAATGATTCCTAGGAGGCTGGGTGCAGTAGCTCGCGTCTGTAATCCCAGCACCGGATCTCTTGAGGCCAGGAGTTTGAGACCAGCCTAGCCAACAAGGTGAAACCCTGTCTCTACTAAAAATACAAAAATTAGCAGAGCATGGTGGTGCATGCCTGTAATCCCAGCTACTCAGGTGGCTGCGACAGGAGAATCATTTGAACCTGGGAGGTGAAGTTTGCAGTGAGCCAGATCATGACACTGCACTCCAGCCTAGGCGACACAGCGACTCTTGTCTCGAATAAAAAAGGAAAAAGAAAACTTTTACTGACTCCTAGGGAAGCCTGTGCTCACCTCTGCTTGGGGCACCTTTCCTCTGGCTTCATAAAAAATTGTTTATAAGGCCAGGCCCAAATAAAGTTAAACAGTATAGCAGGATTGTGATGGATTGTGAGAGACTCCAGTCTGTGAAACAAGCAGATTCCCCGCAGACCCTGGATCTCTCAGGATAGTGAGCTACCCCGATGAGTTATTTCTTCTATCTATTTTGGCGATTGTCCCCCAGATCAGGCCCCTGGAGCTCCTGGGCCTGGGTGGGACATGAGGCTGCCGTGTGAGCCCCAGGCTCCAGCAGCAGGGGAATTTGTTTTACCTCCGGGCTTGGAAATCAGCCTGACTTTTGGGAGGGAGCCTAATTGATTCCACTGGCGGCAGCACTGTGGTGAAGACCCCTGGAAAGAATGATGTTTGGGGCCAGGGTACCAGCGCCCAAGGCACACACACTTCCTTTAATTAACAAGAGCGCGATGCCAACAAACACACAGGCATATGGGAAGTGAAGGCGACTGCAAGCCAAAGCCTCTTGACTTCCTCTGGGGGTGCCCTGCCAACTGGGATTATTCGTTGTTCTCATTTCCTCACAAAAAAGCCCCTGTGCTTGGTGGAGGGGCCCGACAGCGGGCGCTGGCAGTCCCCCAGGCTGGCGGCTCTGCCTGAGCCTGTCTTCCTGACTCTCTGGCAGGGCACACTTCTCTTCAGTAGCTAGTTTGAAGCAGGCAGAAAAGCCAGGGCTCCTTTCTGGGGATTTCCTGGCCAAAAACAGTCATCTTCCACCTCCTTTTTTCTCTCTCTTGGTATATTTCAGGATGTTGGTTATGTCTATTGATAAACTTCATCTTCTTCTCACTCCAGAACTCCCATAATCACCACCTACCCTCACCTTGCAGGGTCTGCCATCATCTCCTGCACCCATGAGGCTGGTTGAGGTTAGGAGTGGGGATGTCCTGGCTGACTCCCATGTCAGTGATAGTCTATTTTAAAATATGATGCTTTACAAGTGTCTTTTGATTATTGACAATTGCAAACACTGCTTGAGAGAGTAATTAAATAAGCATATATGAAAAGTGTCTGTTACGTGTCAGGCACGGTGCTGGGTACTGAGGATACCAGGCACTGGGGGTGGAACCTCTTTCGGGGTAAGGAGGCAGAGGCAGGAACGGAGGGAACAGGACAGGGTAAGGGCCATAATGGAGACATGTTGAATGAGCCACCAGTACAGAGCAGAAGAACTCTCTTGGTTGTGCACAGACCGCAGGAAGCAGATTCAGACTTTTTAACTTGTCTTTAATCTACGTTTTTATGTAGACTCTCAGGCCTCCAAATCTTCCAAATCAGAATCCCAGGGAGGAAGGCCCCCAGGAAGATGTATTTTAACAAATTTCTCACATAATTCTCACTTACACAAAATTTTGAGCACCACTGTCCAATCAGAGGGTCACTGTTCTGGGAAGAGTGCACAGAAGCGATGACACTTGAGGGGTTTGTTTTCTGTTTCTAAGTAATAGGCTTTATTTTAATTTTTTTTTGTTTTTTCTTTTTTTTAAATTTGAGATAGACTCTCGCTCTGTCGCCCAGGCTAGAGTGCAGTGGTGCAATCTTGGCTCACTGCAACCTCCGACTCCCAAGTTCAAGCAATTCTTCCATGTCAGCCTCCCAAGTAGCTGGGATTACAGGTACACACCACCACACCCAGCTAATTTTTATATTTTTAGTAGAGATGTGGTTTCACTATGTTGACCAGACTGGTCTCAAACTCCTGATCTCAAGTGATCTGCCCGCCTCAGCCTCCCAAAGTTCTGGGATTACAGGAGTGAGCCACTGAGCCTGGCCTTTATTTGAATTTTGATTTTCCTTAAAATAAATTATCAGAGGGTATTTTATGATACATCATACATACAGGGGTAGGTACTAATTTTGTGGGGGAAGTAGCTTATAAAATTTGGGTGGGCATTTTTTGATATTCATTTATTATTATTATGGTAAAATATACATAACAAAATTTACCATGTTAACCATTTATAAGTATTCAGCTCAATGGCATTAAGTACATTCATAGTGTTATGCAACCATCACCACTACCCATCCACAGGACTCTTATCTTGCAAAACTGAAAATAACTCCTTATTTCTCCCTTGCACCAGTTCCTGGCAACCACGGTTCTACTTTCTGTCTCTGTTAATTTGACTACTCTACGTATGTCATATAAGCAGACTCATAAAATATTTGTCTTTCTGCAATTGACTTACTTTACTTAGCATAATGTCCTCAAGGTTCATCCATGTAGAAAAATGTGTCAGAATTTTTTTTAAAGGGTCTCATTCTGTCACCCCCAGGCTAGAATGCAGTGGTGTGATCATAGCTCACTGCAATCTTGAACTCCTGTGCTCAAGGGATCCTCCTGTCTTAGCCTTAGAAAGCACTGGGTTTACAGGCGTGAGCCACTGCACCCAGCCAGAATTTTCTTTCTCTTTAAGGGTCAATAACATTTCATTGTTTGTATATACCACATTTTGCCTATCCATTCCTCTGTTGATGAACACTTGGGTTGCTTTCACCTTTTGACTATAGCAAATAATGCTGCTACGAACATGGATCTACAAATATATCTTCAAGACCCTGCTTTCAGTTCTTTTGGATATATACCCAGAAGTGGACTTGCTGATCATATGGTAATTCTATTTTTCATTATTATTATTATTATTTTGTAACTGCCACACTTTTCCACAGTGGCTGCACCATTTTACATTCCCACCAACAGAGCACAGGAGCTCCAATTTCTCCACATCTTCACCAGCACTTGTTATTTTCTCTTTCTTTTTCCCTTCCTTCCTTCCCTCCTTCCTTCCTTCCTTCTTCTTCTCTCTCTTTCTCTTTCTTTCTTTCTTCCTTTCCTTTCTTTCTCTTTCTTCCTTCCTTCCTTCCTTCCTAGTAGCCATCCTAATAGGTGTGAAGTGGTATCTCATTGTTGTTTTGATTTTCATTTCCCTGTTACTTAGTAATGTTGAGTATCTTATCATGCACTTATTGGCCATTTTCATGTCTTCTTTGGGATGACATTTGAGTTTTGAAAGATGAATAGCACCTTTTTCGTTTGGTTGGGTTTTTGTTTTGTTTTGTTTTGACAGGGTCTTGCTCTGTCACCCAGGCTGGAGTGCAGTGGCACAACCACAGCTCACTGCAGCCTCTGCCTCCTAGGTTCAAGTGATCCTCCACCTCTGCACCCCACGTAACTGAGACTAGAGGAGTGTGCCACCACACCCGGCTAATTTTGTTCATTTTTTTGTAGAGACAAGGTCTCACTATGTTGCCCAGGCTGATCTCGAACTCCTGGACTCAAGTGATCCTCCTGCTTCAGCCTCCCAAAGTGCTGGGATTACTCAAAGCTTGAGCCACCACGCTTGGCTAAGGACTTTTAAGGGGAGAGATGCGGAAGGTGATATCATGCAGAAGGAATAAAGTAACAAACATCTTAAGGGTAGGAAAGAGTGTGTTGTGAGACTGGAGCACATCTAGGGAGGAGGCACAGATGGAAGTCAGGCTGGGAAGTCTCTTACGTGTCATGGAGTGGACATTGGTTGATTCTTTGACCACCCACCTATTCACCACTCCAAATGGCACTTACAGGTTGGGCACTTGTCACAAGTCAGACCAGACTAAGAATGCCAGATTCCCTGTCTTGGAGCTTTGAAGATAGAGTGAAATGAAGCAAGACACGTGCACAAAAAAGTTTAGTGAGCACTCATTCCAGCAAGGGACCTAATAAAAATCTCTCTAATTGATTCCCTTTTCCTTAAGTGGGGTACAATTGGTTTTTGTTGTTTGCAACCAGAAAACATCAACTGACATGAATATAAAAGGAAGCACAGGGGGAGATAGAGTCCTTCTGCTTATCATGTGTCAGGAACTTGCATACATTCATTTAATTTCTTTTCTTCATGTTTTCTACTATTTTGCAGGCATAACATTTAATTGTCTTAGGTGGGTCTGTGTCTTTCCAAATAAATCATTTTCTCTTGGTCTTGGGGTTTCTGGAATCAGAGGAGAGATACTACTTACTTGAGGCATTGACAATTGCTTTTGCTTGGCTAATGACTGAGAAAGGATGTAGAAGGCTTCTTTGTTGAGGGCTTTAATACAGTGGAGGAATATCTGAAAATGACCTGTAGGTATGGACTCACCATATTTCTATTGAGTAATGAGGACATGAAGAGTGTGTTCACAAGTGTTGTGAGAAAAAGAGAGGGGTTGACAGGTCTGACAATACCTGAAAGAATAGGCTTACTTTTTCAAAAGGATTTTGGTAAACCTACAAGAAAAACAAATAAATAAAACATAAAAACAGGGGAAAAAAAAGTTCACTAGAAGCATAAAGAAAACACTATTTTATATAGAGAAAACCAATCACCTGAGGACACAATTAAAGAATGACTGTCATGCCTGAATGTGGATGAAAAGAGAGAGTTCAGAGTATATAAGAAGTTGTTTGATAACTGTTGCTTAAAACACACACACCCGGTAACAGTAATATCATTACAATTAAGAAAGAGAGTCATCTAATATATACACTCTCTCTAATACCACTACCACATATAAGAGATATTTGTATGTTTATAAAAAATATATATACCCAATAAACAATTATTCGAGGCACACCTACTATGTGCCAGTCTTTATAGCAGGCAAGCACTACTATTTCATTTTACTAAAGAGATCACTGAGGCTTAGAGAACTTAATCAGTGGTGGAACCAGAACTCAAGCCAGAGTCTTTACACCATATGGGTAAACCCTATTTTGATTTTTCAGTAATGGAAGTAGAAGAACTCTATCCACCACACTGAATGTTTTCTGTTGTTGTTTGTTTGTTTTTGTTTTTGTTTTTGTTTTGAGATGGAGTCTTGCTCTGTCATCAGGCTGGAGTGCAGTGGCGCACTCTTGGCTCACTGCAACCTCCACCTCCCAGGTTCAAGCAATTCTCCTGCCTCAGCCTCCCGAGTAGCTGGGACTACAGGTGCATGCCACCACACCCAGCTTATTTTCATATTTTTAGTAGAGATGGGGTTTCACCATGTTGGCCAGGATGGTCTTGATCTCTTGATCTCGTGATTCACCCACCTTGGCCTCCCAAAGTGCTGGGATTACAGGTGTGAGCCACCACGACTGGCCCATGCTGAATGTTTTTGAGGAAAGGTATTACCTTATCTATTGGGGGAACCCGCCCCCAATATTTCAATGTAGGTTCTATCTATTTTCCATAAGTGTCGGCCAGCTGAGAAATAAAGAGAAAGAGTACAAAGAGAGGAATTTTACAGCTGGGCCACCAGGGGTGACATCACATCTTGGTAGGACCGTGATGCCCACCTGAGCTGCAAAACCAGCAGGTTTTTATTAAGGGTTTCAAAAGGGGAGGGGGTGTATGAACAGGGAGTAGGTCACATGCTTCAAGGGGCAAAAAGCAGAACAAAGATCACATGCTTCTGAGGAAACAGGGCAAGGGGAAAATCAGAATTCCTGATAAGGGTCTATGTTCAGCAGTGCACATATTGTCTTGATAAACATCTTAACAGAAAACAGGGTTCGAGAGCAGAGAACCAGTCTGACCAAAAATTTACCAGGGTGGAGTTTCCCAATCCTAGTAAGCCTCAGGGTACTGCAGGAGACCAGGGCGTATTTCAGTCCTTATCTCAACCGCATAGGACAGACATTCCCAGAGCAGCCGTTTATAGACCTCCCCCGAGGAATGCATTCCTTCCCCAGGGTATTAATATTAATATTCCTTGCTAGGAAAAGAATTTAGCGAGATCTCTCCTACTTGCATGTCCGTTTATAGGCTCTCTGCAAGAAGAAAAAGATGGCTTTGCAGGCAGTCAGACCTTATGGTTGTCTTCCTTTGTTCCCTAAAAATTGATGTTATTCTGTTCTTTTTCAAGGTGCACTGATTTCAGTTGTTCGAACACACATGTTTTACAATCAATTTGTACAGTTAACACAATTATCACAGTGGTCCTGAGGTGACGTACATCCTCAGCTTATGAAGATAACAGGATTAAGAGATTAAAGTAAAGGCAGGCATAAGAAATTATAAAAGTATTATTTTGGAACTGATAAATGTCCATGAAATCTTCACAATTTATGTTCCTCTGCCGCGGCTCCAGCCGGTCCCTCCATTCGGGGTCTCTGACTTCCCACAACGCTTATCAGATCTTTGCCATGGAATGATATCTCTGATTCTCAGGTATAAAGCAACTGTGATAATCCAGGCAAGAAATGATGAAAGCCCAAACTAAACAATTGCAGTGGGGATGGAGGAGAGGAGAAGGGTTGGAAAAATAGAAGGTTCTCTACAAGACTCAATGACATAATAAGGAGATGGACTTGTGAGGGCTCCAAAACAATTCCCTCCCATGTCTTTAAAAAAACTAAGTGATGGTCTTGCCTCTCACCAAAACAGATAATACTGGAAGGGGAAGCCAACTGTGCTCCCATGAAGGCAGAGTGTCCATGATACAGAACTATGGCTCTCCTCTCCCCAGCAGTCCACTAATATTTCCCAATCTGCTTCTTTGCCATCCTTTCAAAGTGTCACACAGTCCAGTCACTTTGAGAACATCATTGGTTCTCAACTTTGGCCAAAAGAAAACTGTGTGTTCAGCAAGTGCTTCACCAATGGCAGGATTTCACCATAATGTCTGTAGGCAGTTCACAATTTCTGATTCAGACCATTCTTGCAACTGCAAAAGCCGCTGAAAGGTCTCTGAATGAATGTCTCATGTTCTCATGTCCACTACTGCAGGGAAGGTGGAGATGCCATTCATTCCTTAGCAGATTTTTTTTTCCAGCTTGTGGTTTTCACAAACCACATAGGAGACTACACATCCTGTCCAATCAGCAGGCTGAAGACTCATGCTTGTACAGTACACATTGGTGCTGTGTGATGTACCCACAGCCAGGGAAGTCTCTGACTACTCCTGAAAACCCACTGTGGCAGCAGAGTCTGATCTGATTACTGAGAGAAGTTTTGGCAGTCCTGAATTTGAAAGAGTTGCTATGAATTTGACCCCAGATTGAAGAGTGTTGCAATCAGATGTCATCATTCTGCTGAACCTGAAGAAGACAAGCACAGCCTGAGCTGTAGACTGGACTATAGAGTTGGGGCTGGCCCAGAAAAGAAGAGTGCTCAGTGATAGCAGCTTGAAACAACAAATGTATATTCCTTTACATCGTTCCTGTGAGTTAGCAGCCCAGGAGCAGCTTATCTGGGTGATTCTGATTTGAGGTCTCTCATGAGGTTGCAGTGGAACTATTGGTCAGGGCTGCAGTCATCTGAAGGCTTGACTGGGGCTGGAGGATTCAATTCCAAGCTCACTCACATGATTGTAGGTAGAAGTCTCAGTTCCTTGCCATGTGGGCCTCTCCACATCGTTTCTTTCCATTGGGCTGCATGTAGCATCTGGCTTTGCCCAGTGTAAGAGAGAAAGACAGAGTGGCGCAGAGACAAAGAGAGACTCAGATCTCTGTGGAAGCCACAGTATCTTTTATAACCTAATCTCAGAAGTGGCATACAAATATTTCTGCTGTATTCTAATTGGTCATATAGACCATCCCTGGCACAATATGAGAGAGAATCACACAAGAGTGTCAATGCCAGGAGGCAGAGATCCCCACCAGAGCCATCTTGGAGGATGGCTACCATGCTGTGAAAGTTTTGGTGAGCCCTCAATCCTGTACAGAATCTGATAAACAGCCAGAAGGAAAGACAATCCAACCTATGAGGCTTACATTTAGTTTTTTTTTTCCAACTTGATCACAGTATAGGAAACTTTGCATACTTTATGTTGCCTGCATTTTGATCTCCAGTGGACCCAGCATTTCCAGCTCACTCCATTCATGAACCTTCCATGCATAGTGCCAGCCCTCTAAATGCAATTTCAGCTGCATCTAGAACCAACACTATATATAGTTCAGCACTTTATCACTTTTTTATTGTTCTGCATGTACTTATATGGCTTCCCCAACTAGACTGTAGACTCCTTATGAGAAGGGAACATATGTCTTCTTTTTATTTGGAAGGGACCACAGTGGCAAGCCCCCTGCTAGACACAAGGTGGTTGTTTAATCAAGAGTTATTCACTGAATGATTGACTTTGAGACCCTCCTTAAATCCTCGTTTTTATAGTCTGGGAATTTGAGGAGTCAGCAAGGAAAAAACTTGGTCAGATGAATCATCACTCAAGTCCAGAGCAAAACTCCATAGGCAGCTGCTGATCCCAGCTGGGGGAAGAAGGCTGGCTCTTAGGCCGAGGCTCAGAGGTTGCCTGCTGCATTTAGCTTGGGCTAATGATGCAGCCTTTCTTGCACTGAGCTGCCCACTAACTCGTGAGGCTGTTGGAAGCCTTGTTCCTGTACTCTGTGGGCTGGTTGTGTGCATTTGGCCGAGTGAACACTAATGCTTCAAGAGGAAATGGTTCCTAACAAGCAGAACTTTCTTTTAAATCTCTCCAGCATTTGTGAAATGGTTCTGACATGGGAAGCAAGTCTGCTCTGCAGAGCAGAAGGGCCACTGGCCTTGCACAATGTCATCCATACACACCTGTAAGTCATAGGGTTGATTCTAGTCTGCTCCTTAGCACCAAATCATACAACCCTCAGTGATTTGGGATGCTGTATTCAGCCCAGTGCTGGTGACAATAGACAGGGGTGCCAATCAACTGCACTCTGCAGTTGCTAAGTGGCAACACCAATTTCTCAGATTAGAATCCCACTGAGGGCAACCTGGCCCCACTCCACCTCTGCCTGCTTTTCACTTGGCTTGAGTCTACGAAGGTTAATGTTTCCCAACTGGATGTTTGGTTACCCAAAATGACCTTGGGAAACCTGTGCCTTTTGTTCTTTCAGTGAATTTACCTTCATTCCTGTGTTGTCTGCACAGTGGTTTTGCATTTGTGGCAACTCCGGGGAGAAAGACTGTGAAAAATGCTTTGTTATATTACATTGCCCCTTGGCTCCAGTGAATTGCTCTGTAAATCACACTATTGTTAAAGTGTCCTAGGGAAACTAAACCACTTTCTGGGCCTCAGAGAGCACAAGGATATTAATCAGAGGCAACCATCGCAGAATAAAAACATTTTTTTTTAGAAAAGGAAAGTAATAAAAATACTCAGAGTTTTTAATGTGTGGGGCTTGGAAAAGAGCATACATTGGGAAAGGGGCCAAACCAGAATATCTTTACTCTTTCATAAATACTCTGATACAGGAATGCATTATCTCTGAACACTTTAAGCCCATTTAGTTTTATAGCAAAACAGTATTGTACACCTCCTGCATCTTAATGATCTAGCTCAAGCAGCTCAAGCAGAGTGAGAATGGGGGAAGGGGTGGGAGGAGGTGGACTCTATAAATCAGGAAGAACCTTTAATCAGATTCAGCTGGGACCCGCAGGGATTGCTAGGAGGATGACAGGTACAAGCATCCCACAAATATTCCTGAGAGCGCCTGTCCTTGACTGTAGCCCAAGAGGCCCTGAGCCTAGCTCTGTGAGTCCTAGGCTCAAAGCACCAACATTGAGGAGGGGAAGCAGCAACAACAGCATTGGTTTCTCAAATTATTGCTCAGGACAACTTGTCAGCAGGCCCACAGCCTTTGCTGAGAGCCCATAAACCACTCTGCACGAGGTATGATGAAAAAACACAAGCAAAAGAAAGAAAAAATGCTGGAACTTCAGTCAACAGAATATGGCTCAAAAGAAGTCGGAAAGTTGGGCTTGTGTCTCTTTTTGTTGCTCAGATTTCTTGTCACAGGATTTGGTTTCTAATGAAATCTGGCTTAACATGGACAGCTTGTGCCTTCCAATGACTTTTCATCAAATGATATGTGACAAGCACCAAAAAAGTACTGGCCGTAAACATATATTAGAGACAAATTGTCTAGATCCCAGACCTCCAAAACAAAATTGTGCAAGTGGGGAGAGGGGTGTCTTTCCACTAATTAATTGCAAAGAAAACAATGCAACAAAGGTCAACCTCTTCATATCCCTTCTATTTCTTCACCCTCCCTCTTCTTCACTCCAGCCACACACACACACAAAATAAAGGTCACATGAAATACCACCAGCCTTAATATTTTGGTGTATAGTGATTATGATTAAGTGGATGGACTCTGGGGTCAGCGGGCCTTAGTGTGAGTCATGGCTCTATGTGCCCTAGGGCAATTACATTAATTCTCTAGGCTTTAGTTTCTTCATCTGTAAAACAAAAATAATAATAGCATTGACCTCACATAGTTCTTATGAGAATGAACTAAAGTCATCCACATAAGAGGCTCAGAACATGACCAGGCAAATAGTAGTCACTCAATAATGTCACTGTTACAATCGGCATTATAATATATATTAATACATATATCCTTGCCATTTGTATTATGAATATATACATTTACATATACTTTTTTTAAAGTAAACCATACTTTACATATGGTTTTTGTAATTGTTTTTAAACTTACAATGTATTATGAACATTTTATACATCATTAATCTCCTAGAACAACATTTTTAACACTGCAGAGTATGCCATTACATGAATGTACCCTGGCTATTTAACCAATTTCCTATTGTTAGACAATTAGGTTGTTTCCAATACTTGATAGTATAAATACACTCTGAGGAACCGCTTTGTAGAGGTTTCTCGCACACATCATTAGTTGCTGCCTTAGGATGAATTCCCAGAACTAGAACCACTGAATCAAAAGAAATGCAATTAAAATATTCTAAAAAGAATAAGTGCATTACAGAATATAAGGAAAAGGAAAAATACAATTCCAGTACACTAATACACACTAATATAATTTGGGCAATTTAGAATTTCCAATGGCTTTATTTTTCCTTAGAAGAGATAGAAGCTTCAAGCAAAAGTTGGGCAGATATTTATTATTTCTGCTCCCTTCTTAAACTCACTCAAATGCCCACAATGTTAAAAAGAATGGAATAGGAGATGTCAACAGCCAAAAGATGTGAACAACATTTTGAGAGCTGAAAAGCAGATCAGATGAGCAATAACTGACTTCGTGGATCAGAGGAAACTAAAATTCATGCCATGACTAAAACTCCACACTGACTTTAAACGGAGCAGCTAGATCCTTCTGATCCCCTCTGTAGCCCTAAAAGAAGACAGACAATTTACCTCCTGGAGAGGCCAAATCAGACCATTCTGAATCAGAAATAGGAGGCACTGCTGAGGGTAGGATGAGGCATCTTCATGAAAGAGATGTATTTAAGTGAAAGTTGACATACCCACTGAAAAATAAGACTCCTAGCCCCTTCCTTAACTCAAGTCCCAGCATGCTGGCAGCCAGGCTCATACACCCTTTCCCCTCCCCCATCCCTGCTCCCTGGAGGGAAATTGGGGGATTCTTCTGAGAGCAACTGATGGGTCCAAGAGAAAAGACTATGGAGTTTCCCCTAAGGAAATGGCCCCACATAAGCTATAGTGAAGTCCAACAACTGACAAGTCTCCCCACTCCACGTGGAAAAGGATCACTTTTGAGAAAGCTCCAAATACGAAATATACCAAAAGAAACCAAACTAACCAAAAAGAGAAGCTCAGGGGGAAACAAAACAAAACAAAACAAAACAAAACAAAACACACCAGGGCAGGAAGCAGAAGAAAAAATACTGCATCCATGAAATGATAACAAGAGCCTATTAAAAAATTAGAAAACAAGGCAATGCTCTGAGTAGTTAAATATATGAGTGGGAAAACATCAACTTTTCTTTTGAAAGATAGTCGAGGAAATCTCCCAGAAGAGTAGAAGAAAAAGCTAAATTCATAGAATAAGGGATATAGATAAAAGATATAGTTAGATGTAAAGGATAAGAAAACTTGAGACAGATGTTCCAGAAAGACAGAACCAAGAAAACAGGAAGAAATCATTAAAGAATCAATACTGGGTCTGAACTGAAGGAGAGTGATGCACAATACAGTGAATGAGAAAAAACATACCCAAGACACTTCATTCTCTAGTTTCATAGCACCAGGAGTAAAAAGGTCATAGAAGATTCTAAAAAGAAATTTTAAAATGAAAATACAAGTCACTTATAAAAGATTGAGAATCAGAATGGCAATTAAAGGTAATAGAGAAATTCTGGAGGAAATGATTTTAACCCAGAATTCTATACCCAGCCAAACTATCAGTCAAGTGTACCAATATAATAAACAGTTTCAGACATTCAAAGTCTCAAAAACATTTATCTTCTTTTCTCAAGAAACTATTGGTGGGTGTGCTTCCTAAAATATGGGAGTAAGAAAAGGAGAAAAAGACACGGTGATGGGAAAGCTGACTGCTGCAATTTAGAAAACCAAAAATAATTGAACAGCTAATGAAGATGTAAACTTGCTTTTTTCTCACATAACAGCCCAAGATAAATATTTCAGGTGGTGGACAACTGCTTCCTTTGGTCATTCAGGGATTGCGGTTCCTTCTGCGTATCTTGTTTTTCTGCTGTGTCTTAGGGGCAGTGGTTCTCAAAAATGAGATCCTCAGGCCACTGGCATCAGCATCACTTGAGAACGTGTTAGAAATGCAAATTCTCAGGTCCCAACACCAGACCTAATGAATCAGAAATTCTGGGCATAGAGGGCAGAAATCTGTGTTTTAACAAGACTTCCACGTGATTCTTATGCATGCTAAAGTTTGAAGATGACTATCCTAGGGCATTATCCTTTTCTGCATGATGTAAGTTTGATTGCAGGCACTTTCATTTTCCAGTTCACCAAAGGAAAAGTGTGTAGGTTTTTATGGACCAGGCCAGGAAGTAATATACAGTTGCTTCCACTAGCATTTATTTGGCAAAATCTAGTCATGTGGTAACCCCTAGCTTTAAGGGTGAGTTGGGAAGTGTAGTGTTTAGTTGGGCAACCTCATATTAGCTACATTTCTATTACAATGAAAGAAGGAAAGAAAGGATTTGGGAGGATAACCAGCAATTTCCACCATATGTATAATCCAGGCAACAGGACTCCAACAAAGATAAATCCCAGATGATGTTGAAGGGACCCCTAGAATGTCCTATTCACAGGGCTAGAGCTGTGAATCAGGCCACAAAGCAAAGAGTCCAGACGGGAACAGAAAAGCCAAAAAGCTCTAGGAAGGGCGGCCAATGAAAATAATGAAACCAAGAGAATACCTGTATTTGAATGTATTTTCAGGAGATTTTGTGGATGAATTAATAATAGGTACATAGAAAACTAAACAAAATACAAAAACAGAAAACTATTAATTCCAGGGAAAACAAAAGGCTGAATGAAAAAGGAAACATAATTATAGGATTCTATGTGGCTTACCTGGGAATAATATTTACATAGTCATAAAATAAATATTTAATGTTGATTTTACCCAAAATGGTGGCATAACTATGTTGGGAGGTTGAGCAGAGGGAAAGTGTGTGCAGGCCGGTTTAATGATGACAATAAGTAATATGTATATAGTGCTTACTGTGCACCAGACATTATTCTAAGCCCATTATATATTCAACATTTAATCTTCATAGTCACTCTATGAGGAAGATACTATTATTGTTACAAGAAAGCGGTCCTGATCCGGACCCCAAGAGAGGGTTCTTGGGTCTTGCGCAAGAAAGAATTCAGGACGAGTCCATAAAGTGAAAGCAAGTTTACTGAGAGAGTAAAGGAATAAAAGAATGGCTACTCCGTAGACAGAGCAGCCCTAAGGGCTGTCGGTTGCCCATTTTTATGGTTATTTCTTGATGATATGGTAAACAAGGGGTGGATTATTCATGCCTCGCCTTTTTAGGCCATATAGGGCAACTTCCTGATGTTGCCTGGCATTTGTAAACTGTCATGGAGCTGGTGGGAGTATAGCAGTGAGGACAGCTAGAGGTCACTCTCATCACCATCTTGATTTTGGTGGGTTTTGGCTGCCTTCTTTATTGCAGCCTGTTTTATCAGCAAGGTCTTTATGACCTGTATCTTATGCCAACCTCCTATCTCATCCTGTGACTTACAATGCCTTAACCACCTGGGAACGCAGCCCATTAGGTGTCAGCCTCATTTTACCCAGCTCCTATTCAAGATGGAGTTGCTGTGGTTCAAACACCTCTGACATTATCATCCATTTTACACAGGAGGAAATCGAGACCCATAGCAGTCAAGCAACTTGTACAAACTCACACAATTAGTAAGTATTAGACCTGGGATTTAAACCAGGTAATTTCTCTCCAGAGTCCATACTCTCCATTAGTACGCTATATGGTCACATTTTCCATGATAGGAAGTCAAAAGACAATTCCTAAAATCAGTAAACCAAGCAAAACTGGATAAGCTGTGATTTATAAATAAAGACAGAAAATACCAAGAAGAAACAGATAAAAGAGTTGAAAGTAATTGTTTCTGGCTGAGGGGTAACTGGGAGTGGTCAAAGGATTGCTGTTTTTCTTATTGTTGTTACAGTCTAGTAGTAATGTTTGACTTTTAAAAGCTTTTAAACATCACTTCAGTCAAAATTAATTTTTTATTCTTCAGTGGTTGGTGCTTTGTAAAAATAAATAAATAATAAATAAATAAATTTTTTCTTTTAATGAAAGATGGCAAAAAGAATGCCCCTGGCTAAGTTAACTTAGAGAATGGGTCAAGTATGCAAGGTAACCAACAAGGAAAGTTACAGAGAGAGGGAGAGAGATTGAGAGAGAGAAATTTCCACAGAGAAGTGGAAACAAAAGGATGATGTTTTTGGAGGAATGACAAGCAGATTTAAGGGAGCCAGAGCGAATGAGAAGGGATGAGATTGAACAGACAGGGCAGAGACATACTGAACATTTGTCATGGGCTATAGACCCAGAAGGGAGCAACTACTTCATGGAAATTCTGTGGGCAGAATACAGAGAAGCCACTGAATTAGCACTCCAGTGGCTTTATGGAGAATGGTTTTGATTTGGGCCCCTCTAACATGAGATTCCTTCTTCCTCACTGACCAAGTCAGCTGAGAGAAACGGCTCTGGCCTTAAAGCTGAAGACAGAAAGAAGGATGAACTGCAAAGCCATAAGGTGACTGATTAAAACCCTAATTATGTGTCAACCCAGGCCAAACCAAAGTAAATAATGAAACGTGTCTATCTACTACGTGGCTTTGGAGCAAGTCGGTTAATTTCCCTGAGCCTCAGTTTTCTCTTTTCAAACAATAAATGTAATAAAGCCTGCATGTGTATAGCACATCATACTTTTCAGAGCCGTTTTTCATTTTCCATTTCCCCGAGGTGGGTAGCATAAAATTATACAGCCAGTTATTGGTGGAACCTGAATTCTACTTCTAGATCTAATTCACTTCTCTTTGTAAACTTTGCTCAGTTAAGAGTCAGAGAACTCTATGAAGTAAAAAGAAACAGATATATATTCCAATTTATAAAGGAAGAACCAAGATATACCCCATATCTCCTGGTTCATTTGGAACCAGGACCCACACCTAAGTCTTTTGGTGCTCAGTTGGGGGCCTTTTCCATCTGTTGTGACTAAATGAGACTTCGTGGGTAGGCAGAAGGGCAGCTCGTAAACATGTTAGTGCCCGCTCCTGCCGGCTGCCGTAGACAAGCGGGCCTGGGTGTGGCCACCATCCTTCCCTAAGTCCAGGTTTCACACGCTCTGTCCTGTTTTCAGGATATCCATTTGTCTGATTTTTTTATTTAGAAAAGTACCACCTCAGTAGTAATGACAGCTAAGATTCACTCCTGCGCCTGCCCTGTAGGGGGTCCTGCTGGTGGATGCGTCAGTTGGGGAGAGGGACGCCAGGAGGAGGCCGGGCTGAGGGACCCCGGCCCTGCTTGTCCAGCAGGCTCTGGTCGCAGCCGTCCCGACGCCTGCTCCGCCTCCTGGGCCTGGCGAGTGCGCGAGGCCGAGGCTTGGGGCCCAGCTCGGCTCACTTTGGATGTTTTTAAACTCGCACGATTTTCTCCCGAACACCGTCCCGTAGCCCCTCGTTCTGCCCTCCCGGCCACCCCACGGCAGCGCCGCGAGGAAAGAGCGCCCGGGGCTCAGCCTCCCGGGAGCCGGGACCCAGCGCGGCCAACACGGGCCCTGCGCCCCTTCCCAGGCTGGGCCTCTCCACGTCACCCCCGCGAAGGCCCCGGCCGTCCCTGCCCCAGCGCCTTTTAACCGGGGAACGCTGACGAGCTGAATACAGCGGGAAAGCCGCCATTTGTTCTGGGGTTGGCGGCCGGCATTGAAGCCAGATGTGCGCGAGGCTGACGTTGACATGGCACATCTGGTGGGGGTTTTGGTTTCCATCGCGGAGTTTACCACATCCACCCCAGTCGGCTAGGAGACAGGAGGCAGACATCTGGAAGTCATTGCAGCTGTCACGCTTCAAGGGGATCCTGTACCACAGAGAAGAGAATTCAATACGTAACGGAGCAAAATTGTCCAGCTCGTCTTGTCAGCCCAGATTTCAAACACATGCAGGAACATGGCAACCGCGGTATGGCGCCCTCCGTCCCTCTGGGGTGCCCGTGGCCACCGCGAGCCCGAGGGTCCTTTGCCCACCCCAGGCGCCTCGGTTGTCTCCATGGAAAGACTGGCTAGAAGGCCACGTTCTTTTGATCTCAGTTTGCTGGAAGTTTTAAATTAAACCTTGCTTAGGCTCTCATCCCATTTCCATTCATACCCTCTACCTTCTCCTGGCATTCAATGCTCTAGCCCTACGCTACCTACTCAACTTATCTCCTGTTCCTTTCCCAAAGCAAATACGATTGCTCAGCAAGGCTAAGTAACAGAAGTCAGGCTTATTCTGACCCCAGCTTTTCCTCCTGCCTGGAATCCCCTGTTCTCTTCGGGTCATTCCAAATCTGTTCCCCGTTCTGAGGTCTACCTCAAGTTTATTTTCATCTCTGAAGCCCTTCCTGACCTCTCAAGCTTCCACTGATCTTTCCTTCTGTGTGTTTCCCTAATTAAGTATAAGTCCATGAAGAGGAAATATCGTTTTACATTTTTCTATCTCCTTCAGCAGCAAACATGGTGTGCTGAAGTATAGCAAGCCCTCCATAAACCCAGGTTGGATAAAAGCATGAATTAATATTTTCTTAATTAAGAAAAAATGAATCAACGCTTTGTGGTCTTTCCACGTAATTTTGTTATCTCCTTTATTTTTCATGACAAGACTCAATGTCAACGTGTAGTATGTCTTGAACTTTTTGGAAAGATAGCTCTAAAAATCTAGTAAATTAGTAATAATACCTGAAGAATTCTATTAATTTGAGATTCCATTAATTTGGAATTCTGCCAGCTATAGTGCATTGATAATTGATTTTAAAAAGTGAAGTGTAGTGGAAAGAGAACCAGGGTACAAGTCTATTCCCAAGAGTGTCCCTAACTTTGACCTTGGACAATCATTCACCTTCTGTATGGCTCTAGTCTCCCTCTGTAAAAAGATAAAAAGTTGTGTCCAGTGGCCTCTTCCTGGTAACGGACAGAGCTGGGGACGTTCTACTGAGAAGGGATACCCCTCAGCGCAGCTTTTCCCCACCATTTCTAGATCTGTTCTGGAGTTAGAGGGCAGCAGTCTCCATCAATCAGTGTTTCCACCTGCCCAGCACCAAAGCCACAGGGATACATATACAACGTGGAGAAAGGGCAGAATAAGGAAGGAACAAGCATAAGTAGCTGCAGGATTTAGCTATTGTGAGTGTCTAGTGTTTTCAAAATTAAGACAAGCCATGGCAGCAAGCATTGGGAAAGACTGAGCATCTCAAGCCGTAGATGGAATCTCTTGGGTTTTGTCCTTCTTTTATGCATTGATACAAATGCAAAGCACCCTGCTCTATCCTTGCTATATGGGATGGGTAAGAATGTAACAGGATAAGTAGGATCCAGTGATCAAGGAGAGGAATAGAAGGAAGGAGGGGACTACCAAGGGAAAAAGAAAGTGTGCCTCCTTGATATGTTGCCCAGCCAAATAGGATGTTTAGCGTCCATGGGAGAAAGGCCATGTAACAAGGTAGGAAGGGAATAGGAGTCACAGAGCCAGGTGGGTCTCTGCCATCCTGCCCTGTGGGTGAGGCAGATGGCTTTTCCTTTCCAATCCTCAACTACAAAAATGAGGCACTTTTAGAGAAATAATCTCTAAACTCTTTTAGCTCTTACCTCACATGATTCATTTGGAAACCATCTTTGAACCCAAATTTAACATACCATTTCTGACTAAACTCCAAATCTCTGCCCTAGGGTTTCCTAAACTTGTGGGGTTCTGAGACATCGTCACAAAGGGGAATTTGGGTATTAAATTCCTGAAGTCCTTTTGCTTCATTCCTTCTAATGGAAGAAGAAACTTTCTCCCTTTCTCCCTGGGGGCAATCGGTTGTAATAGGAAGATTACAGGTTAATGACTTAGAAAATCTTCCTCAAACGAGAATGGTACTTAATTAAATTCCATTAAATCATAACTCCCGGCTTCTGTTTTTGGCCTCTTGCTCCTGAGTCCAGAATCACATTCTTCCTTTATCCCTGGGGTTGTTGAATTAAAAGTGCATAAAGCTCCAGGGAACAACCCGATCACCTCCGCTCTATCCACCACCACTGCCTTCCTGTCTGAACACTCAAAAGATGGCCAGTGGGCAAGCCAGACTCCTTCAGAAGAGAGGATGGTCATTTCTAATTTGTCTTGGTTTATGAGCAACTTGACAATTTGACTAACTACCAAAGAGCCAGGACTAGATCATCATCTCATAAAAAGCTAATAAAAAAGGCTGTTAATGCAGCCCATTAGTCGGCTGAAAATGAGAGGTTATGCAATCATTGTCTTAGCTGGGAGGACCTAAGCTCTCCAGGAAGAGTTCACACAGCACCCAGAGAGTCCTCAAGAGGGAAGTTCATGCCTCTGCTGTCATTTATGGAGCTTGGGCATTTCAGCATCTTGCCCCCTCTTTCCTTCCCTGAATGCTTCTTCTCTTTCAAGTATACCCTTTTTTCTCTCTTCAAACTCACTCCCTCTCCATGGACACATTCTGCCACATTTCTCTGCTGTGTTCTACGGGTGAAGCCCTGGAAGCTTCCATTCTTATGAGAAAAGTGCTCAGAACTACAGACTAGACTCAGGCCAGCCTCACACACAATCAGGCAATTTTAGGGGTTCTAGGGATGCTTCCTTTCTCAAATAAAAAATCTGCCTTCTTCTGAACCCCACTGTTAGATTCCTTGGGAACCTTGAAGCTTTCCATTATTCAATAGTTCTCTGTAACAGACCCTGGAAAGGAACTGAGGGTGCCATATCCCCTTATCTTGTGCGAAAGAGCTCTCTTTCTTCTCTGAAATGCTAGTGCTCTGTATGATTTTGGCACTTTTCATCCAGGGACTTGCTCTGTGACTTTGGGCTAATCACTTTTCCTCTCTGGACTACAACATCCCCCTTTGTAAAATGACTAAGAAAAGAGAAACTCTAACTTGCAGCAGGAAATTCTAGTTAAGCCCAAGGACAAGCTCTGATTGAAAGGAGGGTAGAAGGGTAAAGAGTGAGTTATCTTTACATTCAATTCTAGCCCTTACCACGTAGGGCTGAACCACTTTGAGATGCAGCTCTCACCTTTGTGTGCATCTGGTCTTCCCTCTTGTGTTTATTGAAAGGATGATGCAGAGACAATGCTCTTCAGACCCCATCTACTTGCCTAGCATTGTCCAGAGCATGAAAGTTAATGCGTAATTGATTTACTCTTATGCTCAATTTATTTTCAAGATGACTCAAGGTGCCACCAAAGAAGGATACAGTTCAGGAGCTGTTTAAATGGAATCCATCTGAAGGAATCAGAAGAAATTGATGGTTTCAGGCACTGAGGATGTTCTGCTTCTGATATTTTAGCAACAAATTTGGCCTTTGTTTTTCTGGCAGCTGAGGCATAAGGGGGTGACATGAAGGACTCTGTGCTTCCTAGCGAATAGTGGCTTCAATAAATATTTTTTTCTTTTTTTGGGTGGGGGGGTGGTGGCAGGGGGAACAGGGTCTCACTTGGCTGCCCAGGCTGGAGTGCAGTGGTGCAATCTTGGCTCACTGCAGCCTCCACCTCCTGGGCTCAAGTGATCCTCCCACTTCAGCCTCCTGAGTAGCTAGGACTACAAGCAAGTGCCACCACACCTGGCTAATTTTTTTGTGTTTTTTGTGGAAACGGAGTTTCACCATGTTTCCCAAGCTGGTCTCAAACTCCTGCGCTCAAGCAGTCTCCCTGCCTCGGCCTCCCAAAGTGCTGGGATTATAGGTGTGCAGCACTGCACTCAGCCATAATAATTTTTTTTTTCATTGACTCTCAGCCACCCCTTGGTTGGGAAGGCAAAACACTGAAGGGGGAAAGTCCCAGATGAAAGGGGAACAGGGTAGATTTTGAGGAAGGCTTTTGGAGATGATAAAACCCTAGAACAAGATTCAAACTTTCCTGTTGCCAAGGCTAAGCCCGTCTAAGAAATTCCCACGATGCATGCAGGCCACTAGCACGGCTCCAGCCTAGAAGGCAGGCCCAAGACTGCACAGGCTGCTGGGCACATGCCCAGTTGCTCCCTGTAGCAGTTCCATCCCAGATGCTTTTTATAGGAAAATGTAGTATTTCTCTGTTTTGCCCAATCACACACCTTTGGAAGAGAAACAAAGTCATCTTCTATCCGTAGGTCCTTAAGCCTGAGTGCTAACCAGCTCCAAAGCTGTCCCAGAGAACCCCTCATTAGAGAAAGCTTTTGCCACTGACTTGGGGATGAACACAACACCTCCTCAGCAGCAGTCAGCTCAAACTCCCCCTCATGTTCCCGAACCCTGCCACTGGGATTCATTTAGTCAGGCCCAGGATCAACCCCAACCGCACTTGCAAGAATGAACACTCAGTTTAAGCTCTGAAATTCTCCCAGTTTCTCCACAGATAAAATTCTCTTTCTCTTTGCTCCTCCTCAACTTCCACCTTCCCTCCCAGCTGCCACTCAAAAAAGCATTTGTTCTGTGGCTCCTTTTCCAGATCCAGGCTTTTTCTACTGCAGGGTCCGCAAGGTTATTTCTGCTCCAGTCGGGGAGCCAGCTAGGTAAAATCTTACAAAGGTACAGCCACCTTCACCAAATTCAGTTGCATTTGGAAACCTGATTTGCCATGCTTCAGGGTGCCCAGGCTACCGGCTCTTAAAACCAACCAAACAGTAGGAAATGACTTTCTGAGGTCATCTGGTCCAGCCTCCTGCTTCTAGACAGGTGACTATCCAAATCTTTTTTATTTTATTTTATTTTTTTTGAGATGGAGTTTCGCTCTTGTTGCCTAGGCTGGAGTGCAATGGCGCAATCTTGGCTCACTGCAACCTCTGCCTCCAGGAGTCAAGCGATTCTCCTGCCTCAGCCTCCCAAATAGCTGGGATTACAGGCGCCCACCACCATGCCCAGCTAATTTTTTGTATTTTTAGTAGAGAAGGGGTTTAGTAGAGAAGGGGTTTCACCATGTTGGCCAGGCTGGTCTCAAATTCCTGACCTCAGGTGATCCGCGCACCTCGGCCTCCCAAAATGCTGGGATTACAGGCGTGAGCCACCGCACCCGGCCCAAATCTTACTGAGATAATTGTTCCACTCTATCTTCTGATAGTTCTGCTACTATGTAATCACTTTTTTAGGTGAGTTCTTCCTTAGATTAAACCTGATTTTTTTTCCTGCCCTAATTTAGGCCCAATTCTCAACCTATTCTTTGTAACTGTGACAAATAACCGACCAGTGTTTTCTCTCTGTCCTTAGCCTTCTCTTCAGCACAGAAAGTCTCCCCAGAAATAAAACTCTGATTGTTCAACTCCTTCCTTCCCACTTGTCCCTCTAAGCACCCTCTAAATCAGACCTGAGGCTCCCAAGAGAGTCATATCCTTTCTCTCGCAGCTGGTCTGAGTTTTGTCGTCTGGGAGACTGGGCTTAGAACAGCTTGAAGTTAGTACAGAGGCGAATGAAGCTTTAAATCTCCAGCACTTAACAGCTTCTCTGCAGCCTCAGAGGTAACCACATTTTCTTGCCTTCTTCCTCTCATCTCTATATATATCTGTGTAATCTCTGTTCACTGGAGCCTGACTCCAGCCCTCTGTCTGCACCGCTCTGGTTGTGCTGAAAGAGGGAAGGTTAGGGAAGAAAAATTAATAGACACAGACCCATAAAAATAACAGGCTCTCTAGAGCACACATGAAGAAATAATTAAACAGATTAAACTTGCGGGGTGGAAAGAGAAGGGCAGCAGGCTTAGCAGGCAGAGACTGATGCCTCTGATTTTCACTTCCAAAGGGGCTGGGGCTCAGTGGGGAGGAATTTTTGTGCTTTTTTCTTCGTTCCGGTGGGTTGGATTCACAGCCGAATATTGTTAAGTCACTAAGCTCTTTAAAGGCTAGGATGGTGCCGTATCTTTGTATCCCCTCTAGGATCCTCAGATCATGCCACACCCTAGTGAGAAAAGGAAATTTGATATTTATGGAGCGTTCTTTATGTGCCACGTACAAAGTTAGATACTTTATATCCTGGCTGATTGTCAACTGAGGGTGTTTCAAACTTCAGAAATAGTGCAATCATTTTCCTATGACCCAGGATGATGACTACCTAAAGATCTTGTGATTTTTAAGCCAAAAAATAGCTTCTCACATCTTCCCCTGCCTCACTCCTTCCCTTTCTCTCTTCAATGGGCGGAAGCTTTTGCTACGATGGTGAAGGAAGGAGGAGGCTGGTATTTAGAGATCACTTCAATATCAAAATGTCTTAGCAAGCCTCTCAGAATGCCCTGGGATAGTGAGAGGGCTGCAGAGACAGAGAAGCCTTCCTCCCTCTCTCACAAGTACCACCATTCCTCTGGCACCATTCCTGGAAGCTCAAATGAAAACACCCTAAAGAGGAACAATCCTCAACCACTGGTACATTGGGCAGGGTGACCCATGCCTATAACCGCTGCTCTTTGAGAGGCCAAGGTGGGAGGATCACTTGAGCCCATGAGTTTGAGACCAGCCTGGCCAACATGGGAAAGTCCCTGTCTCTACAAAAAATAAAAAATTAGCCAGGTATGGTGGCATACCCCTGTAGTCCCAGCTCTCAAGAGGCTGAGGTGAGAGGATTGCTTGAACCCAGGAGGTCGAGGCTGCAGTGAGTCGAGATCATATCACTGCACTCTAACCTGGGTGACAGAGCGAGACTCTGTCTCAAAAAACAAACATAAAACCCCTCTATTAACATTACTTTCTGATTTTTCAACAATTTGAGAATAGATATTAAAAGATAAGATTCAGAATAGAAACACCTTCCCCAGGGAGTGCAGACCTCAATGGCACCCAGAAAAACGACTGGCAGCAAGATCACAGGGCATGGGAATGAGGCAAGCCAGATGCATGCCTCGGTCCACTGGCTCCTGCTGGCAGATTGCTTCACTGCTCTGGGCCTCTCATATGCTCTCTCTCTTCTTTTCTTTTTTTTTTCCCCTCCCTCCCTCCCTCCCTCCCTCCTTCCTTTCCTCCCCTCCCTCCCTCCTTCCTTTCCTCCCCTCCCTCTCTTTCCTTCCTTTCTTCCTTCCTTTATTCCTTCCTTTCTTCCTTCTTTTTTTGAGACAAGATCTCACTCTATCACCCAGGCTGGAGTGCAGTGATACAATCATAGCTCACTGCAGCCTCAACCTCCTGGGCTCAAGCGATCCTCCTGCCTCGGCCTCCCAAGTAGCTGAGACTACAGGTGTGCATCACTGTGTCCAGCTAATTTTTTTATTTTCCTGTAGAGAAGGGGGTCTCACTATGTTGGCCAGACTGATCTTGAACTCCTGGGCTCAAGTGATCCTGCTGCCTCAGCCTCCCAAAGCACTGGGATTACAGGTGTCAGCTACCACACCGAGCTTCTAATTTTTTTAATGAATAGGCTCTATTTTTTTTTTTAGCAGTTTTAGGTTTACAGAAAAATGGGACTGAAAGTATAGAATTTTCTTATACACCCTCCCCACTAATTTCCTCTGTTACTAACATCTTCACTCTTTGGGTTGTACATTCTATGGGTTTTGACAAATGTAAAGACATGTACCCTTGACCAGGCATGGTGGCTCACACCTGTAATCCCAGCACTTTGGGAGGCCAAGATGGATGGATCACTTGAGGTCAGGAGTTCAAGACCAGCCTGACCAACATGGCGAAACCTCGTCTCTATCAAAAATACAAAAATTAGCCAGGTGTTGTGGCAGCACCTGTAATCCCAGCTGCTTGGGAAGCTAAGGCAGGAGAATCACTTGAACCCAGGAGGCGGAGGTTGCAGCGAGCCAGGATCGCACCACCACACTCCAGCCTAGGTGACAGAGTGAGACTCTGTCTCAAAAAAAAAAAAGACATGTACCCAACATTACCCTATGGAATACTTTCACAGCCCTAAAAACCCTCTGTACTCCACTTATTCCTTCTCCCTCTCTCTCCCACCCTAACCCTCAGAATTCACTGATCTTTTTTACTGTCTCTATAGTTTTGCCTTTACCAGTCACACAGCTGGAATTATATAGTATACAGCTTTTTCAGAGTGGCTTCTTTCATTTACTAATGTGCCCTTAAGGGTCTTCTTTTTTTTTTCTTTTAAAGGCTTGAGAGCACCTTTCTGTTTATGGCTGAATCTCTCTAATTTTTTTGTTGAAGCATAACATATATACATTAAAGCCCAATGAATTTTTATTAAGTGAACACCCAAATAAAGATATAGAAAATTACCAGCACCCCAACACGCTAGTGCCCCTCCCATTTACTACCACTTCTCTAAAAATAACCACTAGTCTGACTTCTATTATTACAAATTAATTGAGCCTGTCTTTGTAGTTCATAGAAATAGAATCACACAGTATGTACTTGTATTAGTCTGTTCTCACACTGATATAAAGATACTACCTGAGACTGGGTAATTTATAAACAAAAGAGGTTTAATTGACTCACAGTTTTGCATGGCTGGGGAGGCCTCAGGAAACTTACAATAATGGAAGAAGGCAAAGGGGAAGGAAAGCAAGTGTTATATGGCAGCAGGAGAGAGAGAGAGTGCACAGAGGGGAGCTGCCAAACACTTTTTAAAACCATCAGGTCTCATGAGAACTTACTCACTATCATGAGAACAGCATGGGGGAAACTGCCCCCATAATTTAATCACCTCCCATCAGGTCCCTCCCTCAACACATGGGGATTACAATTCGAAGTGGGATTTGAGTGGGGACACAGAGCCAAACCATATCAGTACTCTTCTGTGTGTGGTTTCTTTTCTTCAATATTTAGGTTCATCTGATATTATGGCAGTTTGTTCTTGTTTACTCCATCATATAGATATACCAATTCATTTAACCACTCTGCTGTTGATGGATATTTGTGTCATTTCCGGTTTGTGGCTATTACAAATAATGCTGCTATGAACATTTTTATATATGTCTTTTGGTGAACATATGCTTACATTTCATTTTGATAAAAACCCAAGAGTGGAATTTCTGGGCCACAGGGTATCTGTACCCTTAACTCTGGTAAATAATGCCAATTTACCAAAATGCTTGTACCAATTTACACTCCCACGACTTCTCATCCTCCCAAATACTTAGTATTGTCAATATTTTCAATTTTAGTCATTTTAGACCCATGGTCATTTGAATTTGCATTTTCCCAATAACTAATGAAATTGACTACTGTCTCGGGTCAGGTCCCTTGAGAAACAAACTGAGATGGAGGTTTGCATGAGGAAGTTGATTGGGGAATGCCCTTAGATTGACACCTGTCAAAGACAGAAGGCCACAGGATGGATGTCTCATTGCAATAGGCTTCCGCTGATCCCATGGGAACTCAGGAGCTGGCCTGACCCTTCAGAGTTGTCCTGCCTTGAGGCAAGGGGGCCAGGCCTTCACAGCAATCACTGAATGTGGTTTTGACCAGTCATTGAATGCAGGTTGTCCTTGGAAAGGAGTATGACTGGGTAATAGAGTTCTCTTTTGCCAAGGGCAGTTCCTAGAGAGGACCACAGGGGAGGAGAAGGCTCCCAGAAGCTAGGGAGATGAGTGCTTTAGTCCCAGAAGGCAACCTTAGCTCCACACTGTAGCTGCATCAACAAGCACCTTTTCATATGCTTCCTGGCTACCTAGAGACCCTCTCCTGTAAAGTGCCTATACTGATTTGTCAAGTTCTTTTTCATTAGGTTGTCTTTCTTTTACTTATTGATTTATAAAAGTGTTTTGTATATTTTAAAGATGAGTCCTTTGTCAGATATATGCAATACAAAAATATATATTGCCTTTTCACTCTTTTCATGGTGTCTTTTTATGAATGGAAATTCTTAATTTTCACAGTTTTTTATTCCTTTTTGACAAGTGGGTTTTATTGTGATCTGTTTACAAAATCTTCACATACTCTAATATCATGAGAATATTCACATGTTACCTTCTAGAAGCTTTATTGTATTACTCTTCAAATTCATGTCTGTGATCCACCCAGAATTGATTGTTGTGTATAGCATGTTCTAGAGACCAAATTTACTTTTTTTTGTTTGGACTTCTAATTAACCTTAGCACCATTTACTGAAAAGATCACCCTCATCTCATTACATTTCAGTGATAACTTTGCCATAAGCCAGGTGACTGTGTCTATGTGGGTCTATTTCTGGGTCCTGTTCTGTTCTGTTGGTCTTTATGTCTGTCTTTGTACCAATTCCATACAATTTTAATTATCAGAGCTTAAGATAAGTCTTGATATCTGTTCATATCACTCCTCTGACTTTGTTTTCCTCAAGAGTGTCTTTGTTATGCATATTTCATTTCCACATAGATTTTAGAATCAGCTTGTCAATTTCTACCCAAAAAACAACAACCTGGCTTGGATTTCTATTGGAATTGTATTGAATCTATCGATCAATTTTGAGAGAATTGACTTTTTACAGCACTGACTCTTCCAATCCCTCACCATGGTATATATTTACTGTCTTAGTCTGTTTTCTGTTGCTTACAACAGAATATCAGAAACTCAGTAATTTATAAGGAAAATAAATTTCTTTCTTATAGTTATGGAGGCTGAGAAGTCAAAGATCAAGAGGTCACAACTAATGAGAGCCTTCTTGCTGGTGGAGATTCTCTGCAGAGTCCCAAGGTGGCATAGAATACCGCAGTGGGGGCTGTGTGTACTAGTTCAGGTCTCTCTTCCTTTTCTTATAAAGCCGTCAGTCCCATTCCCATGACAACTCATTAATCCATTAGCCCATTAGCCTATAAATCCATGAACAGATTAATCCATTCCTGAGAGCAGAGCCGCCGTGACCCAATCACATCGTAATGGCCTTACCACTCAATACTGCTGTATTAGGGATTGAATTTCAACATGAATTTTGGAAAGAACAAATATTCAAACTAAAACATCTATCTCTTCTTTAATTTCTTTCAGTAATGTTTTGTAATTTGCAGTAAAGAGATCTTATACCTCTTTTGTTAGATTTATTCCTACATGTTTGATTTTTTTTTTAAAGAGTGTCTCACTCTGTCACCCAGCTTGGAGCACAGCAGCATGATCATAGCTCACTGGAGCCTCAAACTCATGGGCTCAGGTGATCCTCCTGCCTCAGCTTCTCAAGTAGCTAGGACTACAGGTACAAGCCACCATGCCCAACATAGTAGTCTTTATTTAAGTCTTGATTTTCCTTTAAAGAAATTATCAAATGATATTTTATTATATAGCATATGTACAAGAGTAGATTCCAGTTGTGTGGGGCAGTAGCTTATAAAATTCGGGTGGCCATTTAAAAAATATTCATTTATTATTATTATTTTAAATGTGGTAAAATACACACAACATAAAATTTACCATCTTAACCATTTTTAAAGTATTCAGTTCAGTGGCATTAAATACATTCACAGTGTTGTGCAACAATCACCAGTATCCATCCATAAGATTCTTTTATCTTGGAAAACTGAAACTCTATACCCATTAAACAATAACTCCTTATTTCCCCTCCTACGAGTCCATTTTGCTTTCTGTGTCCATGAATTTGACTACTCTAGATCTGTCATATAAATGGATTCATATAGTATTTGTCATTTTGTGACTGACTTATTTCACTTAGCATAATATCCTCAAAGTTCATCCATGTTGTAGCATGTGTCAGAATTTCCTTCCTTTTTAAGGCTGAATATTTCATTGTCCTTGGGACAGGACAAGCCTACCTTCCTAGTAGACCTAGACATTGGCCCCAAAGATGTCTTCTCCATTTCTACCATGAGGACTTAGAGAGTCATAAAATAGTCCTGGAAGCCAGACCTCATTAGCCAGATTTAATGAGGCCTCATTATGACCCTCACTAATTTTGAAATTTCTCCACCCACAATGTCTTGGATTCCTTATTTATAAGGCACTTTCACATATGATCTCACAAAATCACAACAATCCCGATATAGAAATGAGGAAACTGAGACTCAGAAAGACCAATTGGCCTTCCCAAGGTTACACTTTTGATAAACAGGCAAGACAGGATTCAAAGCAAAATCTCCTGCCAAGAAACCTTCTGATTTTAAATGCCAAGTTCCTGAAATGAAATTGAGACTCAAAGCCAGGCACGGTGGCTCACGCCTGTAATCCCAGCACTTTGGGAGGCCAAGGTGGGCGGATTGCTTGAGTCCAGGAGTTCGAGACCAGCCTGGCCAACATAGTGAAACCCCATCTCTACTAAAGATACAAAAAATTAGCTGAGCCTCAGCCTTGGGAGGCTGAGGCAGGAAAATCGCTTGGACCTGGGAGGTGGAGGTTGCGTTGAGCCTAGATCGCACCACTGCACTCCAGCCTGGGTGACAGAGTGAGACTCTGTCTCAGAAAAAAAAAAAAGGAAGAAAGAAAGAAAGAGAAAGAAAGAAAGAAATTGAGACCCAAAAAAGAGGATCAACAAAATGAAAAGTTTTTTTTTTTTTTTTAAAGGTAGACTGCTAGGTAGATTAACAAGAAAAAAGAGAGAAGATCCAAATAAGCACAGTCAGACATGACAAAGGCAACATCACAGCCAATCCCACAGAAATACAAAAGATCCTCAGAAACTACTATGAACATCTCTTTGCACACAAACTAGAAAATCTAAAGGAAATGGATAAATTCCTGGAAACACAAACCTCCCAATATTGAACAACAACAACAACAAAAACCCCAGAAATCCTGAACACACAAATAAGGAGTAATCAAATTTGAATCAGTAATAAAAAGCCTACCAACCAAAAAAAAGACCTGGACCAGATGGATTCACAGCCAAGTTCTACCATACCTACAAAGAGGAGCTGGTACTAATCCTATTGAAATTATTCCAAAAAATCGAGGAGGAGGGATTCTCCCTAACCCATTCTACAAAACCAGTATCATCATGATACCAAAATCTGTCAAAGACACAACAACAAAAAAATAAAACTACAGGCCAATATCCCTGATGAAATAGACACAAAAATTTTCAACAAAATATTAGCAAACCAAATCCAGCAGCACATCAAAAAGTTAATTCACCATGATCAAGTGGGCTTTATTCTTGGGATGCAAGGATGGTTCAATATAAGCAACCAATAAATGTGGGTCATCACATAAACACAATTAAAAACAAAAACCATATGATTATTGCAATAAACACAGAAAAAGTTTTTGATAAAATCCAACATCCAGGCAGGTGTGGTGGCTCATTCCTATAATCCCAACACTTTGAGAGACCAAGGTGAGAGGATCACTTGATCCCAGGAGTTCAAGATCGGCCTGGGCCACCTGGTGAGACCCCATCTCTACCAAAAATTTAAAAATTAGCTGGGCATGGTGGCTTACACCCGTGGTCCCAGCTACTCAGGATGCTGAAGTGGGAGGATTGCTTGAACCCAGGAGGTCAAGACTGCAGTGAGCCATGATTATGCCACTGCACTTCAGCCTGGATGACAGAGAGAAACACCATCTCCCCTCCCCTCAAAAAATACAACATCTCTTCATGATAAAAACTCTCAACAAGCTAAGCATTCAAGGAACATACCTTAAAATAATAAGAGCCATCTATGACAAACCCACTGCCGGCATCATACTGAATGAGAAAAGGCTGGAAGCATTTTCCTTGAGAACTGGAAGAAGACAAGTATGTCCACTTTCACCGCTCTTATTCAACATAGTACTGGAAGTCCTAGCCTGAGCAATCAGGGAAGAGAAAAAAAATAAAAGGCATCCAAATGGGAAAAGAGAAAGTCAAATTATCTCTCTTTGCTGACGATATGATTTTATACCTAAAGACTCTGCCAAAATTCTCCTAGATCTGATAAACAACTTTAGCGAAGCCTTGAGATACAAAGTCAACATACAAAAATTGAAAGCATTTCTATACATCAATACCATTCAATCTGAGAACCAAATTAAGAATCTAATCCCATTTACAATAGCCACACATACACACAAATAAAATACCTAGGAATACATCTAACCAAGGAGGTGAAATATCTCTACAAGGAGAACTACGAAACACTGATGAAAGAAATCATAGGGCTTGGCGCAGTGGCTCACGCCTGTAATCCCAGCACTTTGGGAGGCCGAGGTGAATGGATCACCTGAGGTCAGGAGTTCGAGACCAGCCTGGCCAACATGATGAAACCCCATCTCTACTAAAAATACAAAAAATTATCCAGGCAAGGTGGTGGGTGCCTGTAATCCCAGCTACTCAGGAGAATCACTTGATCCCAGGGGGCGGAGGTTGCAGTGAGCCAAGATCGTGCCACTGCACTCCAACCTGGGCAACAAGAGTGAAATGTCATCTCAAAAAAAAAAAAAAAAGAGAAGAAAAAGAAAAAAAAAGAAATCATAGCTGACACAAACAAATGGTAAAGCATCCCATACTCATGGATTGGAAGAATCAATATCGTTAAATGTCCATACTGCCCAAAGCAATCTACTGATTCAACACTATTCCTGTCAAATTACCAATGTCATTTTTCACAGAATTAGAAAAATGCTATTGTAAAATTCATATGGAACCAAAAAGAGCCCAAATAGCCAAGGCAATCATAAGCAAAGGAAAGCCAGGGGCATCACATCACCCGACTTCAAACTAAACTACAAGGCTACAGTAACCAAAACAGAATGCTATTGGTACAAAAATAGACATATACACCAATGGAACAGAATACAGACCCTGAAAATAAACTCACACATCTATAACCAAGTGATCTTTGACAAAGTCAACAAAAATAAACAATAGAGAAAGGATGCTCTATTCAATAAATGGTTCTGGGAAAACTGGCTGACCATATGCAGAAGAATGAAACTGGACATCTATCTCTTAATATATAAAAAAATTAAGATGGATTAAAGATTTAAATGTAAGGCCTAAAATGATAAAAAATCCTAGGAGAAAACCTAGGAAATACCCTTCTAGACATTGGCCTAAGCAAAGAATTTATGACTAAGTCCTCGAAAGCAAATGCAACAAAAAATATTGAAAATTGGGACCTAATTGAAGAGCTTCTGCATAGCAAAAGAAGCTATCAACAGAGTAAACAGACAGTCTACAGAATGGGAAAAAATATTTACAAACACTATGCATATGACAAAGGACTATTATCTAGAATCTATAAGGAACTCAAATAACTCAACAAGCAAAAAACAACCCCACTGAAAAGTGGGCAAAGGACATGAACAGACACTTCTCAAAAGAAGACATACAGGTGGCCAACAAACATATGAAAAAATGCTCAGCACTGCTAATCATCAAAGTGATGCAAATCAAAACCACAACAAGATATCATCTCACACCAGTCAGGAATGGCTATTATTAAAAAGTCAAAAAATAACAGATGTTGGCAAGGCTGCAGAGAAAAGGGAACCCTTATACACTGTTGGTGGGAATGCAAATTAGTTCAGCCACTGTGGAAAGCATTTTAGAGATTTCCTAAAGAACTAAAAACAGAATTACAGTTCAACTCAGCAATCCCATTACTGGTTGTAGGAAAATAAATCATTCTACCAAAAAGACAACTGCACTCAAATGTTTATTGCAGCACCATTCACAATAGCAAAGACATGGAAATCAACCCAAATGCCCATCAATGGTGGATTGGATGAAGAAAATATGGCACATATGCCCCATGGAATACTACACAGCCATAAAAAAAGAACAAAATCATGTCCTTTGTAGCAACATGGATGCAGCTGGAGGCCCTTAGCCTAAGTGAATTAACACAGGAACAGAAAACCAAATATCGCATGTTCTCATTTATAAGTGGGAGCTAAGCATTGGGTACACACAGGCACAAAGATGGGAATAGTAAACACTGGACCCCAAAAGAAAGGAGGGAGGGAGTGGGACAAAGGTTGAAAAAACTATTGGGTACTATATTCACTACTGGGATGATAGGATTATTAGAAGCCCCAACCCCAGCGTCACACAATATACCCGTATAACAAACCTGCATGTGCACACCCTGAGTCTAAAATCAAAATTTTTTTAATTAAAAAAAAATGCTGAGTTCTGTACAATGGAAAGGTGGGATGGCAGGAAGGTGAGCATGTCTGCAAATCACAAGACTCCCTGGGCCCCGTGGAGATGGTCCTCAGCTACAAACAAAGCCATTTTCTAAGGCTCTTGTTCTTGTCTAAGGGAACAGAACCAAAACTTCCAGCCAGGGTTCTTCCTGTCTGTATTTCTTCTGCTTTTCCACTGGGTAGTTGGAAGCTGAAAGTGTGAAAACTGGAGGTATTTCAGTGCCGGGGTGCCTGTTGTCTGATAAACGCCTGTCTACTTCGTCTCTTGGCTGGACGGGGAGCTGGCTGCCCAGGCAGGCCAAGCTGTAGCTCCCCTTCCCAGTTGGCAGAAGATTGCAGGGCACCCTCTGCCCAGGGTGCGAGGCTTCCTGTCCTCACTGAAGCATCTGGCTTGAGCTAATGAGCTGTTGGCATGCATAGGCAATTATTTTAGCTCTTTAAAAACCTGCCAAACTTGTTTTTATAGCCATGGCAGTCCCTTAATAACTCAGGCCTGAAGTCAAATCCTCTGTGCAGAAGGCAGTGTCTCTGCTCTAGGACGTTGCCTGCCCCTTACACTGCCCCAAGTCATGGGCCCAAGGTTCAAGCCTTAACCATCTCACCTCCCCATAGCCTCAGAAGGCAGGGTCCTAAGGAGGGGTTCAGGAGGCTCACTCAGTTCCAGGAAGTCCCAGCATATTCTGGGACCACTGGATGGGAACAAAGACCAAGGCCTCTCACCTGGGCCCTGGAGTGTGCTGATGGAGTGCTGATGGAGTCCACAGAGCATATCCGAGCTGACCTTTTGGCCTTGGAGGCCTTCAAAATGGGTAGGTTTGGGAGCTGAGCTGTGGTCCGGGCACAACTCCAGCTCTTTCTGCATCACCCTCCGTGCTGTTCTTTCATTCCCCACAATTCGATGCCCCAGCAGCCGTTTCCCCAGCCAAAAGCTGCTCTCAAGGGAGGACCTGAGAAACTCACGTAGTTTTATCAAAAGAAACATTGCTTTTTGGAGTGAGGTCCTAGGGAGAAATGATGGTTCCATATGAGCACGTTTTTCAAAATAGTACCTTGTCACGGCTTTTTTTTTTTTTTTCTGAGACAGGGTCTTGCTCTGTCACCCAGGCTAAAATGCAGTGGCATGATCATGGCTTACTGCAGCCTCGAATTCTGGGCTTAAGCCATCCTCCCGCTTCAGCCTCCTAAGTAGCTGGGATGACAGGTGTGTGCCACCACATCTGGCTAATTGTTTTTGTTTTTTTGTAGAGATGGGGTCTTGCTATGTTGCCCAGGCTGGTCTTGAATTCCTGGGCTCAAGTGATCCTCCCACCTCAACCTCCCAAAGTACTGAGATTACAGCCATGAGCCACCATGCCCAGCCTCCTTGTCACAACTTTTAAAGGTAACTGCTTTGATACAGTGGCTGTTAAGACCATGCTGAACACATACTGGATGAAGTAGGGCTGCAAGAGGTACAGAAAGATTTGTGCAAGGCTAGCCCTATTAGGAGCTTGCTCTCCATAGGCCAGAGGCCCAGGCTGTGCACCTGACTCCTCTTGACTTGTTGGTCTGAGCACAGTGTGACTGAGTGAACAGAATGGAGAAGGCCCCTTTCTGCTTCCCAGGAAAAGTCACCCACCTCTTTTTTTTTTGAGATGGAGTCTCACTCTGTTGCCCAGGGTGGAGTGCAGTAGTGCAATCCCAGCCCACTGCAACCTACGCTTCCTGGGCTCAAGGGATTCTCCTGCCTCAGCCTCCAGAGTAGCTGGGACTATACACATGCGCCAACATGCCCAGATAATTTTTGTATTTTCAGTAGAGATGGGGTTTCACCATGTGGGTCAGGCTGGTCTGGAACTCCTGACCTCAAGTGATCCACCTGCCTCAGCCTCCCAAAGTGCTGGGATTACAGGCACTCCTTCTCTTTAGAACAGAGCCATGGCATAGCTCAAGTAGCCCACTGGTTCACAGACATAGTCAACCTGCAGCACACGATCAAATGTCCCAAGGAATTGCCTTTCCTCTTTCCCCCACTTTGTCCCCTGCTTTCCTGCTCTTTCCCCAACTTGTTTCCCCCTTTTCTTCATTTTTCTGGTCTCCTTTCACCCCTTCTCTCCTGTCCTTCTTCCTCCCCTCCTCTTTCTTTTTCATTTGCCTTTTCTTCCTTTCCCGTGCCCTCCCAAGTCGTCTCTCTCTCCTTCTCCCCCCTCCTTTTCCTCCTGCTTCTCCTCCTTTTCTGCAGAGAGTGTTTCTCTGGCAGTGGTTCCTCATCATGGAGAGTTCTTGGAGCTGGTGCCAGGAGTCTCTAGGTCTGTCCTAGAGATGGTCCCTGCATCCCCTTGCTGCCTCTGTGCAGCACACGCCTGGTACACAGCAGAGCCCTGGGGCCCACGGTCTCCACAGCAAGCCAGGCTGTGGTGTCTAGTTCTTTCCCTGCTTCAAAAAACGGGTTCAGATAACAGGCAGAGTCAGTCACATGTGTGGAGCTGCTCCTCCTGGGGCAGGCTGTATTTCTCTAGATCTATCTGTACATTGAGCATCGCTGTGTGCCAGGCCCTGAGCAGCGGGAGACATAGCAGGGAGTACAGAGGTAGGAACAAGCCACCGTTAGCACCAGCCAGAGTCACACAGACCTCTCTATGAATCACTTTCTGTCTCTGACTCAGACAGGTTATTCCAAGCTTCTGTTTGCTCCTTTGTAAAATTAAGCTTCAATTTCATTAAATGCCATAGGGTACTTAGCATGGTGCTGGCAGATAGTAAGCTCTGCACAACTGTGATGATGATGACGATGATGATGAGGCCCCACTCATTCAATTGGGTAGCTTTCCATTTAGGACGGAGATGAAACTGCAATTCAAGGGAGAAAATCAAATCAAGAGGGCATGGATGAAGAACTCTGGGCAGTGGGGGTAAGGGAGAAAGTTCTTCTCCTTGGGGTGATGAGGGAAGACTTTGAGAGGAAGATAGCACTTAGCCGAGCTTTTGAGGTCAGGAGTTCAGTGTGCCCCAGGGAGGGAAGGATGTTTCTAGGGGAGGAAGCACCATGAGCAAAAATACAGAGTAGGGGGAGAATCTGGCTAGGCAGTTGGGGATTACTGGAACCTTTGGGATTTTGAGGTTGGAGTGTATTTGCCTGCGTGTGTGCACTAGATCACGTCCCCTCTTGCCTATTCAAGGACATCCCTCCAGCAATTTTCCCGTTTCTCTCCTGCACCATTCCTGTTTCTCCCCTCCTGTATCATTCCTGTCAACGTCCAAATATGCTATTATTTTACCTATCTCAAAACAAAATCAAAAGCCTCCTTGACTCCACGCCTCTGCTCACCTTTAGAACAAAGCTCCTGGAAAGTTAGCTACACTCGTTGTCTCCAATTTTCCTTCTCCTAACCTCTCACAGCCCACCCTTTCAGGCTGTCACACTCACCATTCTGCTGAGACTATACAGCCTGAGTGTCTCTTACCCTAAATGCTTGGGACCAGAAGTGTTTCGAATTTTGGATTTTTTTTTCTGATTTTTGAATATTTGCAATTTACTTACCGGTTGAGCATGCCAAATCTGAAAATCCAAGTTTCAAAATTCTCCCATGAGCATTTTTTTTGAGCATCATGTGGGCACTCCAAAAATTGTTGATCTTGGAGAATTTTGAATTTCAGATTTTCAGATTTGAGATGCTCAGCTTGTACTTCTCAAGGTCACCGATGACCTCTACATTGTTCAAGCCAATGTTTACCTTTCTGGACCCCTCAAGAGCATTTGTCGTAGTTGATCAACACTGTCACCTTGAAATGCTTTCTTCACTTAGTTTCCAGATACCACACTGTCCCAGTTTGCCTCCTACCTCATGAGATGCTCCCTATGATCAGTCTTTTCTGGTTCCTCCCCATCTCCCTGACCTCTTCCCACTTGAGTACCTCAGGGCTCTAGCTTGGATTTCTTCTTTTTTTTTTTTTTCGAGCTGGAGTCTCGCTCTGTTGCCCAGGCTGGAGTGCAGTGGCGCGATCTCGGCTCACTGCAAGCTGCGCCTCCCAGGTTCACGCCATTCTCCTGCCTCAGCCTCCTGAGTAGCTGGGACTACAGGCGCCTGCCACCACGCCCGGCTAATTTTCTGTATTTTTAGCAGAGACGAGGTTTCACTGTGTTAGCCAGGATGGTCTCGATCTCCTGACCTCATGATCAGCCTGCCTCGGCCTCCCAGTGTAATCCCAAAGCTGGGATTACAGGCGTGAGCCACTGCGCCCGGCCTTCATTTTATTTTAAAGGCAGTGTTTGCTTACTTTTTCTTTTGTCTTAATTTTTCTTTTTTTGAGATGGATTCTCGCTCTGTCACCTAGACAGGAATGCAGTGCGGCGATCTCACATCACTGCAGTCTCCACCTCCCAGGTTCAAGTGATTTTCCTGCTCAGCCTCTCGAGTAGCTGGGATTACAGGTGCCCGCCACCATGTCCGGCTAGTTTTTGTAGTTTTAGTAGAGACAGGGTTTCTCCATGTTGGCCACGCTGATCTGAAACCCCTGACCTCAAGTGATCCGCCTGCCTCGACCCCCAAGATGCTGGAATTACAGGCATGAGCCACCATGCCCGGCCAATTTGTTTAATTATGGAAAAATGTATATAACATAAAATTTACCAACTTGATCATTTTTAAGAGTACAGATCAGTAGTATCAAGTACATTGGCATTGTTGTGAAACAGATCTCCAGAACTCTTTTAATCTTGCAAAGCTGAAACCCTTTACCCAGTAAACAAGCCCCCTCCATTCCTCCTTTGCCCAAACCCCTGGCAACCACCATTCTACTTCCTATGTCTATAAATATAACTACACTAGGGACCTCATATAAGTGGGCTCACACAGAATGTGTGTTTTTGTGACTGGTGTATTTCACTTAGCATATAAGCATGTCAGTTTTTCCCCTAAACCTGATCTTCCCCCAGGCTTCTCTATCTCATTTAATGACAACTCCATTCTTCTACCTGCTCCATTGAAACACCTGGAGTCATTCTTGACTCCTTCTTTCTGCCACACCTCACATCCAATCCAGCAGGAAATCCCATTGACTCTACTTCAAAATATGTTCAGATTCGGGCCACTTCCATCCCTCGACTATTATGCTCATGGTCCAAGCCATCATCTTTTCTCACCTGGATTATGGCAATAGGTTTTTAAGCTGGATGACCTATCTCCCTTCTCTCCTTTAAGCCCTCCAAGGGTTTCCTACCTCCAACAGGGAAAAGTCAAAGGGCTTTAATAACCAACAGATCCTACGTGATCTGGCTCCCGTTTGCTCTGTGAGCTCATCTCTTACTAGTCTCCCCTTGTGTTGATGTTATCTTTGACTGCATAGCAAATTACCCCAACACTTGATGGCTTAAAACAACATTTATTATCTCAGCATTTCCAGGTAGGAGGTGGGGTGTGGTTTAGCTAGGTCCTCCAACTCAGTCTCTCACAAGGCTGCAGTCAAAGTGTTGGCTGGAACTGTGGTCCTCTCAACTGGAGGTTGAATCTACTTCCAAGCTTCCTCACCTGGTTGTTGACAGGACTCAGTTCCTCAGTTCCATTGGACCAAAGGCCTCAGTTGCTCGCTAGCTGTTGACCACAGGCCTCCCTCAGTGCCCTGTCATGGGGGTGTCTCCATGGGGCAGCTCACAATGCAGCAGGTGGCTTCCAACAGAGCAAGCAAGTTACAAGACAAGAGAAGGCAAGCAAGACAGAAGCCAGAGTCTTTCAGTAACTGGTTCTCAGAAATGGCATCCAGCATTTTTGGCATATTCTATTGGTTTAAAGCAAATCCCCAGGTCCAGCCCTTACTCAACAACAGGGACTACACAATAGCAGGGATCCTGGAGGCAGGGCTCACTGGAGGCCATTATAGACGCTGCCTACCACACCCCACTTCTTCACCTGCACAGACCTCCTTGTTCCTTGAACCAGTGGGGCATGTTCCTACCCTGGGCCCTTTGCCACAGCTGGTCCTCCATTTGGAATGCTCTTCCCACAGCAGTGAGGCTATCTCTGACCACCTTACTTAAAATTGCAACAGTGTCTCCCCTACCCTCATTTCTTTCTTTGTTTTTGTGTTTTCAGCCTCCCGAGTAGCTCGGATTACAGGCGCCCACCACCATGCCCAGCTAATTTTTGTATTTTTAGTAGAGACGAGGTTTTGCCATGTTGGCCGGGATGGTCTCAAACTCCTCACCTCAGGTGATCCACCCACCTCAGCCTCCCAAAGTGCTGGGATTACAGGCATGAGCCACCACACCCAGCTGACCACCCTCATTTCTTTCCCCTGCTTTATTTTTCTCCATATCACTGATCACCTTCTAATGTTCTGTACTTTACTTTCTTGTTTGTTTGTCTCCCCCAGTAGAATACAAGCTTATGAGAGCAGGGATTTTTGTCAGTTTGATCGACTGCTGTATCCCCAGTGCCTAGAGCACTGTCTAGAACATAGTAAGTACTCAATAAATGAATGAGGCTGAGCACAGTGGTTCATGCCTGTAATCCTAGCACTTTGGGAGGCTGAGATGGACAGATTGCCTGAGCTCAGGAGTTCGAGACCACCCTGGGCAACACGCTGAAACCCCGTCTCTACTAAAATACAAAAAATTAGCCAGGCATGGTGGCAGGTGCCTGTAGCCCCAGCTACTCAGGAGGCTGAGGCAGGAGAATCGCTTGAACCCAGAAGGTGGAGGTTGCAGTGAGCTGAGATAGCACCACTGCACTCCAGACTAGATGACAGAGTGAGACTCTGTCTCAAAAACATAAAGAAATGAATGAATCCTGCAAGCCTGTGACATTCAACTTTTTAGTGTATAATTATTTCTTCAAAAAATATGGTAAGGAATCCAAATATATACGACAGATGAAAGCAAAGTGGCTCTGTTCAAACTAGGGAGTATGTACGTAACCAAAGTCACACTCCATCTGCTCCCACCCCAACCCTGTCACTCCCCATTTGAGAAGGCTCGCAGAGCCTTGGGGTTCTCTCAGAGAGCTGTGAGCAGTTCTATTCAAAGATGAGAGGGAAAGAGATCTCTGCCCCAAACCCTTGTGTGCAGGCTGGAGCCTGCTGGAAGCCAGACTGGTCTTTTGAGCCGCAGGAAAGGAGCCCCACAGCTTTGCTCCTATCCCCGTGCTGGCCTCCCGTGAGCTCGATATGTGGACCCAGCTCTCTCCCAGCAAAACTTTATCTCATTCCTGGCCTCTGAAGAGTGAGAAAACACTCAGAACCCCCAGCACATCATTGTTGAAAAAGATCTTAAATGTCATTTAATGTAACCCACTGAATCATTCATTCATTCAATAGCCATCCAGTCCTTGCTATGTTTGTGCCAGGCACGGCATATAGACATGAAAAGCTGAGTACCTATCCCCTAGAAGTACATGGGAGAGACAGCAAACACTGAAAAGACTTTCTCCAAATTCTCTCTATTTGAACACCTCCAGTGCTGGGGAACTCACTGCCTACCAAGGCCATACATTACCCTGCCCAATAACATGAGCAGCAAAACTGTTCTTTTTCTTGAGCCCTGAATCTGCTTTCTTACAGCTTCCACCTTTGGTCTTAATTTTATCCTCTGGCTCCACACTGAATAAATCTATCCCTCTCCAAATGACAGCCTTTTAAGTATTTGAAAACAGTAATCAAGTCCCACAGAAAACTCTCTAGAGACTTGTGGCCGCCTTTGGGGACCTACATTTTGTGGCTGCTCCTAACCAGTTGGATTTCGGAGCTAGGCAAAGCCTGGCTGCCGCTAATCTTGTAGCAGGGCTGCAGGGCTGGAAACTGCCTCTAGAGTTGGAAGCCCACAGTGTCCCACCCCAGCATGAGGGAATTCCAAGATGCTTGCACTAGAAGGGTAAAGGGTTCCAACAAGAGGTAATTCCTGGGCCGGAGGCGGTTCACTGCCTCCACATTCATCTCCCTAGAGAGGGCATCTTCTCCTCTGGGTCCAGCCTTGCAGCTCACTCATTTGATTTCAAAGGAGCCAAATCCCAGTTCTTTGTGACTTGGGGAAGTACAGCGGCAGTGGGGGAGGTAGCAGCAAGGAATTCGATGTTTTTTTGTGTGTTCTTTGTTTCAACAAAATGTAGTTTTCCAAGTAATTGCTTGCCTGATGCAATAGGGCCTGCTGGGCCTCCAGGGCGTAAATCTTCCCGACAAGGGGGCAGTTTTCTGCTTCTTCCTGCAAGGCTGAAGCCCAGTTCTTTCTCTGGGACAGCCCAGAAGGTCTTGAATTCATTAAAGTTTCTCCAGCACTTTCTGCCAGAGCTGTGGGCTGCTTGGCACAATCCTGGCTGCCCTTTCCTGCAGAAGGAGCCTGGGCTTGCCCACGAGAGGAGGAGAGGGAGTTCAGCAGGGCGGAGGAAAGTGAGAGGGAGCTGGGGATGGGGTGGTGGGGAGGGGAAAAGAAGTGAGAGCCTTTACTATTAGCTGGCTAGCCAGGCAGCCTCAGGAAGGCAAGAAAAAGCCTCAAAAAATATTCTCAGAAGAACCAGGATCTGGAAGTGACATGTGGCATCTGCCCTGCACAGCTGCACGAGAAAACATGTTCACCAAAAAACTGTCTTGATTCCTTGCTGCAGGGAAGTAAAGGTCCATTTTAAAGTGTCTGAAGATTCTCTGTGTGACATTGCCCTCATCTCTTTCCCTTCTTTCCTTCTCTTTTTCTCCATGCACTTATTTCCATTTAAAATGTAAATAAATAAAAACACTCTCTTGCTTCCTTTTCCCTCCTTCCTTCATTCTTCACCCCCAATTCCCTACCCATCTCAAATTCCACCCCAGCCCCACTTCTCTGACACTCAAAAGTGCCTGAATCCATTTGCCTTTCCCCCCCGCCTTCTCTGCGAGGTGTCTGTCTCTCTCCACTGCCCTTCTTCTCCTCCTGCCCCGTGAGTCTCCTCTGGTTAAATGAGGTAGAGTGTTGGCATTCTCACGTCCTTGGGGACATCTAGGCATCTTAAACACATAGAGAAGACAGAAGGTCATCAGAATGTCAACCTGTTGAGGGCAGGAGTATATCTGAAATCAGTAGCAAGCACCCACCACTTGGCATGGTCCATACTCACCGATGGGTCCACATCCAACCCTGCTCATTTCTAATAAAGAAAGGCCATTCTGGTCCACACAGGCCTTTAATCCATGATCCCAAGTAAAGGCCTCAGGCAGAACTCTTCCATGAATACCATTATTACAGGAAAGGGGTCCCAATCCAGACCCCAAGAGAGGATTCTTGGATCTCACACAAGAAAAAATTTAGGGCGAGTCCACAGTGCAAAGCAAAAGCAAGTTTATTAAGAAAGTAAAGGAATAAAAGAATGGCTACTCCATAGACAGAGCAGCCCCAAGGGCTACTGGTTGCCAGTTTTTATGGTTATTTCTTGATGATATGCTAAACAAGGGGTGGATTATTCATGCCTTTCCTTTTTTTATTTTTTTGAGACAGAGTCTCACTCTGTCGCCCAGGCTGGAGTGTGGTGGCGTGATCTCAGCTCACTGCAACCTTCGTCTCCTGGGTTCAAGCGATTCTCCTGCCTCAGCCTCCCGAGTAGCTGGGATGACAGGCACGCACCATCATGCCCAGCTAATTTTTGTATTTTTAGTAGAGACGGGGTTTCACCATTTGGCTAGGCTGGTCTCGAACTCCTGACCTCAAATGATCTGCTCACTTTGGCCTCCCAAAGTGCTGGGATTACAGGCATGTGCCACCACGCCCGGCCAGTGCCTCCCCTTTTTAGACCATATAGGGTAACTTCCTGATGTTGCCATGACATTTGTAAACTGTCATGGCGCTGGTGGGAGTGTAGCAGTGAGGAAGACCAGAGGTCACTCTCGTTACCATCTTGATTTTGGTGGATTTTAGCTGGCTTCCTTACTGCAACCTGTTTTATCAGCAAGGTCTTTATGATCTGTATCTTGTGCTGACCTCCTATCGCACCCTGTAGTTTACAGTGCCTTAACCATCTGGAAATGCAGCACAGTAGGTCTCAGCCTCATTGTACCCAGCCCCTATTCAAGACACAGATGCTCTGGTTCAATCGCCTCTGACACCATTTCCGCTCCTTCATAGCCCCACTCCCACCAGGTTTGTAAAACCTAACCCTCTCCACCCCAGAAGAAAAGTCTCCCAAGCTCAGTCATTTATATGTACGTGTGAATTTAAAACCCCGTGTTAGGTCAACCTAGAGATATTTTCCTTTTAATCTTCCCTAATTGTGGGATTAAAGACTTTAACATTACTTCAGGCAGCACCCGCCTGGGGAAAGATGTTTACGGGGGGCAAAGTGATCTTTGCATTTTCTCAGTATAGACTCATATATGCAGCTACACATGTAATTCTCTCTGAAGACAGCTTCCATCCCCAACCCGTGAAACCACATTAAGAAGCTTCTTGTCCTCACTTCCAGGGTAGAGAAAGGGCTATGAAATACCACCAATGGTGAACAAGGGGACTTGTGAAATCTCTCTCCCTCCCTCACCTCCCAAGGGTCTGGAGACAGAACTCAGTGTACTAGATTAACCTAGACACATTCCTGCCTGGACACAGAATCCTGGGCTGGATCTTCCAGGAACCCCGTGATTGTGGGATTCTCTATGGTCCCAACCCATGGTTTCTACCCATGCTGGAAAAAATAAGAAGCCCCACCCTTTCACTCAAGGGCACAGATCAAAACCACGCCACTGACAGGTGTGTGGTGAGTACCGCAGGGGCACATTTGTCTTGGAATTTAATGTGCATCTCAACAGAGAGTTCTTTGCTGGGTCGGGGGCTGGGGAGGAGAGGCATGTTATCAGCAACATCATCATCAAATGATATTTTCTTCCAAATGTCTAGATGTGCATGACACTGTGACGGGGCAGTGAAGGTGGGTCCTTGTGCTGTGTTGGAAGCTTTCTCATCAGCACCAAGAGCTGTTGCTTATTAGATACTCATACAATCGTGCTCTGCAACCAGCCTCTGCTTGCAGTGAGATTTAGTCTAAAAGTGGAGTGCAAACAAGCTTCTCTTCTCCAAAATCCCTATACAGAGGTCTTTAGGGGAACTTGCAGAGGCTAAGTCAGACCCCTATTTGATTTGGTTGGTGGCCTCTGCCACAGAGCTAATGAGCTGCAAAGACTCCTCTTCAAAAAGAAAACACTGAGTCTTTGAAGCCTGCACAGACCCACCCAGAATCCCACAGTCTCCAGCTGCAGCCTTTCTCGCTTCCTGACAGGGCCCTAGAGAATCCCACGGGATGGGAATCAGAGAACATATCCCGTGGATAGAGCAGGATGGAACCAGCCACCCGTCCAGTGCACACCCCGCCAGGGTCTCCCCGATGGAAAAGGAGAACTGTTTTGCCTTGCACCCTGCATTTTATGCATGACAGGAAAAGCCTAATAACAAGTACCATTTGTTGAGCAATTAATTTTCTGCCCCTGTGCAGAGCACAGTGCCTGTGTCATTTCCTTCATGTCTCTCATAAACCTTATTCTAAAGACATAGAAACTGGGAAACAGAGAAGTTCTGCAATTAGATCAATGTCACACAGCATGTAGACGGCAGATCCGGGGCTCCACCCTAGGTCTAGCTGACTTGCAGGACCACACATTTCAACATATGGCAAATTCATTTTATTTCTATAAAACCCTGGAAATAAGCCTTGATCCACACGTGTATAGGACTCGTGTGCTTAAGACCAAATAGAAATTCATCTATGTGTAAACAAATCATGCTTTAGAGCCAGTGAAGTTCTCTGAGAGAATATGGAGAAAGTCCTCATGTGTGGATCTCCTCCTCCTCACTGCCCGGCCACACATCTGTTTAGTGGGAAGATTTCTGAGTGCACACACTGCCAACTTCTAGTGAAATCAGGGACCGTGAGGACGGTGGGAGGTATCAGGGCTGTGGGTAAGATTTCTGCTTCTTACTGATTGCTGAGAACTTGCTGCCGAACTCCTTGATTCCTGCACAAGGGCAGCCAGATGAGAAGGTGAGAGTTAAACAGAATTAAAGAGAAGCAAGTTGTAGACGCAGAAGAAGAGCAACAAGAACCTAAGAAAACTGGATTGACGATGTACTTAATGCTCAAAACTCACAGTCGTGTGTGTGTGTGTGTGTGTGTGTGTGTGTGTGTTTGCTGGTGCAGGGAGGTTGGGGAAGGGGAGAACATAGGAAATAGAAGCCTTTCAAGGCTCTTGCAAACTGGTTGAGGAGAAAATATCATTATTATATACATAATAACAACCCAAAGCCGTTTGCATTCTATCATATGGAAGTGCCAGATGATTCAGTACAGGCTGTCACTGCAAGAGGAGTCCAGATCAGTGGAACTTGAGAATAGTAAGAAGGAGCTTCATGGAGTGCGAAGGGAACTTCAGCTGGCCCTTGGAAGCTGAGTAAATGCAACCGGGTGCTGAGGAAGAGAGGGCATTCCTGCAGAGGAGCATACACATGAAGACTGTAAATAATAACTCAAATCAAACCTGCATTGGACTTAAAATCACAAGCTGTTAGGGCTCAAAGGATCCTTCGAGGCCGTGTAGTTCAGCCCTTCCTTTTGCAGACAGGAACACAGAGGGGCTAAAGAAATAAAGTTGCAATGGATAAGCCGCTTAACCTCCTTGGGCTTAGTGAATATTTGTCTCCATGGAACTGGGATTGCTTTGTAGACAAGATCTCAGTTATCCTAATAACATCCTTGGGAACCAGCCAGGGAGACGGAGATGGAGATGAGAGTGGTGATTTGGTCCTTTGTATGACAGTCAGTTGGAAAAGAACCAGGTTCCCCCAACTCTGTTAGGGCAGACTCCCCAGCTGCAAAGCTATTGGGAAGGGAATGCTGTAATGAGGGGTGGTGGGGAGGAGAGACCTTCCAACTGGCCTCCCTCCGTCCATTCATGCGCACTTCCGTTCTGTTCGGCACACCGCAGCCAGGTATAGTTTTATACACAAAATTTACCCATTTTAATTGAGTAGTTTGATGAAATGTTAGTAACTTTACACAGTGTTGTAAGCATGAGCACAATCAAGATATAGATGTTTCCATCACCATAAAAACTTTATTAATGCAACCAATGTCCATATCTTCTTCCTACCCCTACCCAGGCAACTACGATTGCTGTTTTGCCTTTTCTAAGATTTCATATAAATGGAATCAGACAGCATGCTGTCTTTTTGTTTTTTACTTCTTCCACTTAGTATGGTATTTTTGAGATTCATTTATGTTGCATGTATTAATAATTTCATTCATTTTTATTGCTGAGTAGTGTATGAGTATACCCCAATCTGATTATCCACTCAGCAGTGAAGTTTGGGTTCTTTCCAGTTTTGACCTATTTTGAATGAAGCTGCTGTGAACATTCACGTACAAGCCTTTGCGTGGACATATATTTTCATTTCTCTTGGGTAAATATCTGGGAGTGGGATAGCTGGGTCATAGGGTAAGTATATATTTTGCTTTATAAGATACTGTGGCTGGGCGCAGTGGCTCGTGCCTGTAATCCCAGCACTTTGGGCGGCCAGGTGGGTGGATCACCTGAGGTCAGGAGTTCGAGACCAGCCTGGCCAACATGGAAAACCCCTGTCTCTTCTGCCGACTTACATTTGACTCTCCAAAGAAACAGAACCAGTACGATATATTTATAAATAAATTTATTATAAGGTATTGGGTCACATGATTATGGAATCTGAGAGCTCCCACAATCTGCCATCTGCAAGCTGGAGACCCAGGAAAGCCAGTGGTATATTTCAAAGTCCTGAGAGTCAGAGAGCCAATGGTGCAGGTTCCAGTCTGAGCCTGAAGCCCTAAGAACATGAGCACTGAGGGCAGGAAAAGATTGGTATCCCAGCTCAAGCAATCAGGCAGAAAGTGTATTCACACTTCCTCCACCTTTTCTTCTATTCAGGCCCTCAACAGACTAGATGATGCCCACTCACACAGGGGAGGGCCAAGTACTTTACTCAGTCCCCCAATTCAAAGGCTAATCTCTTCCAAAAGCACCCTCACAAATACACCCAGAAACAATGTTTCACCAGCTGTCTGGGCATTCCTTGGCCCAGTCAAGATGACACATAAAATTAACCATCACAGCACCCTCAACCAGGATTTCAAGGATAACTTGATAAAGAGACTATATACAAAGGTTAAAAGAAATAAAAAGAGAAGTTAAGGCATTCCAGGACTAGCAAATGTGGGAAGCCATCGTGACTCCTAGGCCCGAATGGGCAGAGGGAAAAAGGTGCTACCAGAACCAACAAAGTTGGAGCCATGGGAACGGGGCCACCCAACAGGAACTGCTGTTGTAGAATACAGGCACCACCAGAAACTCAGCACCCAGGCAGGGAGAAAGCAGGAGGGGAAATGTCATGGCTTCTCTTCCCTCTGTTCTCTTATCTACTCATGCCTCCCATCGCCCAGACCCAACTGGAAGCCAGAGGGCAAGGGAGCCCGCTGCATGATGATTCTTCTATGACTATTTTTCCCCCGTATGTGCCAACCTCACCCATCTTCAGCCTCCTTTTGTCAGCTTAAGCCTAAAATCTTCAAGGAAGTCTTTTATGGCTCCCCAGATTAGAAAATGACTCCCTTTTATATCTATTTCTAAAGCTCCTTGTACTTCTCTCTTACAACACTATGAAAAATCAATCGTATTATGATTAGTTAGTTATTTAATATCTGCCTTCTCCAACAAACTGTGAGCTCAAGGAGAGCAGAAGCAAGTTTATTTTGCTCACTCCTCGATCTGCAGAACTAGCACAGGAAATAGCACAGGATCTGCACACAGGACTCGATAACCACATGTAGATGGATTAGTCAGTATGTCTCTCTCTCTTGCTGGAATATGAGGGAACTGATCATGTTCTACTAATTTCTGAATCTCCATCTCCAAACATGGTGCCTAGCATATAACAAGCCCTCAGTAAATATGATATAATATATTAATACATAGACAAAACTACTATATTTTTAACCTAACCGCTTTTGAAAGTAAGGAGTTCCATTAATTTAATGCCCACTGTGAAATAGTTGTCTTTTTAAAAAATTCATCCTAAAATTAATAATAGACAATAGAGATTCCAAAAGGTGGAAGATGGGAGGAGGTGGGATGAGATGGGATGGGATGAGAAATTACCTACTGGGTACAATGTAAACTATTTGGGTGATGGTTACATGAAAAGCCCAGACTTCACCACTACACAATGTATTCATGTACAAAACTTCGCTTGTATCCCCTAAATCTATAAAAATTAAAATTAAAAAATTTGTCCTAAAATTGCCTCTTTTGAGCTTGGAGACTGCACCCTCCTCCCCAGTTTTGTAATTCTCAGCCTTGGGAGCCAAGTCTGTATCCAACATGTTTCTGCAGCCTTCACTTCTGCCAACTCACATTTGACTTTCCCAGTCCAAATGGACCACATCTCTGCAGTCTCTTTATATTTGGCCAGACTTCAGCCCCTAGAATACTTTATTTCTGTCTTCTAGAATTTTTCAAACCACATCATGTATTACTAATTTTTCAGTGTCAGAAATGTCCATTACACTGTATTTGTCTGTTAGGTTCTTAAACCAAAGAAGGACATGGCTTTCTTTTTCCATCCCAGTCCTTGTCCTGATGTGCAAGTCAATCAAATTCTTGGAGAGTCAGTTTCTTCATCTATAAAATAGCTGTGATATCTGATAAACCAATTATGTATTGCTGGGTAACAAACCATCTAAAAACTTAGTGGCTTAAAACAACCATTTTATTTGCTCATGATTCCATGAGTCAGCTATTTGGGTTGGGCTCAGTTGGTGCCTCTTCTGCTCGTCTTGAGTGGGGTCATTCATGCAGCTGCAGTTACCTGGCAGTTCAGCTGGAGGTTGATTGGTTTTGAGGGCCTCAACTGAGACAGCTTGTCTGCTCCATGAGGCCTCATCCTCTGTAGGCTAGTCCATGCTGCTTCACATGATAGCAGGAGAGTTCCTGGTAGCAAGAGAAGGCAAAACACCAATACACAAGCACTTTCAAGCCTATGCTTGCATCACATTTGCTAATATCACACTGACCAAAGCAAGCCACACGGCCAGGCCCAGAATCATTGTCAAAGGGGCTACATAAAGGCATAGACACAGGGAGAATGATTCACTGGGGACTGTTACTGCAACAATCTACCATACCTGTTTGCTTCACAGAGCTATAGTGAGGAACCAATGAGATAGTGCTTGCATACCACAGTGTACAATGCCAATGCAAGTTAATATTTTATTGATGTATGTAGTCCCATCATTTTACTTTTATTCATGATATATCTGGAGTCTTTCAACGTCCCCTATTAGATTCAAGTCCCTTTCAGATGGTGTTATGGATTGAGTTGTATCCCCCAAAAAGATATGTTACATGAACTTATTTGGAAATAGAGTCAGTGCAGGTGTAATTAGGTAAGTTAAGATAAAGTCCTACAGGAGTAGGGTGGGGCCTTAATCCAATATGACTGGTGTCCTTGTAAGAAGATAGTGTTCTTGTAACAAAATGGCCATGAGACAGAAATACACAGGGAAAACATCATATAAAGCCAGAAGCAGAGATTGGAGTTATGCTGCCACAAGCCAAGAGACATCTAGGGCAACCAGAAGATGGAGGAGGAAAGGAAGCATCCTCCCCTAGAGGCTTCAGAGGGAACATGGTCCTATCAATACCTTGAGTTTGGACTAGAGCCTTCAGTACTGTGAGACAAAACATTTCTGTTGTGTTAAGTCACCCAGTTTGCGATGCATTGCTACTGCAGCCCTAGGAACCCTAATTCAGATGGTAGATATCTTTAATCCTCATCAGCTTCATCTAAAGAGTTATAAGATAGAATAAGCCAAGAGACTTTGGTTGGGAGTCAAGAGTTTAGGACACTCACCATTGTGGAACTTGAGCAAGTCACTTCACCTTTCTGGGTCATCGTTTTCAAATCTGTTCAGGAGGAGCGTTGCAGTGGATGTATGTTTCCAAAGTATGGTATGGGTGTACTATGATAAGGTACTTAAGATGCTTTTACATGGGTAAATGGGCAAACGTTTTTAAATTTTAATGTTTATATTAATCATGGCTATCTTAAATGTATGGTAAGGCTGGTTTTCAATTTATGTTGGTAATATAAAAACATGCAAGGTTTTGAAAAGTCTCAATTTAAATAAAACCATGAGTAAATAATAGAACAGTTGGCATATGTATATGACAAAACTGTGAAAGACTGACATTTGGGGAAACATTGAACTACATATTCTCAAAAAATCCTTCCACATCAGAAATGTTAGGATTCTGTCAATCCATAAGGATGCCCATTAGAATGGAACACAGAGAGGTCTGGAAGAAGACAGGTGGGCAGTTGATGAAGAGATGAGAGAAGCTTAGGCTGCTCTGCAAGAACCCAGGAGGGGCAGTAAGCCCTTGTCACTTTCAGAAAGTGTCCTCCAATTGAGTAGCTGTTTGCTCTGTATCCATCATATATTCTTATCTCTATAAGCCCCCATCTCACTAGCTGTGTTTGCAGGATATATCTTACCCTATTTCAGCTTCCATGACTGGAAGACCCAGGTCCTGAGACAAAAACCACTCCACTACTCAAGAGGCAAATGGTAATAGCTATCAAGTTGGGAAACTGGAGAATCTTACAGTTTGACTTTGCTCTACGCCGTGTTCTGATTTTCATGCTAGGGTCACATTTGACTATAAGTGGCTAATGTGTGGCTGAAGACAGAGCAAGGAGCATAGACACATGAGTCATCTTACAGAAGACCCTTAGTGCTGGAAACAACCTCAGAGACCATCTCTCCTCTAGTGTGTCTCACTGGATGCCATCCAGCTCCTAAGGAAACAAATCCATTGGCAAGATACCCCTTTCATGTCCGGTGGCACATAGGGTTAGAAATTTTCTCCCTGTAACTTAGATTAGTGGATCTTTAAGCTGGAAAGACTCTCAAACAATTGTGTGGTTTGCCCTTGCCCTTGAACTGTGCAGGTGTAGTTATCCACATTTTTCATAGGAGACAACTGGACCCCAGAGAGGTTAATTGATGGATAGGAGGATCCCATCTTCCAGTTCAATAACTTCCCATTATGCCATGGTATTCTATGCACATTCTGATTGACCTCTTAGAGCTGACTGAACCAAAAAACCATCAGTCCTTCCTTTTCCCCGGTGCTGGCATCTCTTCCCCAGTATGTTTGATGTGTGACCATGTGTATCATCCTCCTCCCACCCCTGAGCAATTATCCTCCACCAATCCTAGGGGAAAGTCTAATTATCAAGTATACCTGCCTGACTTCTGTCCCATTGTTGGCACTGACTTGCTGAGTTTGGGATTACTGCCCATCAATTCTTTTTCTGCATTCAGTGTCTCCACACGATAAGCCCTTCTAGCAATCCTCCATCTAGTGGAAAAGATCCCCTTGCACAGCCGTACAAATCTTTCTTTTTGTGGGGGTCAAGGGGAGACAGTGTCTTGCTCTGTTGCCCAGGCTGGAGTGCAGTGGCATGATCACAGCTCACTGCAACCTTGACCATCTGGGCTCAAGCAATCCTCCCACCTCAGCCTCCTGAGTAGCTGGTACATAGGCATGCCACCATGCCCAGCTAGTTTTTTAATTATTGTAGAGAAAGGTTCTCACTATGTTGCTCAAGCTGGTCTTAACCTCTTGGCCCCAAACAATTACTCCACCTTGGCCTCCCAAACAGCTGGAATTATAGGCGTGAACCACCATGCTCGGCCATCTTTTCTTCTCTAGACTAGATAAGTTCTAGTCTAGAGTTCTCTAGACTAGACCAGTTCTAGTCTAGAGTTCTCTAGACTAGACCAGTTCCCTCAACTGTTCCCCAAGGATGTGGTTTCCAAATCTTAGCCTTGCTGTTGTGGTCTGGAGTGGTCTTATGCAGTGTTCAGAACTGTCTAGATATGCAACAGTCTGGATAGAGGAGGCATCTAGGCAACATCCTCTGAGTCTATACAAAAGTCTGGATACAGTTGGAATATCACCACCCAGTCTGGCCACTATACTTCTGTTCATGTATCATTAACTTTCTGAGTGGCCATAGAACACCCAGGACTCTTGGTGAACTTGCAGTCAACTAAATCCCTAAATTACGAACCAATGTTAGACTTCAGTTTCCATACCTTTTACTTGTACAATGGATATTTTTAGTGTAATTTTTAAAATCTCAGATATTCCTGTGGATGACCTGCTCATCTCCTTCAGGTCTTTGCATAAATGTCTCTTGGCGAGGTTTTCTAGACAAGCCCACCAGGAACCCTGGCCTTGCCTCAACACACCTCTCTAGCACTCCCTGTCTCCGTCTCAGCTTTATTTTTCTCTATAGCACTTATCACCATCTGACATATTATTATTTTACTTCATTTTTTAAATCTGTCTTCCCCTATTAAAATGTGTAAGCTTCATGAGGGAAGGGCCTGTTATCTGTTTGTTCACTGCTACAACCTCGGTACAGGTATGAGTTCCTGGCACACAGTGAGCACTCTTGTATTAGTCAGCTTAGGCTGCCATAACAAAAAACCATAGATTGGGTGGTTTAAACAACACACTTTTATTTTCTCACAGTTCTGGAAGCTATAAAGCGCAAGATCAAGGTCTAGCAGGCTTTGGCTTTGGGTGAGGGTTCTTTTCCTGGCTTGCAGATGGCCGCCTTCTCACTGTGTACTCTTGTGCCCTTTCCTCCATGAATGCACTCAGAGAGAGAGATTTCTTTCTTTTTTTTTTTCTTTTTTTGAGATGGGGTCTTGCTCTGTCACCCAGGCTGGAGTTCAGCAGCACCATCTCAGCTCACTGCAACCTCCGCCTCCTGGGTTCAAGCGATTCTTCCATCTCAGCCTTCCAAGTAGCTGGGACTACAGGAGCAAGCCACCACATCCAGCTAATTTTTTTTTTTTTAATATTTTTGGTAGAGATGGGGTGTCACCATATTGGCCAGGCTGGTCTCAAACTCCTGACCTCGTGATCTGCCCGCCTCGGCCTCCGAAAGTGCTGGGATTACAGGCGTAAGCCACCATGCCCAGCAAGAGAGATTTCTTATAAGGCCACCAATCCTATTGGATAGGACCCCATTTTTATGATCTCAATTAATCTTAATTATCTCCTAAAAGCCCTATCTCCAAATACAGCCCCATTGAGGGTCAGGGCTTCAACATATGAATTCTGGGAAGACACAATTCAGTCTCCCCAAAATTGAGGTCACCTACTGAAACCACTCATACAGATGAGGAAACTGCAGTCCTAAAACACTGAGGCAACATCTTGTTCACTCTCCCCCTGACAGATCCTCACAAAGGGGCTACCAGTGGTGCCTTGAGATTGGCATGGAACTATGCAATGCCCCCAAACCAGGCCCCATCCAAAAGGCATACATCTGTCACCTTAGTTTTCCTTCCTGCTGGGGCCTCACCTCCAAATTTCAAGACCAAAGACCCTCCTTCCAATGTGTCCCATGGTCTGGTAGTCCCCAGAAAACAGGTACAGTGGCCCATCCCCAGCTGCTGGAAGAACTTGCCATCTTTCTGGGAAGTCATTGTCAATCTGTACTTACTGAGCCCATCCCAGTATCCATCTGGGTTGTGCTAGCTACATAGTGACAAGGGGCTGGTAGGACAGTGCTAATTTTCACAAAACTGTTAAACAAAAATTAAGTGCTAACCGTGTGTGGCACTGAATCCAGAGTGACAGGAGTTCCAAGAAGAGAGAAATCAGAGTAAGCGGAACACATCTTCATGGAAGTCGTGGGATTTGAATCAGATCTATAAGGACGTGTGGGACCTAGACAAAGAGAGGGAAGGAAGGGAAATTTTGCAAATGGTGACAAGGGCTGGGGGTGATGACAGCACATTATGAACAAAGGATTGAGTCAGGATCGACCCCGAGTATAGGGCTGGGAGGGTGCTGAAGGCTCCAGCATCTGTGTGGAGATGGGTGAGCAAAGCGCTGGGAAATACAACTTCTTTTGCCAAGTTATTTTGTGCTTTCTTCTTCCCTCCTCCCTCCTGGATCAGCTTAGGTGAAAAGGCTCAGAGCTTCCCTATAAGAGTTTACAGGGAGGTTCCCAAGAATGCTGGTTCACAGCAGACCTTTTATTTTCCCAATAGAACAAGCAGCTCCTTGGATTTTCTTACCATCCTTCCTATGCAGGGATTTCTTCCATCAACAGCCAGTTCTGGGAGGGTGAAGAGCCCCAACTCACTTACTTGAGCAGACTCCAAGTTCCTTGGGGTCTGAGGTCCAGTGGGAAAAAAGGGTTTGGCCAGCAGGTCCCTTCCTTCTTGGATTTGACAAGAAGTGGGCAGGTCACAGGCAGCTGTGCTGAGTATTTATGTTACGCAAAAGGCCGACTCAGCCCTTCTTCCTGCCAAGGTCAGCAAGCCACGTTCCCAGTGGTTTGGGTGTGTGGGTGTCTTCTGGGCTAGCAGGAAAGTCTGCCAGGAGCCCAGGCCTTAGCTTGTGCAGACCCCAAGATACTAGGCAGCTTCTATTCCCCCAAGGCTGCATCAGGGCCCCCTCGGAGATTTTCTCTCACCCCAGGCCTTCTGCCTTCTTTTCACTGAATTCTTTGTTCATCAATGAACAGTACTCAGGGGACAGCCTGTCAAAGAGGACCCAGGCCTGGACTGAGTTGGGGTGGTGGGAGGCTGTGGCAAGAACAGGAGGCCCTGAAGAGAAGGCAGGGACAGAGCAACTACAGTCATACATTTGTCAACACAACTTTAGTCAAAGCCCCTGTCACAGCCTCCATTGGCCACATCCACACACGTCCTCATTTTATGCTGCTGAAATTAGACTGAAATGGACATGATTTAAAGAGGAAAATAAGTAGCCACAGGATAACCTGATTGCTGAATGTGGAAGGGGAGCAGAGTTACTTCAGTTCTTTGCTTTGGGAATTAGCAGAATCAGATACATTTGAGAATTAAGGATGTCTGATGTGCAGATAAACCTCCTAATTTATTTTATTTATTTATTTATTATTTATTATTTATTATTTATTTATTTATTTATTATTTTAGAGTTGGAGTCTTGCTCTATCACCCAGGCTGGAGTACAGTGGTATAATCGCAGCTCACTGCAGCCTCCACCTCCTGGGCTCAAGCAATCCTCCCAACTCAGCTCCCCGGTAGCTAGGACTAAAGGCAGCACCACCATGTCCAGGTTTGTTTTTTTGTTTGTTTGTTTGTTTGTTTTTGTAGAGGTGGGGGTCTCCCTATGTTGCCCAGGATGGTCTTGAACTCCTGGCCTCAAGCAATCCTCCTGCCTCAGCCTCCCAGAGCTCTGGGATTACAGGCGTGAGCTACCTCACCCAGCCCTCCAATATTATTGAATATGTGTAAAGCAGCTATGTCCTTGTCGCTCAGGCTTCCTCTCTGTCTACGCAAATTCTACCCATCCCTCAGGTCAGCTCTCTGGAAAGCACCCTGTTCCTCATCCAGCTCTCATGAGTCAGGGACCGGGCTGCTCAAAGCTCACAGTCCACCTGGTACTCGTTTGGGCACTGCTGAATGAAACCCCTCCTGTTGGTCCCTTGGTGAAGCTTGGATGAGAGGATTCCGCCACCCCAAATTTACCTGGATCCCTGAACACCTAAACCAACCACATTCACTGTGAGGAAAATAGATGACCATAGATAGAAAATAGCAGCACAGAGAGCAGGGACAGCATCTGCAAGCCAAGCCCCTGGATGATCCCAGAACCCAGCGAGAGCTTTCTCTAAACATCTGTTTGAGTCAAAGCTCAGGGCCCACCCCAAGCATCAGCACAGGCCCCGGCCCTCCGCAGCCCACAGCAGCGTGAAGCAGGGATTCCCTGAACTGCATATCACTGCAAGTTGCATGAAAGAGTATGTCCAGCTGGGTGCGGCCCCAAAAAGCAGGGTCTGGGGCTGAGCTCTTTGTAAGTGAGACCCAGGAGCCCCAGTTTAATTAGAATTCCTGCCTAGGATGAAGGCTCGCGGCTGCCAGCCCAGGCCTTGAGCCATTGGTCACGGCTCATAAAGGCCACACACGAGTCACAGAGCCCAGGCGAGGCCGGTATCCCTTGTGGACAGAGCCTCAGAAGTCTCTATGATCCCCACCTTCCACCCTGAGCTCCCCAGAACCCCATCAAAAGCCACATGTGCAACGACACCTGATAAGGATCCAGACTGATTGCGTCCACTCAGTGGGGTCTCTGTTCTCTCCCTAGCCTTCCAAGAGGCCGTGGCTGTCACCAGGGCGCCCCTACCCCTACCCCTGAATCCCAGCTGCAGGGACTGCCATTCAAACATCCACGTGTCCAAGACGGCTGCGGCGTTGGCATGAGGACAAACCAACCTGCCCCACAAGGGCTAGTAGTTTGAGAAGATTTATATCAAACACTTTTAAAACTGTGAAATGTGCTATAAACTTTGTGCCCAGTTTTCTAACGATGGCATCGCTGGTGGCTGGCAGCTGCTCTGTTCCATGCTCCCCCCAGGGTTCCAGCAGAGACCACCAAGGAGAGAGCGGGAAGGCCAGGGCTGCATTCCACTCTGGCATCTGGGAGGCTGCACCCCCAGAGGAAAAAATGCTTGCCTGCCCGCAAGCGGGTGTACTCTGACCCTGAGCCTCCGAACACCCACTCCACAGCAAACACCCCAGAAGCTGCTTCAGATTCCACCTTTGAAGAAACTTCATCCCTTGCTTTAACATTCTGGATGCTGCTTACCTGTTTTCCCAGAGAGGCTAGCCCTTTAAGGGATTCATAGTCATTTACACTTTAGTGTGAATTAAGGAGCTAAGAACAAATTAATTTAGAGAATTAGGAGTGGGGGCACCTAGGATACCAGAGTTCTGAGGAGAAGGGAAATGAGAAGATCAGCAGAAACTGGGCTCTGAACTGAGTCAAAGGTAACCCCGGTCATTTAAATCAGGGGAAGTTCTGCTCACTCATCAATGATATCTTGGTTAAAGGCAGGTTGTTGGGGCCAGATTGCTGGGGTTTGAATCCTAGAACTGCCACTAACTAGCCACTAACTAGCTTGGGCAAGTTACTTAGTCATTGTGTGTCTCAGTTTCTCCAGCCATAAAAGAAACTCTTAGCACCTTCCCCCAATGTTGCTGTAAAGGATTCAATATGTCAACATATGTGTGAAGCAGTTTAAGAACAGACACTGGCAACTGTGCTATAAGTAAACATCACAGAAGTGTCACTACAGGTTGAGTATCCATTATCTGAAATGCTTAAGAACAGAAGTCTTTTGGTTTTTATTTACTTATTTATTTTTCAGATTTTAGGATAGTTGCATCATACTAAATTCAGCCTCCCAAATCCAAAAATTTGAAATGTTTCTGATATGGTTTGGCTGTGTCCCCACCCAAATCTCATCTTGAATTGTAGCTCCCATCATTCCCATGTGTTGTGGGAGGGACCTGGTGGGAGATAATTAAATCTTAGGGGCGGTTTCCCCCATACTGTTCTCGTGGTAGTGAATAAGTCTCACGAGACTGGATGGTTTTAGAAGGGGAAAATCCTTTTGCTTGGTTCTTATTCTCCCTTCCCTGCCTCCATGTGAGATGTGCCTTTTGCCTTCCACCACGATTGTGAGGCCTCCCCAGTCACATGGAATGGTGAGTCCATTAAACCTCTTTTTCTTTATAAATTACCCAGGCATGGTGGCTCACACCTGTAATCCCAGCACTTTGGGAGGCTGAGGCGGGCAGATCATTTGAAGTCAGGAGTTCGAGACCAGCCTGACCAACAGGGTGAAACCCTGTCTCTATTAAAATACAAAAATTAGCTGGGCATGGTGGCGGGTGCCTGTAATCTCAGCTACTCAGGAGGCTGAGGCAGGATAATCTCTTGAACTCAGGAGGTAGAAGTTGCAGCGAGCCGAGACTGCACCACTGCACTGCAGCCTGGGTGACAGAAAAAGGACTCCCTCTCAAAAAAAAGATATGTATACACACATATATAGATATACACACACACACGTATATACATATATATACATATATATGTATATATGGTAACTTACATATGTACATATATACACATATGTGTGCATATATACATATGTGTGTGTGTGTGTGCATATATATACACACACACACACACACACGCATATAAATTACCCAGTCTCGGGTATGTCTTCATCAGCAGTGTGAAAATGGACTAATACAGCTCCAATGAGCATTACCTTTGAGCATCGTGTTGGCTCTCAAAAACCTTTGAATTTTGAAGCATTTTAGATTTCAAAACTTCAGATTTGGGATGCTCAGCCTGTATTGTTATTTACAAAATTAAGGCGGGAGCCTGGACTGTCCTGGTATTCTACTGACAAAGTCAGGAGGCCGTCTTTGAGAGTGGCCTCTTGCTTGGAAGGAGAGTGCCTCATTCCTCCCCCAAGGAAGGCTCCTGGAGTGGGTAGGAAGAGAAATGTTTTTAAAAATCCCCGGATGGCCGGGCACAGTAGCTCAAGCCTGTAATCCTAGCACTTTGGGAGAGAGAGGTGGGTGGATCACCTGAGGTCAGCAGTTCGAGACCAGCCTGGCTAACATGGTGAAACCCTGTCCCTACTGAAAATGCAAAAATTAGCTGGGCATGTTGGTGTGCCTGTAATCCCAGCTACTTGGGAGGCTAAGGCAGGAGAATGGCTTGAACCTGGGAGGCGGAGGTTGCAGTGAGCCGAGATCGCACCACTGCACTTCAGCCTGGGTGACAAAGCAAAACTCTGTGTCAAAAGAAAAAGAAAAATCCCTGGAGAGAGTACCCCACCAGCCCTGAACCCTCCATCCCACTGCCTGCAAAACTCCCCTCTGCACTATCACCAGCTTTCCACCTCACATGCAAATGTTGTGCCACATTAATAAATCAGTTCCCAGCCATTAGGAGCCTGTAATGATCTCTTTCACTCAGCCTGTCCAGCCTGCTTTACAGAGCACCTAATTAACTAAGAGCTGAGATTTGGGGCTTCTTTCTCCTGAGAGACTCCTCACTGAATCCCATCCCCCAGAGTGCATCCCTGTTTGGCTGATGGAATCTCGCAGCATGGATCGGCCTGGCCGGGAGATGGTCAAGCAGTCAGAACGTGGGAATATGGGGCTGCTATGCTAATGGAAATGAGTGATAAATAAATACATTCAATTTAATTAACTAAACAATCCATCATTACTCAGACTTAATGTCCTCCTGCAAGATCTAATCTTCATGTTACTGTTAAGAAAAGTCAATGCATCATAATGGTAAACCATAAAGGAGAATCTCAGCTCATTCCATCTCCCCACTTGCATATTTTCAAAATATTCATATTCTTGGAGATCTTGCCCTAAGGCATTCATCTGTTATTCATCCATCCCACAGAATTATTTATTGAACACCTACTGCCTGCCAGACACTGAGCTAGGCATGAGGGATACATATATGAACTCGAGAGCAGTGATTCCCAAAGGGGGTGTATGCCTTAGGGAGGGAGCCAAATATGTTAGAAGTCAATAAGAAAATATTATGTTTCATTTCTATTTATTTTTAAGCCTGCCCCTGTTGAACTATATGTTTATGCTTCCTTTATGATGACTAACATATGAATGCAGAAGTATATGAGAGGTTTTTTCAGTTTTGGTTTTGTTTTGTTTCGAAACAGGGTCTTGCTTTGTTGCCCAGGCTGGAGTGCAGTGATGCAATCATGGTCCTTGACCACCTGGGCTCAAGTGATCCTCCCGCCTCAGCCTCCCGCCTCAGCCTCCTGCACAGCCTCCTAGCCAGTGCACTCCTTAGGTGCACACCACCACACCAGCTAATTTTGTTTTTATTTATTTATTTATAGAGACAGCGTCTCGCTGCGTTGCCCAGGCTGGTCTCAAACTCTTGGGCTCAAGCGATCTATCCACCTCTGCCTCTCAAAGTGTTGGGATTGCAGGTGTGAGCCACCATGTCCTGCTGGGTGTTATTTTTAAACAAATAAATACCCAAATATTGAAGGCACATACCCTAAACATTTTATCCATGGAGTGCCTCATCAAAAAAGCTTAGAGACCATGAGTATAGAGCAGCAGCTCTCAGAGAGATCTGTGTGGAGTAGGCGAGAGAATTAGAATCCCCTGGAGAACCTTTTCAAAATAAATTCTCCCGTCCCCTTGGAGGAACTGTCAGAATCTCAGGGGAAGAGACTGAAACATTTGTAATTGTTACAAGCTCCAAGTATTTCCAATACTAATCCTACCTCCTCTCTCATCCCTAGTGAGAATTGCCTGTTCACTGACTTCTAGGAAGCCCTCCTTCTAGGAAGCCTGCACTGTAATATTCTGGCGTCGCCAGTAGCATATAGGGTTCAATGCAGATTATTCAGGACTGATTTGTAACTGCCTGCATTGTTCAGCACAGTCATGCACACCACGTAATGACGTTTCAGTCAACGCCAGCCCATGCATACAATGGTGATCCATAAGATTGTAATACGGTATTTTTACTGTGCCTTTTCTATGTTTAGCTGTGTTTAGATCACAAATACCGTTGTATTATAATTGCTTCCCATATTCTGTACACATGCCATACAGGATTGTAGCCTAGGAGTAATAGGCTATATCAAATAGCTTATGTGTTTAGTAGGCTCTGCTATCTAGGTTTGTGTAAGTGTGCTCTATGATGTTCACGTAACAATGAAATCTCCTAAAGATGCACTTCTCCGAATGTAGCCCCATCACTAAGCAACATATCACGGTACTTTAGAGATGACTGATATCTCAATTCTGTTGGAAGCTCCTTGGGGACAGATTTTGTGTCCCTCCTAAATATCGGAGCTAGACACATGCCGGCACTTTCATACCTAGGTTAATGCAAGCCAGGGAGAGCCGTTGCTTCTCTTGTGTCCAGGTCTACAGGTAAGCTTACTGTCAGATACAGCACTGCTGGATTTGTTGACATTGTACCTCTTTTCGGAAGGGTAGGAGAAGGGCCTGGGAGCCCTGGAGCCAAGCCAATGAGGGGCCCTGAATGCTGGCCTCCACATGCCACCTTTGGCAGACATTAAGTCACTCCCTTCGTTGGGCATGGGTGGGAGGGGGATTCCTGGGACTTTGTCATCATGAAAGTACCCATGGTCTCACCTCTCCAGGCAGGACAAAAAGAGCTGGGTTAGTCACCTGCCCTTTCTCCGAGCTTCCACCCCCTCCATCTATTTCTCCAGTGCTCATTGCCCTCCTAATGCCTCTTGTCCCAGTCCCAGAGGAATTTACACTGAGGAAAATTATAGCCTTAGCCCACCCAGGGCTGATTTAGAAAGAAAAGGAGAAGTTAGGGAGGGATGGAGAAATCACTGCAAAGCAAACCCTTAAACTGGACGCATCCGCTGTGAAGCTGCTGAGCTCATCCTGCCTGCCCATGGCCTCAGCTCAGGGAGGGGCCAAGGATTGCTGCTCTTTGCCCAGGGTGGTCTATAATCAGACCAGAGTTGAACGTGTGACCAAGGGCATCCCACCCACAGGCTGGCTGGCAACCCTCAAGCAGGCCTGGAATGAAGAATTCTGCCCATCTGACGAGCTTCCTCCACATTTGGCATAGACAAAAAGAGAAGGTTGGGAAGCTGGTCAGAAATGAGACACACCAGAAGAGGAGAAGCCAGCCTGCCAGGACCGGGACACCACATGGCCCCAGAGAGCTCGGGGCGGGAAGCCAGCTCCCAGAGCCCCCTCATGACTAGCAGCTCTCTGATTCCAGAGCTCAGGCACCACATGGTCCCTTGCTCCAGGTGGTCTGAGAAAGCACTGGTTCTTTGCCAATGACAGAGGCAAGCAAAGACATTGATTGTGCCCAGAGAGAGTCTCTAGATATTGTTACCAAACCAAACTTGGGTCCAACTGCTCCATGCAGCAAAGCCAAACACTGACATGGGTCTGCAGCAAGAGAAAGTGAGGCATTTATTGCAGGGAGCCAAGCAAGGAGAAATGGGCAGCTCAGGCTTAAGACCCAAACTCCCCAATAGCATAGAGGTAACGGTGTTTGTTTGTTTGTTTTTGTTTTTGTTTTTTTTGAGATGGTGTCTTGCTGTGTTGCCCAGGCTGGAGTGCAATGGCACCATCTTGGCTCACTGCAACCTCTGCCTCCCAGGTTCAAGCAATTCTCCTGCCTCAGCCTCCTGAGCAGCTGGGATTACAGGCGCACACCACCACACCCAGCTAATTTTTGTATTTTTAGTAGAGACGAGGTTTCACCATGCTGGCCAAGCTGGTCTCGAACTCCTGACTTCAAGTGATTCTTCCTGCCTCAGCCTCCAAAGTGCTGGGATTACAGGCGTGAGCCACCGCACCTGGCCAGCTTAGAGGTAAGCGTTTTTAAAAGCAAACAGGCAGAGGTTACAAGTACAGTCATCAATCAAGTCTTGGAAGCTATACGTCGATTTGAGCTTCAAAGGTGGGACATCTTGAAGTGGATTGCGGGGGCATAGATCATAGGTGGATTTAAAGAAATTCTGATTGGCTATATGAAATAGCTTATGTGTGTAGCAGGCTCTACTGTCTAGGTTTACATAAGCGCACTCTATGATGTTCAAATAACTATCAAATCGCCTAAGGACGCATTTCTCAGAATGTGCAAGAAGTCATTTGTCAAGGAGGAAAAGCTTTGTCTAAAACTTTGGAGTCAGCAGACAATAATGTTAGCTCTGGTCCCGGGGCATGACCTCCTCCAGGCCCCTCAGGAAGAACTTTAGGACAAAGAACAGCAGTCAAACTTCAGTCCTCCACTCCCCCTTATCTGAGGTCTGTGTGCCAGCAGATCCACTCAGTAGGGGTCCAGGTTTCTGAAAAACAGCTCAGGGACATATGCTTAGATGTTATCTTTAGTTTCTGTAAGGGACAAAACATCTCCTGCTTCTCATTTCTTGGCTGTTGTTTTAGACTACTATTACCTTCTTGCTTATCAAATTGCTCATCTACTCTCTAGGCCAGCTAGGTGCCTGGAATTTCCCTTGAAGAAACTCAAGATTTTTCTTTATTCCCGTGTGGCCAATGTGGGCTGCTCAAGCCTCCACAGGACATCAGATGTTTGTCTCCATGGTCTTCATGGTGGGCCTGGACAACAGAGCTATCTAGGGCCCTCAAACCTTGAGCCCTGCTCTGTGAAAAATAGGCAGCCCCTCAGAGAGGAATCTGTGGATGGCAAGGGCGGGAAGCTGTGATTCCTCTGAGAACATTTCCCTTCCTTTTCACTAGAACCAAGGTGAGGCTCAAGGGTGACTCTCCTCATCTCCTCACCCACCTCAGGCCTCTCGCAGAATCTTCTCTTCCATTTTCAGTTCTGCTCTAGATGCTCACAAGAGACAAGAGTAAGATTCCCCCCTCCAATACTGACTCGGGGAAAAAAACATAATGAGGTTTCCACTTCCAGTCTCTTGACTCTCAGAGATTGTCTGAGACCCAGCCCTCCCTGGAGGGAGCCCAAAGGCTTGATGAGCTTCTTCCTAGGGCAACCTCAGGGCACAGCCCCTTGGGGCTGCTTTGGTGAAGCACCTTTAGGGTGTGCCCTAAATGAAGGGACAAGATGTTGAACAGGGCTCTTCTGGTTACCCAGAATTATGGCCAGGACCCAGGGTAAGGGCAAGAAAGAAAAACCACAATTAGGACCTCATATCCTACATCCAGAGGGCTGCCAACCAAGTCACATGGGGCAAGCTAAGAGGAGTCAGACCCAGCCTGCCCACCACCAACACAGCCCAAAGGAGGAAGCTCGAGGACAGGAAGGAAGGCCCCTGGTCTTTGGAACACTGCAGTGGGCATGAAGCCTTTCCCCGCCCAGAAGAGGAGTGAGGGGAACTCCAGGGGAACCACTAGGAAATGTTGGCGAGGCCTGAAAGAAGGAAGCACTGACCTCTCATCCGCACCAGATAATGACTGAGCTACAGCGCCTACTGGAGTGGAGGTGCTAAAAAACTTTTCAGAGAACATTCTGGAAAGAGGACCATGGTGCATGGCATTTTAGTTACCCTCTTCCACCTATGGGGGCCAAAAGGAGAGTGCTTGGCACATGTTCCTTGACCTTTTGAAACTGGCGAGCAGAGAGGCTGCATTAGTTTCCTAGGAATGCCGTAGCAAAGTGTCACACACGGGTTGCTTAAACAGCAGAGATTCCTTCTCACGTAGTTCTGGAGGCTGAAAGTCTAAAATCAAGGTGTGGTGGGGCCATGTTCCCTCTGGAACCTATAGGAATCCTTCCTTGCCTCCTCCTAGCTCCTCATGGTTTGCAGGAATGTGGTTCGGCATTCCTTGGCTTGCAGTTGCAATATTCCAACCTCTGCCTCCATCATCACACAGCCATTTTGTCCCTGTGTGACTCTGTCTCTTTGTCTCTTCTCCTTTTTTACAAGGACACCAGTCATGTTGGATTAAGGCCCCACCCTACTCCAGGATGACCTCATCTTAACTCATTATATCTGCAACAACCCAGTTCCAAATAAGGCAAGGCATAAGGTACTGAGAGTTAGGACTTCCACATATCTTTTTGGGGAACACATCCCATAACACATACTGATGCCTGTTTCTGAACTAAAGATTTCTGAAAGTGAGAGGCTCACTGGAGTGGCCAGTGGACCTGAAGTGACTGTAGCATAGAGCACCTAGAAAGAAGATGGGGCCACTCCCACTCTGCTCCAGTTCTCTATAAGGAGGACCTCAGGGATTCCTGCAGTTGTGCAGGAAGAAGCTTGTGGTGGCTGGGTGCGGTGGCTCACACCTGCAATTTCAGCACTTTGGGAGGCCGAGGCAGGAGGATCACTTGATACCAGGAGTTCGATAGCAGCGTGGGCAACCTCTTCTCTACCATGTGGTGGTGCACGCCTGTAGTCCCACATACTCAGGAGGCTGAAGTGGGAGGATCGCTTGAGCCCAAGAGGGGCTGGATGAGCTACGATTGTGCCAGTACACTCCAGCCGGTACAACAGAGTGAGACCACCATCTCGGAAAAAAAAAAAAAGAACCAGGAGTTCCAGGACAGCCACAGAGCTCGGTAGTAGGACACCCAAACCAGAGCGGACAAACGCCCAAAGGGAGACTCTGCCGCCTGCCCTGGAGGGGGTTCCTCATTTTGGAGGAAACTGAGGTGAAGCTGAACATTGCCCCCAAGAAAGCCAGGCCCGGAAGTCTCCCCACACAGGTGGGGGCTGGTCAGGTGGGGAAAGCTCTGCCTCTATCCCTCCTTCCTGCCCCCAGCCCCATCGAGGAGAGAGAAAAGGAGGGAGGGTTGCAGAGGCAGACTACACCGTCCTCCTGTTCTCTGGGTTGCTGGGAGCCAACGCTCTCACCAGCCCAGGAGGAGGGAGGACATAGCGTTGCATTGTGCTTAAGATTGAAGTTTGGAAATGTGAACAGGCCCAAGCCTTAAATGCTGGAATGAGACTGTGTGAATGTCCAAAAGTGACAGGGGAGGCATGGCACCCATCCAGGGAAGCATTAGGGGATGTGAAGCAGCGGGACAGAGGGCCTACACTGTATAAATGAAAGCAGCAATTGGGGAAAATAAATCATACCATTGCAAGCTCATACTTCAACAGTTCAGACTCCTCCATCTAACCAGTTATAATTAGTTTCTCTGAACCTGATTTGTAAAAGTGTCACATGCAGGCTGCTGCCTCCACCAGCTAGGCTGTGCCCTTCATCCGGCGCTTGGGACCCAAGCTCAGACAGCCGTCTTCCTGCAGCAGTGACATGCCCAGGTGAGAACAGGTCCCAGCCCTCGTCACTCCAAAGCCAGACACAGAACTACACGGGCTGCAGCACAAAGAGGTCTTTGTTGGCATCCATCCTCAGACAATCTCAATATCCCTCCCCTCAGGTTGCAAGTGTCAGACATCAGGAAACTTTCTCCAAGGAGGCAAGGCTAAGTAAGGGCTGCCAGGCTACCAAGAAGCCAGCTCCACCATATATTTCACAGAACGAGGCTTTTTGGAGTGACACAGACCAGGGAGAAAAATGCTATGGGCACTCAACTTCTTGAGCTTGTTACTGCTCTAGGGAAAGGTGTGAAGAAAGCATTGTGGAAGATGCTGCACCATGGAAATCTGTTGGAAGAAGGAGTGGGAGTGGCTTGCTGATAATCAGTAAAGCAAAATAAAATTTGCTGGCATATGGGGGTCAAACAACTCAATTAGAAGCAATTCACCAAATACTTACAGAAACCCCATTGCACGTACGAAATAGTATTAGGCACAGTTAGGAGTAGAAAGATCAGTAGGGCAGGGTCTGTTTTAAAATGTACCTGGGATTGGCTGGGTGAGGTGGCTCACCCCTGTAATCCCAGCACTTTGGGAGGCCAAGGCGGGTGGATCACCTGAGGTCAGGAATTCGAGACCAGCCTGACCAACATGGTGAAACCCCATCTCTACTAAAAATACAAACATTATGTGGGCGTGGTGGCGGGCACCTGTAATCCCAACTACTCGGGAGGCTAAGGCAGAAGAATCGCTTGAACCTGGGAGGCAGAGGTTGCAGTGAGCCAAGATTGCACCATTGCACTCCAGCCTGGGTGACAGAGCAAGACTCCATGTCAAAAAAATAATAATAATAAAGTAAAATGTATCTGAGATTTATTTAGGCATGATAAGACCAGCAGATCAGGAGACAACTGCCATTCAAACTGTTCCCAAGCGGAAGAAGTGCACCCACCACCCAGGGTCCCATGGGAAGCACCAGGGTCCATCAAGAAGAAACACAGGTAACAGCCTGTGTGTGGTTATCTCGGAAAGGAATAGGCAGGGAAGGGTAAGCAGCTCAACAGGTCTAGGAATGAAAAATTTGAATAATTTTGGCAGGCTCTGGGCTTTAGAGGTGGTTGTCCAGTACTTGGCCCTCAGGCAATTAGGGCAGGGGATTAGTGTCCTGGCCTTGGGATCTGGTGGGGCTATGGACTTGGAATTGGTTGGTTTGCATATCAAAAATGAGCTTGCAGGAAATATGGAACCAGACCAAATGCCCATCAATTAATGAGTGGATAAAGAAACTGTGATATATATATATGATATACATATATATGATGGAATATATATGTGACGGGATATTACTCAGCCATAAAAAGGAATGAATTAATGGTATTCACAGCAAAAAAAAAAAAAAACGGTTGGAATTGGAGACTATTATTCTAAGTGAAGCAACTCAGGAACGGAAAACCAAACATTGTATGTTCTCACTCATAAATGGGAGCTAAGCTATAAGGATACAAAGGAATAAGAATGATACAATGGACTTTGGGGACTCAGGGAAAAGGGTGGGAGGGGGGTGAGAAGTTAAAGACTACAAATTGGGTTCAGTGTACACTGCTTGGGTGATGGGTGCACCAAAATCTCACAAATCACCATTAAAGAACTTGCTCATGTAACCAAATACCAGCTGTTCCCCAAAAAACCTATGGAAATTAAAAAATTAAATACTTTTTTTAAACGAGCTTGCAGGAAAGTTGTGTGTTATCTCCAGGAATTAGCTAACCGTGGATGGGGCAGTGCTTTCTGGGTCCCAGATGGCAAGGAAACATGGTCAACACAGAGTTTCTGCTCTCAAGCTAAAAATTCAGGAGGAAGGACCTAGAACATGACCACAAGCATAACACAAGACAGAATATAATATGTGGCATAAAAGATAAAAATGAAGGGCATGAGATTTCCTAGAGAAGGAGAAATAATCCAGTTGAGGGAATCAGGAAACGCTTCAGGGAAGAGGTAGTATTTGGACAATGAATAACAAAATATATTTACTTTTTAATTGATAATATATATCCATGATTTTTTAGAATCCAAAACAACAACGAGGGTCAAACTAAGAAAGGCAAAGCTATAGTGATGAAGAAGAAATCAGTGGTTGCTAAGGGTTAGGATTGGAAGGTGGAAAGAAATAAAAAGGAACAGCACAAAGGAGCTTTGGGGGTGATAGAACTCTTCTGTACTTAATTAGAGTGGTAGTTACACAAATTTTACATGTAGTACCGGCCAGGCCCAGTGGCTCACACCTGTAATCCCAGCACTTTGGGAAGCTCAGATAGGAAGATCACTTGAGCCCAGGAGTTTGAGACCAACCTGGGCAACATGGCAAGACCCTATCTCTACAAAAAAAAAAAAAAAGGTGTTTTTTTTTTAATTAGCCTGGTGTGGTAGCATCCACCTGCAGTCCCAGCTACTCAGGAGGCTGAGGTGGGAGGATTGCTTGAGGCCAGGAGGTTGAGGCTGCAGTGAGTCATGATTGAGCCACTGCACTCCAGCCTGGGCAACAGAGTGAGACCATATCTGAAAATCAAATAAAATATATTTGCATTTCTTTTCTGAGTGCCACTGAGTATCTTCTTATATTATTATTGCTATTATTTTATTATTTATTTTTATTTTTTTTGAGACGGAGTCTTGCTGTCACCAGGCTGGACTGCAGTGGTGCAATCTCAGCTCACTGCAACCTCCGCCTCCCAGGTTCAAGCAATTCTCCCTGCCTTAGCCTCCTGAGTAGCTGGGATTACAGTCGCCTGCCATCATGCCCGGCTAGTTTTTGTATTTTTAGTAGAGATGCAGTTTTGCCATGTTGGCCAGGCTGGTCTCGAACTCCTGACCTCAGGTGATCTGCCCACCTTGGCCTCCCAAAGTGCTGGGATTACAGGCATAAGCCACCAGGCCCAGCCCCATGTAATTTAAGAGCCACTTGGATGTCCTTTTCTGTGAATTCTGTGCATGCCCTTTATCTTTATTGCATTAGGGTCTTTATTAGTTTGTAGAAGCTCCATACAGATTGAAGAAAGGAGTCCTCTGTCTGCTGTTTATGTTTTAAATATTCTACTGTTTGTTGTTTGGATTTTGACTTGGTTGGTAGTATTTTCGGCCATGGAGAAAGTGTTAGTCTTTATGTAATAAAATGTATCAATTTTGTTTCTTTTATGTCTTCTGGATTTTGTGTCATACTTACAATTTCTTTCCACTAAATGACTATTATAATTGATGGGTGAAGAGGGAGTGAACAGAGTGAGCACAGGGATCTTTATATATCTGTTACATCAAGCTTACTAATTGTATTATTCAAATCTTCTATATGCTTACTAATTTTTTGATCTGATTGATCTATTAATTACCAAGAGAAATGTAAAAATCTACCAGTGTGATTATTAATTACCAATTTCTTCTTAAAAGTCTGTCCATTTTTGCTTATACATATGTATAAGCAAAATTATATATTATATATATATAAAAAACAGTTGCAGTGGCTTACACCTGTAATCCCAGCACTTTGGGAGGCCAAGGCAGGTGGATCATTTGAGGTCAGGAGTTCAAGACCAGCCTGGCCCACATGGTGAAACCCTGTCTCTACTAAAAATACAAAAATTAGCCAGGCAGTGGTGGTGCATGCTTGTAATCCCAGGTACTCAGAAGGCTGAGGTGGGAGAATCACTTGAGCCTGGGAGGCAGAGGTTGCAGTGAGCCAAGATCATGCCACTGCACTCCAGTCTGGGCAACAGAGTGAGACCCTGTCTCAAAAATAATAAATAATATATACACACACACACACACACGTAAAAGCAAAACTATATATGTGTATGTGTGTTTGTGTATGTGTGTGTATATATACATATACTTTTTTTTTAGAGGTGGAGTCTCACTATGTTGCCTAGGCTGGTCTCAAACTCTTGGGCTCAAGCAATCCTTCCCCTTGGCCTCCCAAAGTGCTGGGATTATAGGTGTAAGCCACAGTGCCCAGCCTCAAGTTCTTTCTTGAAGAGGGAGTTAAGCAGTACATTTCTGTCTGCTATAACATGCATATTTGCCTACATCAGCATTTTTATCCCCTTCCTAAATAATACTTGAATTTAGCATTATAACTCATTGTTTCTGCCCATATTCAATGTAGGTGCTCAGTATCTAATCCCACCTCTTGTTACACCCCCAGAGTTAATCATCATTGTTTTATTCAGTCAATGCATGTTCATATTTTCATATACAATCCTCCCTAAGTATCCACAGGGAACTGGTTCCAGGGCTCCTCTGGATACCAAAATCTTCAGATGCTCAAGTCCCTGATATAAAATGGCATAGTATTTGCATATAACCCACACACAACCTCCTGTATACTTTAAAGCATCTCTAGATTAGTTATAATAGCTAATACAATGTAAATGCTATGTAAATAGTTGTTATACTGAATTATTTTTTAAATAATTGTTATTTATACAAATAAAGAAACATTACAATTATAAACATTTTTAAAAATATTTTTTGAAAGTTGCAGTTATAGGTAATAAAGTTTCTCAAAATAAAACTACCATGGCACTACTGAGTAAGGCATTTCTCTCTGGATTTTTTCCCGAGCGAGGGCTGTGGATGAATTTGCACTGAGACAGCTATCCCACTTGTACATGACACACTATTTCTACATAATAAGCTGGGGTTAGGGCTAAATATTTAATAGGGAGCTGTTCTTCCAGAAATCATTCATGATCGTGGTCTACTTAATACTTTGCTTCAAGGCCTTAGGCAAGCAAGGATAAATAACGGGTGTCACTTCCTTAAACATAATTATTATATTTTTTACTTTCATTTCCATAGGTTATTGGGGTACAGGTGGTATTTGGTCACATGAGTAATTTCTTTAGTGGTGAATTGTGAGATTTTGGTGCACCCATCACCCAAGCAGTATCCACTGCACTCTATTTGTAGTCTTTTATCCCTCACCCCCATCTACCCTTTCCCCCTAAGTCCCCAAAGTCCATTGTGGCATTCTTATGCCTTTGCATCCTCATAGCTTAGCTCCCACTTATGAGTGAGAATATACGATGTTTGGTTTTCCATTCCTGAGTTACTTCACTTAGAATAATAGTCCCCAATCTCACCCAAGGTCACTGCGAATGCCATTAATTCACTCCTTTTTATGGCTAAGTAGTATTCTATCATTCATATATATATATATGAATGATATATATATATATATATGATATATATATATCTCACAGTTTCTTTATCCACTCGTTGATTGATGGGCATTTGGGTTGGTTCCATGTTTTTGCAATTGCAAATTGTGCTGCTATAAACATGCGTGTGCAAGTATCTTTTTCATATAATGACTTCTTTTCCTCTGGGTAGCCCATTAGTGGGATTGCTGGATCAAATGGTAGTTCTACTTTTACTTCTTTAAGGAATCTCCACACTGTTTTCCATAGTGGTTGTACTAGTTTACGTTCCCACCAGCAGTGTAGATGTGTTCCCTGTTCACCGCATTCATGCCAACATCTACTGTTTTTTGATTTTTTGATTATGGCCATCCTCGCAGGAGTAACGTGGAATGGCATTGTGATTTTGATTTGCATTTCCCTGATCATGAGTGATGTTGAGCATTATTTCATATGTTTGTTGGCCATTTGTATGTCTTCCTTTGAGAGCTGTCTATTCATGTCCTTAGCCCACTTTTTTATGGGATTGTTTGTTCTTTTCTTGTTGATTTGTTTGAGATCATTGTAGATTCTGGATATTTGTCATTTGTCAGACAAATTTCTCTGCTGAGAAATCTGCTGTTAATCTGATAAGTTTTCCTGTATAGGTTACCTGGTGCTTTTGTCTAACAGCTCTTAAGATTCTTTCCTTCAACTTATCTTTAGATAACCTGATGACAATGTGCCTAGGCAATGATCTTTTTGCGGTTAATTTCCCAGGTGTTCTCTGTGCTTCTTTTTGTTGTTGTTGTTGTTGTTGTTGTTGTTGTTGAGACAGAGTCTCGCCCTGTCGCTCAGGCTGGAGTGCAGTGGTGCAATCTCGGCTCACTGCAAGCTCCAACTCCCGGGTTCACGCCGTTCTGTGCCTCAGCCTCCCGAGTAGCTGGGACTACAGGTGCCCGCTGCCATGCCCGGCTAATTTTTTGTATTTTTTAGTAGAGATGGGGTTTCACCGTGTTAGCCAGGATGGTCTCGATCTCCTGACCTCGTGATCCACCCGCCTCGGCCTCCCAAAGTGCTGGGATTACAGGCATGAGCCACAGCGCCCGGCCCTCTCTATGCTTCTTGTATTTTGATGTCTAGGTGTCTAACAAGGTCGGGGAAGTTTTCCTGATTATTCCCCCAAATATGTTTTCCAGACTTTTAGAATTCTCTTCTTCCTCAGGAACACTGATTATTTTTAGTTTGGTCATTTAACATAATCCCAGACTTCTTGGAGGCTTTGTTCATATATTCTTATTCTTTTTCTTTGCCTTTGTTGGATTGGGTTAATTCAAAGACCTTGTCTTCAAGCTCTGAATTTCTTTCTTCTACTTGTTCGATTCTATTGCTGAGACTTTCCAGAGCATTTTGCATTTCTATAAGTGTGTCCATTGTTTCCTGAAGATTTGATTGTATTTTATTTATGCTATCTATTTCCTTGAATATTTCTCCCTTCACTTCTCGTATCGTTTTTTGGATTTCCTTACATTGGGCTTCACCTTTCTCTGGTACCTCCCTGATTAGCTTAATAACTAAACTCCTGAATTCTTTTTAAGGTAAATCAGGGATTTCTTCTTGATTTGGGTCCATTGCTGGTGAGCTAGTGTAATGTTGGGGGGTGTTAAAAAATCTTGTTTTGTCATATTACCAGAGTTGGTTTTCTGGTTCCTTCTTACTTTGGTAGGCTCTGTCAGAGGGAAGATCCAGGGCTGAAGGCTGTTGTTCAGATTCCTTTGTCCCATGGGGGTGTTCCCTTGATGTAGTACTCTCCTCTTTTTCCTATGGATGTGCCTTCCTAAGAGCCGAGCTATAGTGATTATTATCTCTCTTCTGGATCTAGCCACCCAGCAAGTCTACCCGGCTTCAGCCTGGTACTGAGGGTTGTCTGCACAGAGTCCTATGATGTGAACCATCTGTGGGTCTCTCAGCCATGGATAACAGCACCTGTAACAGTGGAGGTGGCAGGGGGGTGAAATAGACTCTGTGAGGGTTCTTAGCTTTGGTGGTTTAATGCACTATTTTTGTGCTGGTTGGCCTTCTGCCAGGAGGTGGCACTTTCCAGAGAGCATCAGAGGTGGCAATATGGGGAGGAACAGGCAGTGGGTGGGGCCCTAGAACTCCCCAGAGTATATGCCCTTTGTCTTCAGCTACCAGGGTGGGTAGGGAAGGACCACTGGGTGGGGGCAGAACTAGGCATGTCTGAGCTCAGACTTTCCTTGGGCAGGTCTTGCTTTGGCTGCTGTGGGAGATGGGGATGAGGTTCCCAGGTCAATGGAGTTATGTTCCTAGGATGATTATGACTGTCTTTACTGCGTCACGCAGGCTGTCATGGAAGTGGGAGAAAGCTGGCAGTCACAGGCCTCACCCAGATCCCATGCAACTTGAAGGGCCCGTCTCACTTCCACTGTGCATCCCCTAGCAGCACCAAGTCTGTTTCCAGGGAGTGGGCAAGCAGGGCTGAGAACTTGCCCCAGGCTACCTGCCTACCAGCGGCAAAAGCAAATAGGCTTTCCTTCTTCCTCTGCCTGTGGAGTCTGCACACCAGATTCACGCCCTCCCCCAAGTTCTGGCCAGGAGGCTTCTCCATCAGTTCAAATTGTTACAAAGTTCAGCTGGAGATTTTCTTCTCCCTGTGGCCTTTTCCCAGCACTTCTGGCCACCCTCCCGAAGCACTCCTGTGAGGCCAGGCAAAAACGTCTTACTAGCGGACCCATCAAGCTCCCAGGACTTTTCTTGCTGCTTCTTCTACCCTGTATTTTGCTCGGCTCTCTAAATTAACTCAGCTTCAGATAAGGTCAAAATCTTCTCCTGTAATCTAGACCTTCAGTTTCCCCAGTGGGGGTGTGTGTTCGGGGGTGGACAATCTCCCTTCCCCACTTCCACAGTTTGGGCCCTCACAGTATTTAGGGTGTCTCCTGGGTCCTGCAGGAGCAATCCACTTCCTTCAGGTGGTCTATGGGTCCTCTCAGGTTTCCTGATTTATTCCTGCAGTTGTACTAGAGCAAAAATTCACAATGCAAGCCTCTGCGTGCTGCTCTGTCTGTCCAAGTTGGAGCTGCAATCTAGTCCTGCCTGCCATCCACCATGATCTGACCATAATTATATTTCATTGTTGTATTTTTTGCATATTTTTTGATCCACAATTGATCAAATCCACAAATGCAGAATCCTCAGATACAAATGGCTGACCATATGTTTACTGATTGCTTTGTTCATCATTTCTTCTTGCATTTTAATTCTTCCTTCCGCTTTCAATTTTATTCTTCCTGAAGTATATCCTCTTTCAGGGAATGTGTTAGTGTCTCTCAGACTTTGTTCTGAAAATGTTTTTATTTTGCACTCACTTTTTTTTTTTTTTTGAGATGGAGTCTCACTCTGTCACCCAGGCTGGAGTGCAGTGGAGCGATCTCAGCTCACTGCAACCTCCACCTCCTGGGTTCAAGCAATTTTCCAGCCTCAGCCTCCCAAGTAGCTGGGATTACAGGTGCATGCCACCATGCCCGGCTAATTTTTGTGTTTTTAGTAGAGACGGGGCATCACCATGTTGGCCAGCCTGGTTTCAAACTCCTGGCCTCAAGTGATCCACCTGCCTCAGCCTCCCAAAATGCTGGGATTACAGGCATGAGCCACTGTGCCTGGCCTGCACTCACTCTTAAGTGATAGTTTAGCCAGGTATAATTTTTTTTTTTTTTACTAGGATTCTGAACATTTTGATACATGATTTTCAGGCTTCTGTTATGACTGTTGAGAAATCTGATGATAGTCTAATTGTTCTCCCCTTATAGAGTGCTCTGGTTGCTTTTAAGACTTCCTTTTGGTCTCTGAGGTTCTGCATTTTGACCATAATGTGTCTGGTTATTATTTCATTTGATTTAGTCTGCCTGTGACCCGTATGATTTCTTAATCTATGATTCATGTCTCTCATCAACTCTGGAAAATTATCAACCATTTCCTCTAAAATATTGTCTTTGCCTCATTGTTTTTATTTTTCTTTCTGGAACTTCTGTTAGATACATAGCAAACCTTTTTAGTCCATCCTTCATGTCTCTTAACATCTTTTTTACATTTTATATATTTTCAAACCTTTGCAATAAATTATGGACAATTTCTTTAATTCTAGATTTAAGTTTATTTATGTTCTGTTTTGTATAAACGTGCTGTTTTATACAATATTATATTTTAATTTTGGTGCCTATATTTTTTATTTCATGTGCCTGTCATTTTTCATCATATTTTTCTCTTTTCTTACATTTTTCATTACTTTCATTTATGTCTTCAATCTTTTTGAGCATATACTTTTATGAATTCCTATCTAGTAGTTCCATTTTCAGAAGTTACTAGTCATGGCCACTGATACACACTAATGATGGATTGTTTCCCAGTGAGTTTTAAATTCTGAGCCACATCCAGCAGAATCCCATCTGTGGAAATCCTTTAAAGCCAGGGATCAGGGTGTGTCCTTCCAGTGGGATTTTGTGTTTGCTGCTGCCCATCTCTCCAGGCCGTCAGTAGTGTCAGCCTTAGGACACTACTTAAGTGTCAGTCTTAGCTGGAGGATTCCTGGCCACCCAGATAGTATAAATTAGAACCAAACTCAGCCAAGGTACAGGCTGTGACTACAAATTCTCAAGGGGTCCTTCTTCCCATTCAGACCCGAGTCATAGCCGATAGGCCTCCTTGCTGTCTCCTTCTGCTGGCGAATGAATGTATTTTAGTCCATTAGTTTACTGTGCATGAGGCCGACAAATGATTCTAACTTTAAGCAAGAGCCTTGGTTCCAACCCCTCTGCCTGAAGCAGGCACAAGGCTGTGTCCCTGAGAAGGTTCAGACCCAACCCTTGGCCATTACCAGGTCTGAAAACAAGCCGTGCTCCTACCAGGGCTGCCACAGTCTCTGACCACATATTTATCCATCTATTTTTCAGTTTACTCTTTAATTTTGAACCTGGGAATTTCTTTTAGTTTTTTACATGTTCAGTTATATGTTTAAAGGGATATTTGTTATATCATATTTAGGATTTCCAGTTGTTTGTATCAGAAGAATTCCCAAATTATATTAGTTCACCATATTGACAAATTAACGTCTGATCCTCCAGCAAATTAAAGGCTGAGGCAGGAGGATTGCTTGAAGCCAGGAGTTTGAGACCAACTTGGGCAACATAATGAGACCCTGTGTTTACAAAAAAAAAGAAAAAGAAAAAAAGAAAACTAGCTTGGCATGGTGGTGTGTGCCTGTAGTCCCACCTGCTCAGGAGGCTGAGGTGAGAGGATCACTTGAGCCCAGGAGGTTGAGGCTGCAGTGCGCTCTGATCATGCCACTGCAGTCCAGCCTGAGAGAAAGAGTGAAACCCTGTCTAGAATGAATGAATAAATAAATAAATGAATAAGCTTTCTCATTGTTTGTTCAGGCACTTCATGACCTCATATTAATAAGTTTATTGCCTCTCTGGGCAACGTGTCAGCCTCAGTTTCTTTCTGTTAAAACACTGGGCCTCTCCATTTTTTAAATTCAAATCCCTGGGAATAGGTACTTGGTTGGACCAGCTCACCCCATCTAGGCAGAGCTCCTCACCCGAGACTCCCACAGGCCATGGGCAGCCCATGAGTTGGCTGCTTTTGAGTCAGGTCCAATCAAGTGCAGCTGGAGGAAGAATGAGTCTCACAGTGCGAAACACTGTGGCTAATGGTGCCTCCACCAGGACCATTTCCTTAGAAAGGCCTGTGGACACAGAAGGCTCTCCCAGAGACAGTCCTCCTCCCAAGCACCATCAGGGCAAGATACCACCATCCCCTGAACAGCATAGCATTTTACCCATGAACAAATGAATAAATAAATAAACAGCGAGTTGAACAGCCCATAGCCAATTGTGATGGTTTGTACAGGTTTCAGTTTGAAAAGCAGTCACTAATGAGCTGCTTGGTCACATTTTGTCAATTATTTAGATGTAGAGATCAAAGTCAGATTATAGGTTAGGTACAGTGGCTCACATCTGTAATCCCAGCACTTCCGGAGGCTGAGGTGGAAGAATTGCTTGAGCCCTGTAGTTCAAGACTGGCCTGAGCAACATAGCAAAACCCCATCTGTACAAAAAATAAATTAGCCAAGTGTGGTGGCCTATAGGCCCAGCTACTTGGGAGGCTAAGGCAGGAGGATCTCTTGAGCCCGGGAGTTCAAGGCTGCAGTGAGCTATGATTGCATCACTGTGCTCTAGCCTGGGTAACAGAGTAAGACTTTGTCTCTAAAAAAAATTTTAAATGTAAAAGAAAAAAAAAAAGTCAGTTTATACATTTGATGCATGACACAAAGTTGAAAGGGATAGATAACACTCTCCAGAAATGAGGTTCAAATGGTTTTGGCTGATTACAATAAAGAAGATTTAATTTAATGAGGATTAGGGAAAGCCCTAAAGTTATGTCCAAAATTCCAATGGTGAAGTACAGGATTGTTGTGTCCTGACTTGGCAGCAGCTCATGGACCAAGAATCTGGGACTTTTAGTGACGGTCATTTCAACCTGACCCTGACTAGTCCTGCTCAACTCCTACCCAAATCTTCCGGGCCCTGGTGAAACACTTAGGGCCCACAGAAAAAGAGCTGTCCATGGTCGCCCTGCCTCTGTGAGCTTCAATCCTAACTTACCTGTCTCATCAGCCTCACGTTTAGCTCTACCGCTGCCCATTCTTTTCTGTACCCCAACATAGCCTCCTTAATTTTATGCACAATTTAATTTTCTGGGCCCCTTTCTTATCTCTCTGCTTGTTAGTCATTTCACTTGCAGACTTCTGGGTCTGCAATTCATACTAGGAACTTTGGAAGAAATGAAGGATACATTTCTCTTAGAGAAGAGACTATGGGAAGCAAAATGGGACCTTCAAATGAAAGAGAGGGTGGACAGGTCCTGTGCTGCTGCAGCCACCACTGGTAGAACCAGAAGGGAGAGAGTTGAAAGGATCAGATGTCTGTTCAATACAAGCCACTTACTGTTTCAGTGAATATGTGCGAGCACTTACTATCTGCAGGGTGATAGGCGCTTTGGGCCATCCAAAGAAAGGACTTGCCAACAAATGGAATGCATTCCATTGAGCTCTAGTGTTGAAGGGGGATCCCTGACCTGCTATTGAGAATGCTGCAGAGTTGATTGCTGCATTGGGTAAGAGGACTAGACTCACCCAGTGGCAAAATTCTGGATCCACAGTGACATCTCCAAGCCAGGCCCACTCTCCCAGAAAGGCACCGACAAAGATGAATCCTTTTGAATGCAGAGGAGTAACAGACCACAAGCTGTAATTTCAAAGGGGTCAGAATGACCTGCAGAAAAGCCTGCAAATACTTCCCTACCTATCTGCTTGCTTCTGGCCCTGTAAATTAGCCCAACCCACTCCCAGGCTGCACCTGCAGAAGATGAAGGGTAGCTGAAAATAGCCACCAGTGTGCAGAGCAATTTCCCAGAAACTCCATTCTCTGATTTGGCTCAGATTCTATCTTAGCTTCCTCCAATCTCCTGGCTCTGACTTCATCTAGGTTATTTGAACCTTGGCTTGACTTGTCCTATAGACCAGAGAGGTTTTCAAACTTGAGCTAGCATCAGAATCACCTACAGGACTTACTAAAGCAGAAGCTGCTCATCCCCAGAGGTTTGTTTTTGTTTTTGTTTTTTCTTTTTTGAGACACGGTCTCATTCTTTTACCTAGGCTGGAGGGCAGTGGTGTGATCAAAGCTTACTGCAACCTGGACCAGGCTCAGGCAATCTTTCCACCTCAGCCTCCCAAGAAGCTGGGACTACAGGCACGCACCACCATGCCTGGCTAATTTTTTAAAAATTTGTTGTAGAAATGTGGTCTCACTATGTGGCCCAGGCTGGTCTCAAACTCCTGGCCTCAAGTTATCCCTCCACCTCAACCTCTCAAAGTGCTGGGATTATAGGCATAAGCCACCATGCTCAGCCCACAGTTTCTAATTAAGTCAGTCTGGGACGGGCCCAAGAATTTGCAGCTCTAACAAGTTCCCAGGTGAGATGGATGCTGCTGGTCTGGGACCAGGCTTTGGGAGCCACTGCTCTAAAACTAGGCACAGCTCTCCCCTCTGCGAGAACCTCTAGTCTAACCCAGCCCCGCAGAATCCTACCTCTGTCTCCTAAGCTATCACAGCCCCAGCCATTGCTCCAGTACCCAAGGGGCACTTGGGATGTCACCAATGAAACGACGCCTAAAGTTTCCCAGCATTTGATTCTGAGACCCAGAATCAAATATTGATATGAGACCCATATCAATATGCAAGTGCCCCAGAAGGCATTTTGCCATGGTTTTACAGAGATAATTAATTAAAAATCTTCTGGGAATGGTATTCCCTCATTGAGAGTCAGCATGTTAAAAAAAAAAAAAGAAGAATAAAACTAACTCTCCCAAATCTTCCTAAATCACATGAGACCCAGCTGGTGGCCTTAGAGTTGCAGACTGAAGTACCCAAGCAGACAGCTTCAGAGAAACAGTCGGGGTCAAATATTAACAGCTGGCTCTAACATAACTCTTATTCTGTGCCAGGCTATGTCATAAATACTTAATATATATATTAAATACATTTATTTATGTATGTATTATTTAGTTCCTCATAACAAACCTATAAAGAAGATTTAGTTATTATCCTCATTTTCACTAAGAAAACTGGGGCACAGAGACGTCAGGTAACTAGACTGAAGTCACACAGCTAGAACATGAGATAGCCAGGACCGAGCCCAGGAGTGGAGCCCTCAGGTCTATGCATTCCCCACCGCACTGTACAGCCTGGGGTAACTTACACAGACTCTGAAATCTGTGTTCTGGATCCAGCCTCCTTTTTCTGCTGAAATATGTACCCCCTAGTTGGGATCCAATTTTCAGGTGCCTGAAGTCCTCCACCCTTTCCTTACCATCCCCACCGTGAAAGAGAAGTGTTCCCTTGTCGAAGAATTTAATTTCAGGCATCAGCAAGCAGAGAAATTTGGGGGAGTCACTGGGGAGGGCCTAGATCATACCAGGTCTTAGCTGGCCGCAAACATATACCTGACTTAGGTCCTCGACTGTTTTTCAGCAACTTATTGGAGGTGGGATTGCTGGGAGAAGTCCCCAGGGGCTCTCCCCAAATGGTAGGCTTCTCAAGTCATGGTAGGTCAAGGTCACTTCCAGGTTTTGAGGATATCTCCAAAAGAAGGGTTTATAATAAATGTTTACATTAAGCAAACATATATTTAACCCCCCATATAAATATACTGGGAATGTACAGTTGACCCTGGAACAACAAACGGGGTTGGGGCACCGACCCCTTCAGCTTGAAACTCCTGGTCAGGCATGGTGGCTCATGCCTGTAATCCCAGCACTTCGAGAGGCTAAGGCAGGAGGGTTGCTTGGGCCAGGAGTTCAAGACCATCCTGGGCAACATAGTGAGACCTCATATCTATTTTTTTAATTATAAATTAAAAATGAAAAGACTCCTGTGAATTCAGTGTGTCCCGCCATGTGATGGCATGGCAGTCTGTCATCTGAGGGTTGTGGGAGGAAAGTCTTCCCTGCCTTTTGGGTAGCTGAAGACCCATCTGCAGAGGACACCCACAATCCAAAGTTGAGCGCCCCCCTATCTGGCCCAATGGCCACCCTTCCCATCTGTGACAGGCTTTGCTGGAGGGGCCGAGCTCTGGGGACCCTGGCTGAGGCTCTAGCATCAGTTGGCTTCATCTCTGGTTTCTCCCAGAGCCCAGAACGGCCTGCCGAGCACTGTCTACCAACCGGAGGCCTCTCTCAGCCTTCTCGCTTCCTAAGCTCCAGCTGAATTCTCCCAGCTTCACTCACTGCTGCCCTAAAACTGAAAATTCATACTATTCTGGTTCATTGACCAATATTTTAATAGGCATCTAATGGGTCTTTTGCTCCTAAAAATCCCTTACCTTATATCCTGGAGCACAGCTCTAAACTTCTATATTATTTCCACCTCTGGTTGTGGAACTTGACCAAATCCACAGAGTCCTTGGCCTGCTTCTCCTTTACTAAAAGGGACATGGTTTTGTTTTGAGTTTGCCCGTTTAGTCTTTCAGAAGGGCCATAGGACTACATAGACACCATTCCCACCCAACGTCTGCATGTAAGAAAACTGTGGTAGCAACATTGGCTTGCTTGGGCTTCGTTTCGCTGCTGCAACAACAGCTAAACATTTCCCAAGAGTGAATGCATCTCAGCATAAAGATAGGGTAGGCAGATGAGATGCATGATGCCCAGTTAAATTTGAATTTCAGATAAACAATAAATACATTTGTAGCGTAAGTATAGCCTGTGCAATTTGGGGGATATACTTACACTTAAAAATTATCAGTTGGGCCAGGCACAGTGGCTCACAATGGTAATCCTAGCACTTTTGGAGGCCAAGGCAGGAGGATTGCTTGAGCCCAGGAGTTTGAGACCAGCCTGGGCAACATAGCAAGACCCCATCTCTCCAAAAAATGACAAAATTAGCTGGGTGTGGTGTCTTGCATTTGCACAGCTACTCAGGAGGCTGAGGCAGGAGGATTGCTTGAGCCCAGGAGATCGAGGCTGCAGTGAGCTATGATAATGCCACTGCACTCCAGCCTGGGCAACAGAGCAAGACCTTGTCTCTAAAAATTAAAAATAAAAGTAAAAATTAAAAATTATTAGTTGTTCATTTGAAATTCAAATTTAACTGGGGTGCTGCATTTTTATTTGCTAAATTTGGTAATGCTAAGCTGACATCAAATAATCCAGCTTAATGAGAGTTCTGTGAAAATATGAACAATAAGTACAGGCAGCCCAACAGCCTCACTAAACTCAAGTACCTGCTTTTTGCCTACAGAACAGCAGGCATCTGATTAATGATCACAACTGACCCGGTGTCCAGTAGAAAACAGGAAATTCCCCAAAAGGATATTGCAATGCTACTTGAAAAAAAAAATGAAATGAAAAATACTACACAGTCAAAAGTTAACAAGGTCTACCATAGTTATGAAACACCCTTTCTAAGGATGACGCGGGCTGAGGTTGGTAAAGATAGATCTCTCCTCTATCATAATTTTTCCAAAGGTACTTACCTAAAAAGCAAAGGGTGATTCAGGACACCTAGGTCCTTGCCTTATTCCAGGACTGGTCACTGTAGGATTGGAGGTGAAGACCTTAACAGCAACTTCCACCCCATCCTCAGTGCCTCAATTTCACCCTAGATGCAAACAGACCATCTGAAGGCCCTCAGAAGAAAAGTGTGTGATGTAGTCAAGGAAGTCTTGCACCATTTAAATAAACAGCCACAGTGAGGTAGCTCTGCCCCTCCGATGAGAAGGGAGGAAAATTGCCTCATTAAAAAACATTTTCAATAAAAAATTTTCATCAGAAACATTCACAAGAGGGTTTTGGTCAAATGATGCAATAATTTTAAGGCAATAATAACCATGTTTTTGAAAGTCGGTGCTGATTACCAGGTGTATTGAAAATGGCCTTGGGGAAATCTCTGTGCAAATATTTCCTTTTTAGTTTAATTTCAAAGACTACTTAAAAGGAAAAAGGGAGGATGTCTGCAGTAATAAAGGAGCAATCATTTGCACCTGGACAGGACTATGTTTCATCCCAGAATCTGGAGCGTTTTGTGTACAGATGGGAGAGCCTGGGTGTGCGGCGGAGGCTGCGGGGCCGGGAAGGGACATGGCAAAAAAACAAGGTACCTCTACCAAGGTCACACGAAAACACAGGTGGATTCGATACCATGGCTCCCGCCTGATTACAATCACACAGCTTCCCTGCTCTGAAGAAAGCATGGATCACGTGATGGGGGGTCCCTCCTAGCTTCAAAATCAAAGCCTCTGCAGCTGCCACAAAGCTAACACGGCCATGGCCAAGTTTACTGAGCATCTGCTACATGCGCAGCCCGTTGGGCACCACAGGGGAGAATGAAGAGGGATAGACCCTGATCCTGCCAGCAAGTGCGAGACGAGCTCAGGAGGCAAGACTGGCTTGTGCGTGTGTGCACAGAGTGGCTTAGTACTACTCTCTTTATGGAGAGATGGAATCTGTCAGCGAGGGTGTAAGGGGGTATACAGACCTTCCTCAGGCCTCCAAGTGTAGGAGACCCTTAGATAGAAATGTGAGACATTTCATAATGTTTCATAATGTCTTATATTCTATCCCTCTCTACTAGAAAACTGGAGAACCCCTGCCTTTCCCCCAAGAAATGCAAAATAGACTTCAGGCTGGTCCCAGGCTGTTTGCAGAAAACCAGACATTGGAGGTCTCTTCCAAGAAGTTCAAAAGGGGTTCTGGTTAGTGTGTCCCTTCTCTATTTGTGTTTTGCTGGTTTCTTGCCCCACCCAGTACTTTATTCGCTCCCTCTTTTCTTCTTTTCCTTCCCACAAAAGAAAAACTCATAATGAGACCACAAGACAAGGACAGCAGAGAAGCTCCTGGATTCTCACCCATTTTGCTGAACTCTTAGGGGAGCAATGGTTCCTGTTAGGGCTGAGCCATGGTCTGAGCTGGGAGGAGGGTCACACTGACCAGGACAGGACCGCTGGTGGCCATGCTCCCCCCATCCACTAAACGCTTACAGAATAAAGGATTAGACAGTTCAGCAGACGGCCACTATCAGAGGGATCCTCTGTCATTCACTACCACAGGACTGGCCACCAAGCAGCCTGGATGTTCTGGAATAGTTTCCATTTCAGATGATATATTGACCACATAAATCATCCAAATGGCCTGGAAATTATAACATTTCAGCATCCAAGCTACAATTTCAAAAATGGCCCCTCACATTTGGAATCGGTACAAAAATCTTCCATCAGCCCAGATCTCCTGGCTGGGTTTCAGAAACTAGGATCACTGCTAGAGGCTGGTTCGAAAATACATGTATTCAGCCTTCACGATCCCCACATGCCCTTTCAGCCACCTGTTCCCACCTGCTGCCCAGCCGACTCCACCCTCCCTCTGCCCCTTTTTGGTGACAACCTGCCCCAATTAGCATCTGGCAAGCATTCACCAGCAAAAAGACTGCGGAAGATGTTAGGATATTTGCATCCTCACAAGAGACAGCGTCTTGAGACAAAGGGATGAAATCCTAATAAGGAATTAGGGGGTTTAAGCAAATGTAAGAGAATATAGAGAAGGCTGGGCTTGGTGGCTCACACCTGTAATCCCAGCACTTTGGAAAGCCAAGTTGGAAGGATCACTTAAGCCCAGGAGTTCAAGACCAACCTGGGCAACATAGCAAGACCCTGTCTCTACAAAAAAAAAAAAAAAAAAAAAAACACAGATTAAAAAATTTAGTCGGGCATGGTGACATGCACCTGTAATCCCAGCTACTTGGGAAGCTGAGTTGGGAGGATCACCTGAGCCCAGGAGCTGGAGATTGCAGTGAGCCGTGATCATGCCACTGCACTCCAGCTTGGGAGACAGAGTGAGACCCTCTCTAAAAAAAAAAAAAAAAGAGAGAGAGAGACAGAGAGAGAGAGAATATAGGGGAAAGGAAAGTGAGGGATCTCTGTGGAACCCTTTGAAGCTGCCCTGCCTATTTGCCATGTTAAGTCTCCTACGTCTGAATGGGGTGGAGGAAACTGCAACTGCTGTGGTTGAAGGAGAGAGTAGGTACCAAGCAGGACTGAGAGCTCCTTCATGAGTGACCAAAACTGGACACAGCCCAGTGGCTGCACACACTTCTGATGAAGGGGCCATGTGGCAGGAATAAGTTCCTTGATGACCTGACTCGAAGGCCACTGGACACTGGCTGGAAGTCTGGAGGTGAATCCCGTATACTTTTTGCACTTCTGCACCTGCGATAACATGAACCCTGCCCAGTGCTGCACAGTGGCTAATATCACAGGAAGCACTCAGCCTACTGCTGTGAAAGGTACTAGGCTAGCCACTGTTGGTGGTCGCCATGTCCCAAGAATCACAGGCCCTAGGGAGCCTGGGTCACATCTCAGCCAGAAATGGTATGAAACAGATGTCTGTTCTACTCATCTGCAGAATGAGAGCCCTGAATTCTGCCCCAAACACGGTCTCACCCAGCCGGGGGCATCTGGCCACAGCTCACCTAAAAGGCACACTCTAGGCTGCCCAGGTTGGTGGTCTATGTTCCCTGGGCTCACCTGTCTTCTCTCTGCTCCCTGGTGTCAACTGTCTCCCTTCTGCTCCCTCCCACACCTACAACAGGGACCTGACTGCTACCTCCTCAGTCTCATGTTTTGATTCCATACTCTTGGCTTTCTTATTTCTGATTCTTTGCCTTTTGCTGTGATACTTCCGTGGGCAGATCTCATTGTCATGACCTCCATCTTTGGCAAGCCCTGGGACACACCTTCCCTATGTAGAGTCCCCACAGGGAGGTGTGTGGGATGAGCCAAGAGAGAAACCATGCTTGAAAAATCTCTCTTCTCTTTGTTCTTCCAGCTGCCTGCAGAAGATGGGTAAGCTTCGCCCTTTTCCAATCCTCTAATCAAAGAGGATGCATGAAAGTCTTTGAAGAAAGTCTCTGCAGAAGGCTGATTCACCCTCAAATTTTTTTCTCCGCCTTCTCCTCCTATGGCTTGCAATTTCCACAATTAGAAATTAATTCCTTTGAATTTTTTCTGCTAAAATACATATAAGCCTGGGAAAGGAAACAGCAGTTGTATTCCAGAGTGAATGTACTTATTCTGAAAGAGTATTTTGATAAGGGGAGAAAGAATTTAAGAGTTCCTGGGAATGAGGGAATTGGGAACGGTTAAAAGGAGCCTCAAAGAAAGGAGAAACAACTTTGGAATGGAAAGATTCCGTCGGGAGGGGGCCCAAGCCAAACTTTTCCTCTCTCAGAGCTTTGCACAAGCCAAGCAGGTCAAAACCAGGTCTCCAATCAGCAAAAGTGGGTAAAAGGTTGGGGAATATTGGAGCAAGTTCAGGCATTGGATACAAAGGCTTCCTTTAGTCTAGGAATTGTGTAAGCACTAAGGGTGCAGTGAAAGGTAAGACCCAGCTCCTGCCCTCAATGTAGAGTTCACAACGTAGCTGGGAGAATCAGTACTCATCATTCGGGTTGAGGGCCTTGGATGTTCTGGCCACACACAGAGGAGGACCACAGTCAGCAGGCACCTGATGCAGCCTGGAGAAAGGGGAGGATGGGACACATAGACTGGCTATAAAGAAAAAGACAAGTTAGAAGTAGCCTAACCAGTGACTAGGCACGGTGGCTTACACCTGTGATTCCAGTACCTTGGGAGGCCAAAGCAGGAGGATCACTTGAGGCCAGAACTTCAAGACCAGTGTGGGCAACATGGTGAAACTCTGTCTCTACAAAAAAATAACAAAAAATAGCCTGGTATGGTGGCACATACCTGTGGTCCCAGCTACTTGGGAGGCCAAGTGGGAGGATCACCTGAACTGGGGAGGTCAAGGCTGCAGTAAGCCATGATCATGCCACTGCACTTCAGCCTAGGTGACAGAGAGAGACCCTGTCTTAAAAAAAAAAAAAAAAAAATCAGCTGAGCATGGTGGTATGCACTTGGAGTCCCAGCTATTCAGGGGCTAAGGCAGAAGGATCACTTGAGCCCAGGAGTTTGAAGCTGCAGCGAGCCATGATCACACCACTGCGTTCCAGCCTGGGTGACAGAGCAAGGCCCTGGCTCTAAAAATAAATAAATATATTTTTTTAAAAAAAGAAGTAGCTCACCAGGAAAAGGAAGGCATACCCAGTGGAGGAGAGCACATAAGCAAAGGCTTGGGGGAAAGCACCTTCTATGTGGTTGGAATGTAGGTCCTTAAGGGGATGTGAAGGGAGATGAAGCTGCACAGGTGTTTGGCCATCAGAACACTGGGAGGTCATGTCAAGAAGTTTCAACTTCCTGGCCGGACACAGCGGCTCATGCCTGTAATCCCAGCACTTTGGGAGGCTGAGGCAGGCGGGTCACCTGAGGCCAGAAGTTCGGGACCAGCCTGGCCAACATGGTGAAACCCCCATCTCTACTAAAAATACAAAAAGTAGCCGGGCGTGGTGGCGGGCGCCTATAATCCCAGCTACTTGGGAGCCTGAGGCAGGAGAATCTCTTGAGCCCGGGAGGCAGAGGTTGTAGGGAGCCAAGATTACGCCATTGCACTCCAGCCTGGACAACAAGAGTGAAACTCCGTCTCAAAAAAAAAAAAAAGAAGAAGAAGTTTCAACTTCCTTAGGAAAGCAATCACAAACTTCTGAAGAATTGTAAGCAGAGGACTACATGGCAATTCGTATCTGCCTTGTTCACCAGAAGGCAGGCAGATGATGGAATGGAGGGGAATGAGGCTGGGGACAGGGGCGCTAGTTAGGAGGTTATGGTAATAGATTCGCGATGAAGGACTCACCTGAAGCAGGTGCAGAGAGTATAGAGGAAGATTGGGAAGATCTGAGGACCAATGTAGGGGCTGAGGGAATGTAAGAGGGTGACAACCATTGCCTGGATTGCCAGCAGGGCCACTGGGGAATGGCTCTGTCCACTGAAAAAAGGAAGGCAGGGATGTCATGCAGGGCTTAGGTTTGAAAGTGTGGATGAAAGCAAAATTTCATATGGCCAACATTGCACTTGAAAATCCCTTAAATTACCCATAATGTACAGTAGAGAGCATCATGGCTTTGGTTGAATCAGATGAAGTTCCAAGGCCTTGTTATATGTGAAATGCAGATTTTTTTTTAAGTCAGGGTCTTGCTCTGTCACCCAGGATGGAATACAGTGGCATAATCACAGCTCACTGCAGCCTTGAATTCCTGGGCTCAAGCGATCCTCCTACCTCAGCCTCCTAAGCAGCTGGGGTTATAGGTGCATGCCACTGCTGTCAGCTGAAATACAGATCTTAAACCCCAAAAATCGCACTCAGCATGGAGAGACGCTCATTACAGGAAAAACACAAGGAACTCCACAGAAGTAGAAGAATCAGGTCTTCCACTTCTTCACCTCAGGGTTTTCGGCCATGGGTAGAATGACCAGCAGGAACTCCAAGCACTATTTGAGTCTATGATTCTCAACCTTGGCTGCACATTGGAATTACCTGGGGAGCTTTGAAAAATACAGATGCTTGGGTTCCACCCCCAGAGATACTGATTCCATCCTTCTAGAGAACAGCGTAGGCATCTGAATTCTTAAAATCTCCTTAGAGATTCTAAGGTGCAGACAAGGTTGAGAACCACTGATTTAAGTTGTTCTCTCTCCTCACCCTTGCCTCATTTGAATTTCTATGAGTTAAAGGGCAAAGGGTGAGTTCAGTTTTGGACTTGGGTTCAAGCAAAGACATCCTCTACCCTCCACTAATGATCCCTCTGGGTCTTATAAATGTTTATCCGGGCGGCCCTGGGTTCAGCAACAGTTCCTGATTGATGGGTACAGTTGCTGGGATGGGGAAGAGGCTCTTCCAGACAGTAGTTCCAGACAGCTTGACTCTGAAACACAAACAAACAGAAAATAGTCACTCTGCCTCCCAACCTGTTCAGCACTGGGGAGGTGGCAGGGTGGGTATTAGGGGAAGATTTCAAACAAGGGCAACATTTACTAGGCTTTTCCAACCACACTAGAATAGTTATTACTGCAAATAGCCGATTTGACTGCTATGAGTCTATAATTTCAATCTCTGAAGTAACATGTTCTCAGAGCTTCTGGTATCTCAGTTTGTTGATGCAATGAGGAAAATCCAAGGACAGTACTTCAGGCGCGTCCTCATGCCCCAGGTGCTAGTGCCCTAGTGAGAACCAGGCTCTGCAAAATCAGGCTCCAAGACTGTCACGAGGAGCCTCCTTCAGAGTCTAGGTTAGGGCTAAGTTCTTATTTTTCTTCCCTTACTTGTAATCTGTATGCCCTCTCCTTAAAATGGTCATTGTGTTACAGGAAAGGGGTCCTGATCCAGACCCCAAAAGAGGGTTCTTGGATCTCGCACAAGAAAGAATTCAGGGCAAGTCCATAGAGTAAAGTGAAAGCAGGTTTATTAAGAAAGTAGAAGAATAGGGCCGGGTGAGGTGGCTCACGCCTGTAATCCCAACACTTTGGGAGGCCAAGGTGGGTGGATCACCTGGGTTGGGAGTTTGAGACCAGCCTGGCCAACACGGAGAAACCCCATCTCTACTAAAAATACAAAAATTAGCCAGGCGTGGTGACACATGCCCGTAATCCCAGCTACTCCGGAGGCTGAGGCAGGAGAATCGCTTGAACCCAGGAGGCGGAGGTTGCAGTGAGCCGAAATTGCACCACTGCACTTCAGCCTGGGAAACAAGAGCAAAACTCCGTCTCAAAAAAAAAAAAGCAGAAGAATAAAATAATGGCTACTCCATAGATAGAGTAGCCCTGAGGGCTGCAGGTTGCCCATTTTTATGGTTATTTCTTGATGATATGCTAAACAAGGGGTGGATTATTCATGCCTCCCCTTTTTAGACCATATATTAGACCATATACACTAACCTGACATTGCCATGGCATTTGTAAACTGTCATGGCGCTGGTGGGAGTGTAGCAGTGAGGACGACCAGAGGTCACACTCTTCACCATCTTGGTTTTGGTGGGTTTTGGCTGGCTTCCTTACTGCAATCTATTTTATCAGCAAGGTCTTTATGACCCGTATCTTGTGCTGATCTTCTATCTCATCCTGTGACTTAGGATGCCTTAACTGTCTGGGAATCCAGCCCAGTAGGTCTCAGCCTCATTTTACCCAGCTCGTATTCAAGATGGAGTTGCTCTGGTTTGCACGCCTCTGACAACTGTTTCTCCAGGCATCTTCCCTGGAGCATCTTTAAAACTCTAACTCCAGAAAATCCTGACCACCCCTCTCCCCAAGAGGCAATGAAGACCGAGTCAGTCTATTCTAGAGTCCATAGGATGGCCAACTAGCTCAGCAACCAGAATAGAAGTGCCACACCAGTAGAGAGTGGAGGCCTCCAAGCATAGCTGAGGGCTACCACCAGCCACTCTGCCTTGATCTGCTGGACACTGACAGGGCCTCCCCATGAGGTCCCTGGGGGAAGAAGAGGTTCATACCAGTCCCAGACTTTTGGGCATTCAAATCCAGTCAGTGTTCATCAAGCCCATGATGGAGGAGGCACAGCACGTTAGACTATCACCTGAACCCTAATGGGAGATCGCGGGTTGACCCTGATTTCCTGGAGCTGGTGCTTTAACCCTTCAAGAAGGCAGCTCTTCTATGGAAGCCCCAGCCCAGCTAGCCCACAGCAGCCCATCAAGGGCAGGCACTTCTGTCAAGGGCAGGTCCAGTGGCCAATCCCGGGCAGGCACTTCCGTCCAGGGCAGGTCAGGCCCAGCGCTCAGCTGACACATGTTGTTTGGGTTACCGCCACCTAGGGGCCAGGGGAAACCCTTGGCCTTCTGAAGTTGTCTGAAAAATCAGCTCACAAAAGGGAGATCAGTTGGAAAAAAGACAGGTAAATTTATTTAACGTGTATACAAGGGAGCCTTCAGAATGAAGACCCAAAGATACAGGGGATATTGTCCACTTTTATGCTTAAGTTCAACAAAGTATGGACAGCCATTTGGAAATACGACTGGACAAAAAGTCCATCCTGATGGACTAGCTGGGGACACCCAGCAAAGCCTACCTGTCTAGAATCTTCTTGGCCTCTCTGAGCAGCACTTCTTCCTTCTGGGTGTGGGGCAGGACCCTCTCTGGAAAGGGGGTCTTCTGCCCTACTGTCAAACAAGGTCGATCAGATAATTTTTCATGGCGAGTTTTTACACAGAAAAGCAGAGGGAACATTAGAGTAACATTTTTAGGTTTTATGGCTGGTTTTGGGGAAAATGGGTTCTGGTTTCTATGACCCACCATGGAAAAGAGGGATTCTAGTTTCTCTGGCCAGCCTCGGGGGAGAATGAGAGGCACAGCCCGGAGGGCAGGAGAGGGCCAGAGGAAAACTTTTGCTTCTGAGGCCTTCATTTTGGAGGGTATTGTTTTCTGAGCCCCAACACCCACCCTGGATTACCCCAATCCTGCTAACGACACGGAAGTCTGGGACAATCATCTAACCTGAGGGTAAGGGAGAGATTCCCATTCTTGTCTTTGGGATTCCTCAGATCTCCAGTGGCTTCAGTGGGTGGCTGTGAAATTCTTGAAACAAAAGCAATTCAAATTCACTTAAAAAGAAATTAATGAAAAATCGTAGAGCACTTTGTGGGAGCTAAGAGGAAGGAAAAGATGTCACAAAATTGACAAATTTATGTAATGTATTCATTCATCAACACCCACCATCTGCCAAGTACTGTGCAACATCCTGGCACTACACACACGAATGAGGCACGGCCCCTGGCCCCAGTAAGATCTCAGTTTGGTTTAAGAAGTAGATGATTGGCCTGGCACGGTGGTTCACACATGTAATCCCAGCACTTTGGGAGGCTGAAACTGGCAGATCACGAGGTCAAGAGATCGAGACCATCCTGGCTAACACGGTGAAACCCCATCTCTACTAAAAATAGAAAAAATTAGCCGGGCATGGTGGCGGGTGCCTGTAGTCCCAGCTACTTGGGAGGCTTAGGCAGGAGAATGGTGTAAACCCAGGAGGCGGAGCTTGCAGTGAGCCGAGATCCCGCAACTGCACTCCAGTCTGGGCAACAGAGCAAGCCTCCCGTCTCAAAAAAAAAAAAAAAGCAGATGATTGCAATAGTCTATGTTAACAACTGTGACAGAGGTGATACGGCAGCCCACATGAGGTGTTGAATTCTGCCTCAAGGTGTCAGGAAAAGGTTTGGGAAGATTGGTAGGAAATCATCAGGACATAAGAACAAGCAGTGTAGGGAGAGACGGCACGTGTGAAGCCACAGAGCTATGTGAGAATGTGGCACCTTCAGAAACCAACTTCCAAAGGCTGGGATCTCAACCTCTGCGTCCGGCCAAGGCTTTGTCTGGCCCAGGAAGAGGGCTTTCCTGACATCATCCTACTGAAGTTTCTTCTTCACTGCACCCTGAATCTGTGCACATATGTCTGATAAGCACGGGTCCAGGTATGTGGCCTTGGGAGTCACATACGTCATCCTCTGCAGGTTGCTAAAAATAACTCGGCCATCTGCTGCCTGCCATCACACCTGCCCAGAAAGAAGTCAGCCAGGTAGGCCTTGCCAGAAAGCAGGAGTCGGCAGGGGAGGACGCTGGCAATGTTGCAGTTTGATTAACTATTCACTGGTTTTCAAGCATTTCAGGAGGCAAGATTTTTGCCACACAGATACACTGGCCTCAGAGAATCCCCTAAAGGGGAGGAAAGCCAGTAACTTTTTTTTTCTTTTCTTTTCTTTTGAGGCAGGGTCTCACTCTGTCACTCAGTCTGGAGTCTAGTGACACAATCATGACTCACTGCAGCCTCCACCACCCAGGCTTAAGTGATCTTCTCACCCCAGCCTCCCGAGTAACTGGGAATATAGTCACATGCCACCACACCTGGCTAATTAAAAAAAATTTTGTGTGTGTAGAGACAGGGTCTCACTATATTGCCCAGGCTGGTCTTGAACTCCAGGGCTTGAGCGATCTTCCTACCTTGGCCTCCCAAAGTGCTGGCATTACAATTGTGAGTCACAGCACCCAGCCGAGAGCCTGTTCTTGTTGAGTAGCTGGTCTCCACCCGACCATGGGTCAGTTGCTTTGTATAAGTTACCGTGATCTCTACTTAAAGAGGAAACTGAGGCTCTCATGCCAGCACATAGTGAGAAGGGGTGAAGTCAAACACTACTCTAAGCCTCTATAAACCCCATAGCCATGCCTGCTTTCCCAGCAAAACCCTCTTCCAGTCAAGCCAAGGGCTCTGAGCTGCACCCTTTCACCTCCATCCCCTGCCTACTGACTTTCGAGAGGCCTCTCTCCTGCACCATCATCCTTCCCTTCGGCACGACTCCTTCATCAGGGAACTGTCACCAACAGCACACACAGGCCAGTTTAAGAGCAGGTGTTTTTAAACTTTCTGAACAATCTTTATTTTAAAAAATAATGGCTATATATGTATGGATCCCTGGACAGGAAGCAAATTTGTATATTCCTTTCCTAGAGAGGTCCTTGCTTGCATGACATCAGAGAAAATGAATACATGAGAGAAGAAACAGATGAAAATGGAAGAATCAAGCTCCGAAATAAAATCCTGATAAGTCTGAGATGTAAAAATAATCCATTCATAACACCTTATTCCCCATGCAGATATCCCCGTGTGACCTTAGAATTTGGGATCTTCCAGTGCTGGGGATGTGATGTCACTAGACTCCAGCCTTGTCCCCTTTCTGTCAGTGCTTCTGCCTGTCCTTGGTCTGCTGAGCACTCCCCTTCTCAGGGCACATCTTACCTGCACGGTGCTCCAGGACACCTGGTTTTCCTTGTCCACTTCACACCTACCTGTTCTCTCCCAAGCCGAGGATATGGGAGGCTCCTCAGAATCCAGTCCTTGAGGCTCCCATTCCATTCAGAAAACACAGCCTTTTCCCCCATTTCTCCTGAATCTTCAGTGCCACACATGCTATTGTTCCTCTGTTTTTTAGAAGCCATCTCTCCCAAGCCATCATTTTATTCTCACTTTCCTTTTTGGACTCCCCGCAACGCTTCTCTCTAGTCTCCTAATTATGCCCTGTTCAAGGGCACCAGAGTTCAAGCTTGTCTTTCACACACAACGTAACAGCAGGGTGAATAAGATGATATAGTCGTATAGACGATAGCCTTATACAGTCATGCACGGAGTGTAGGGGGTGGGACAGGAGACATGTTTAGGAGTCTATATAGGAGAAGAAGTGGGTGTCAGAATGAAGTTGGGATAGAGGTTGAAGTAGAAGTACAGAAGTAGAAGCAAGAGCTTGCGCTTTGGAGTTAGATATCACCTTTTTTGTAAGCCTCAGTTTCCCTTTCTGTAAAATGGGCACAATGATGCTGACATGAAAAAGTTATTAAGCAGACTAAATTTGATGCAAAGTGCTTCACTTATATGACCTCATACTGTTGTTATTCCTTTTTTTTTTTTTCAACGAGTGAAGAAATTAGAGCTTAATGCTTATGTCACTTGCCCAAAACCACACAGTTCGTAAACAGCAGAGCCAGGAATCAAACCCCAGTTGGTCAGTCTCCATCACTCCTGCTTTTAGTCACCACGCTGCCTCACATGACCTCAGACATTCCAATTCCCAGTGGGACCACATCTTTGCCTCAGAAATCACAGCTACAGTGCCTCCACCAAAGAGTGAGATACTGCCCCATCTTAGTCATCTCTAGGATAGGTATCATCCTCACCAGTGCTGCCCCCACCTCACCACTCTTGAGTCAGTAATGGGCAGGTTGGCCAGCAGCCTGCTATGTGAACTGCTGCTCTAACATTGCCAGCTCTGCCCACACCCTAGAAGTAGGTAGTTACAGGCTCCTTGAGGCCAACCATGCTTCTTTCCCTTCAGATCTATGTCCTCAGCTCAGCGGGGCATGTACTAAGTGTCCAATTAAATACCTGCTTGTTGAGGTATGGGTTGAAGGTGTCTGCTGGTGCCAAGACAAGAACCTGGCAAAGGACTGGAGTGGCACATTTCTCATGAGCCACCAGCCAACTGAGTTCGCTGTGGGATCCGTCCTCTTGAAATGTGTCACCGGCAGACAGAGCCACTGAGCACCGTCTGAGTCCTAGATCCCGCTCAGCTCCGACTTCACAGGAGACCCCCGAGCCTAAAGCAGCCAGAGGGAGTCAGAGGGAGGAGCAACATGAATCATCCTCATAACATTTGTGTGAATATTACTCATTTAGCTTTACTCACAAGTTGTAGGTTTGATAGAAGCAATCTTCAAAAATTCTGTACAGTGAATATAATTATTTTCTTACAATCCATATTGATTTTAATTATGCCAACCATCCAGACACCTTCTCTTCTCTGGTATCTCTCTTGTCACATTATTTACTCTCAAATCAGCTACTTTGCAAGCCATTTACTAATTTTTTTTTTCAAGCCCACAAAATAGATGCAAGGACTTTTTTCAAATCTGAAATATCAGATCTATTTAAAAATTCATATAATATAGAAATAAATATTATAGTAAATACCCAATATCTACTCATAATCCCTTTCCCAAATATCACCACTATAATAGGCTGGTTTATAGCCTTCCTGAGTTTTAATGTGTATGTAAATATAAATGAAATGTACATGAATTTGGTCATTCAAATATACTGTCCTGAAACACTCATTTGTCTTTGACAGTCTCTCACAGGATAACTGCTGATGGTTACACATATAGATTCAAGCCATAATTTTTAATAACTGCTTACTTAATATTTCATTGAATAAAATTTCCTTTTATTTATTTATTTATTTTTTGAGACGTAGTTTCATTCTTCTTGCCCAGACTGGAATGCAATGGTGCAATCTTGGCTCACTGCAACCTCCACCTCCCGGGTTCAAGCAATTCTCCTGCATCAACCTTCCAAGTAGCTGTGATTACAGGCATACGCCACCACGCCCAACTAATTTTTTTAGTAGAGATGGGGTTTCTCCATGCTGGCCAGGCCAGACTCGAACTCCTGACCTCAGGTGATCTGCCTGCCTTGGCCTCCCAAAGTGCTGGGATTGCAGGCATGAGCCACCACGCCTGGCCCCATTTTTTTTTTTTTTTTTTTTTAGACGGAGTCTCGCTCTGTCGCCCCAGGCTAGAGTGCAATGGTGCAATCTTGGCTCACTGCAACCTCTGCCTCCCGGGTTCAAGTTATTCTCCTGCCTCAGCCTCCTGGGTGGCTAGGATTACTGGCGCCCCCCCAACCCCCACCACACCCGGCTAATTTTTGTATTTTTAGTAGAGACAGGGTTTCACCATGTTGGTCAGGCTGGTCTCAAACTTCTGACCTTTTGATCTGCCTGCCTTGGCCTCCCAAAGTTCTGGGATTATAGGCATGAGCCGCCGCACCCGGCCCAAAACTTCCATTTTAAAAAATCAATACCATGTAAATGGATATTTAAGCTGTTTTCATGTCTTGGCTATTTTAAACAAGTCAAAAACAGACATTCTTCTTGATTATTTTCTTAAGATAAATTCCCAGAAGTAGAGAGATGCCTGGGCAAAGGAGTTACATATTTTACATTTTAATGTCTATTTCTAGGCCACCTTCTAGAAAGGAAGCCTGTTGTGAAGGTCCTGCATAAAGAAATATCTTTCTTGAGTATTACAACTCTAAAGAGCTCAGAGGATGGCAAGGGGCTCCTCCTGGCTCCCCAGGCAGCCCCCACTGGGAAGCAGAAGTGGGAACAGCACACCTTTTCATACTTTCTTATCCCTTACTGCAAGCAAAATCCAGGCAAACTCTTGAATCAAGATAATTTTTTTAAATTTCTAGGGTCTTTTTTTTTTTTTTTTTTTTTTTTGAGACAGAGTCTTGCTCTGTCGCCCGGGCTGGAGTACAGTGGTGCAATCTCGGCTCACTGTGCAACCCCCACCTCCTGGATTCAAGTGATTCTTCTGCCTCAGTCTCCTGAGTAGCTGGGATTACAGGCAGCGCCACCACACCCAGCTAATTTTTGTATTTTTAGTAGAGACGGGGTTTCACCATGTTGGCCAAGCTGGTCTCAAACTCCTGACCTCAGGTGATCCGCCCACCTCAGCCGCCCAAAATGCTGGGATTGCAGGTGTGAGCCACTGCACCCAGCCTTTTTTCTTTTTTTTTTTTTTTCATTTCTAATAATCCCTTTGCTCTTGCAGCCCAAAGATTTCCTGGTTATTTACAAATTTAGATGACATTCATGACATCTGAAAATTCAAAAAACTGGAAGAAAGTGTACAGTGCACACACTGAACTAGTTACAAGAAAAGGAATAACCTTCCAAGATCCCCAAGGGTCACTTAAGTCCTGTTATCTCCTCTTCCACAAAACCTCATTTTCCAAACCTGGCATTCAAGACCAGTCTAGCCCCATCATAAAATGTAAAGCCTTCTTTTTCCTGAACTCCATTTTTCTCTAGTGAAGCAGAAACCATTGTCTTTCACTCAAACCTATTGAGCTTTCCTGCTTTATGTCTTTGTAGTTAATAATAAAAGATGTCACCCTTTATTGAGCATCTACTATATGCCAGGCACCATGCTAAGTGCTTTATGGAGGTGTTGGGACTCAGAATAACAATACCCCACAATAAAGACCTAAAAAGCAAACATTTTTCTCTGATCTTCTCCTGCTCTCCTGTCTCTTACTTAGTCCATTCTACCCCCAAACCTAGCCATAGAAACTAGAGCAGGTCGTAGAAACTAGAACCTCTTTTCCCCAAAACCAGCCATAAAACCTAAAAACATTAATCCAACTTTCCCTTCACCTTTCCATGTAAAAACTGGCCATAAAGAAATTATCTTACCTACCTTGTTTGACTGTAGGTCATAAGACCTTCATTTTAGAGAAAGTCCTGCTCCATATGCAGATGGAAAGGAAGCTGCTCAGAGAGGCCAAGAAGAATCTACACAGGCTTTGTTGGGCTTTCCCACTCATAATAACTAATCTATCAGCATTAGATCAGCCTCTTTTTGTCCATCATATTTCTGCACTGCTGTCCATACTTCATTGAACCTGAGCATAAAAATGGGCAATTAGCCCTGTATCCTTGGGTCTTCATTCTGAAAGCTCCCCTGTATACCCATCCAATAAATTTGTATGCCTTTTCTCCAGGTAATCTGCCTTTTATGAGTTGGATTTTCAGCAAAACTCTGTTTTCCCTGCAGGGGATATTTTAGGTAAGCCTTACAACAATCCTATGAAGTAGGTACTATTCGTCCCCATCTTACATATGGAAAAATGGAGTTTCGAAAGGTTAAGTGACTTACACCCAGCCACACAGCTATTCAAAGTTGAGCCAGCATGGGAAACCATGTCATCCTAACACCAACACGTCAGCATTCAATCTCTACTCTGCATTGCCTGACACCCCACTTTCTCCAGCTCCTCACAATCCAAATCCTCAAGATGCAACTTGAAACCTATCTCTTTAATAGTGTCCAACTTTCTTCTTTTTTTGTGGTTTGTTTTTTGAGACAAGGTCTCACTCTGTCACCCAGGCTGAGGTGCAGCAGCACGATCTCGGCTCACTGCAACCTCTGGCTCCTAGGTTCAAGCAATGCTCATGCCTCAGCCTCCTGAGTAGCTGGGATTACAGGCACATGCCACCACACCCAGGTTTTCTGTTTGTTTGTTTGTTTGTTTGTTGTATTTTTTGGTAGAGACAGAGTTTCACCATGTTGGCCAGGATGGTCTTGAACTCCTGACCTCAAGTGATCTGCCCACCTTGGCCTCCCAAAGTGCTAGGATTACAGGTGTGAGCCACCGTGCCTGGCCTCTTTTTTTTTTTTTTTTTTTTTGAAACAAGGTCTCACTCTGTCTCCCAGGCTGGAGTGCAATGGCATGATCTTGGCTCTCGGCTCACTGCAACCTCCACCTCTGGGGTTCAAGCAATTCTCGTGCCTCAGCCTCCCAAGTAGCTGGGATTATAGGCGCCCACCACCATGCCTGGCTTTTTCTTTTTTTTTTTTTTTGCACTGTCCCACCTTCAATCAGCTGAATGCTCTCTTTTGTCATTCTGAATCTTATTGTCTGAACTCTGAAGAGGTCGTCGTTTCTATTCCTTGCTACCACTGTTTCAGTTTAATTCATTCAGTTGATCAATTTTTCTTCAGTCTCATCCATGGGGCAGGCCCTGCCAGGTGAACAGCCCGCAGCCCCAATCCTCAAGGAGGTGAGGCCAGTCGGGTCTCCCAACTAGATGGTGAGCTCATTGGAGGCAGGGACCAGATGGGTACCTCTCTGCATTCTCTACAACACTAGGAGCCCAGGAGACCTGCAGCAAATATTTCTAGATTGATTGGTACCTTAGATGGTTGACAACTGTGCAGAGGGAGGGCTGCTTTTCTCCGCAAATCTTCACCCGCTCCTATGACCTTCCTGGTCTATGGATTCACCCCTTCCTGTTCCAGGCATTTCTCTTCTCACCAGGAGGCTGCTCGGGCCAGGTCATTTATCTCTGAGTCCTGTCTTCTTGGGAGAAGGACTGCTCAGCAGGTGCCTGATAACAAGCCCATTAAACCTCTCTCTCTGCTCTCAGCATGAGCGCTCCTGCACTCTGCAGTGTTTATCTTCCCTTCTAAGCAGCTGGGAGGATGAGCAGGGTCCACCGTGGAAAGGAGAAAGCAGGAAAGAGATTGTACCTGGAGGCGCGGGTCACTGGAACAACAAGAACTGCACACAACACCCCCCGAAGGAATAGCAGTGGGGCAGAGGTTAATAGAAAACCAAACTCCATCCCATCCTTCCTCCTCCACCTGCTCCTCTCTCTCCAACATACACACACACACACAGACCCTCCTTCCTTGCACCCCTGACATGAAATACAGGAATAATACCCACAGCAGAATACAGGAAAGAGGAAAAGCCAAGGAAGCTACCTTTTATGGTGGGAACTAGTGTAGGTGGTCCCTAGTTCCCAGGGTGCAATTTGAGAGTATCAGGTGAACCTAACTCCTCTGCCGCCTGTCACCAGGGCCTGAGAATTCCCATTTAGAGTTGTTCCCGTGATGTTTCCAAAGTCCCCCTTTGAGAAGTAAATATTGGGCAGCCAGAGCTGGCTCTGTGGCACTCAGAAGGGCCCCACACTTGGTTTAATGTTCCGCTGTTGCTATCTTGAGATTCTTAATTTTTTAAGGAGGAATCTTGCATTTTCATTTTGTACTGGGCTTAGCAAATTATGTAGCCAGTCCTGTGGGCCACAGAGAGAAAGGGTCTTCAGGGACAGGATGAGGACAGAGCAGGATCTCCTTGTGCGACTGTGTGCAGGGGCTGGTGAGCGCTGGCAGAGCTGTCCTGGGATTGAGGGCTCACTTCACCGGCTGCATTCAGGCCCACAGAGAACAGGAGGCCACAGCCTGCAGCTGCTCAGGGAACCTGCCTGGGGCCAGGCCAAACTCTCTGTTTTTTACCCCTCACCAGCCTTTTCCAAGTCACCAAAGCCAGGGGAGCACAGAGCTAAGAGGTTCTGGGTCTCACTGTGTCTTAGGGAGGACGTCAGAGGTCCCCCTGTCCCCAGCTCTGAGCGTGCACAGGAGCCTGACCACACTTAAACCAGGCCCTGGTTCGGTCAGTCCACCAGGCTCTGGGCTCAGCCTCTAGCCACAAATCCTTCCGCAGTCGCCAGAGCCCTGACAAAGCTGACTCTAAGGAAACTGGGACTGGGAACCGCCGGTTCACCAGGGCTGAACCGACTCCAGAGGGAACTCATTAGAGAGACCACGAGAGAGCAGAGAATTCACTCCCAACGCCATCTCCAGCAGGAGCCCTGCCCTCTCCTCTGGGAAAAGCAGCACTTTCTGCAGGGTTGGCAGGAGTGAGGCCTTCCTTCAGGCCAGGACTCAGTCCCTTTGCATCCCAGTGTCAAGCCCAGGGCCTAGCCCAGGGAAGCCCCTGGAAGAGAAACGAGGAAGGAGGGAAGGAGGGATGATCTAGGCGTGTCTATTCAGAATGGAGCCTAGGAGGCCCTCCTGTCTTCTAGTCCCCTCCAAAACAGCCTGTCAGATTCCACCAATATGATTTCATTCCCTTTGCCTTTGGGGCTTGAGAAGCACTCATAAAATTCAAATGTCCCTGGAAATAGTCATTCTATGAGCTTTCTTCCTCGGAGATGAAGGTAGGTGCTTAGAGATGGTGAAGGCAGGAAGGAGGCAGGGAGGAGGGAGACAGGGAGGGAGGAGGAGAAAGGGCAGGGATGACACACAGCTGCTGCACCCATGGGCCCTGGGCAGGAGCACAGCAGCCGTCGGAGTAGAGAGAGGCCCTAGGCGGTCACTGAGGCCACATCTGGGCTGCCGGGCAGACGGAGGCCGCTCCACATGGCTCCTGATCTGCTGCTTATTGACTTCTGCTTCTCCCAGGCTCCTTCCTGCCCCAGCTCTCTACTGTCCTTGGCTGATGCCTCCTCGCTTCCCTGGTAACCAGAAAGCAAGGCCTCCCCTGCACGATAGGTGGGAGCACAGGGAAGGGTGGTACTACTGCGGAGTGTCAGAGCTCTGCCTGCTGCCTCCCCTCCCCCAGGCCCTCGGAGTACCCTGCCGCTGAGGCTGAGGCTGAGGCCACGCTGAGAAGTCTCCTGCCACGTCCGACTGCAGGAATGGGAGGAGGAGCTGGAGGTGGGGGCTCTCAGACACTCATTGAAAATCCCGCCTGCCCCACAGAACGCAACCTCATTAAGATGGCCCGCTGGAGAGAGGATTAAGGCATCACAGTGAGTCCCCATCATGTGGTTGTTATTATCAGTCGTTTCCATCATCATTCAGAACTCACAATTCAAAACTGGTGCCCTCTTGCCAGCCGCGGCTGCCCTGGGATCAGCTGATCAGAGCCAGGCTCCCCCACGCCTACATTCCCGCTTTGAACCCATAGCCATGTGGAAGCCTCAAGCATGCAGGCCTCCAGACCTGCCTAAAAGAGAAAGGGAGTGGCCCACTGCCCCAAACCAAAGAGAGTGATGGGGGCGGGGTCAGGTGGTGGGGGGCCGGTGGTCAGGAAAGGCCTCATGAGGGAGGCGGCGCCAGGCCCTTGAATAGGGGAGGAGGAGCAGAGAGGACAAACAGAGCTTCTCTCCTTCTAAAGTGCCTGTCTCTGCTCCCCTTCCTGGCAACCCTAATAGCCTAGAAGTTTCCCTGTATCTGCCCCAAAGGCAGCAAAAAGCATTTTCCTGGGAATTCTAGGGATCAAAGTGGTCTTCACTGCCCCAGAATTCCCCCCAGTGAACCTGGTAGTGAGGACAATAACTCCTGTTCCTCTTCACACCTGCAGCTGCTACCGGGGTGACCTCCAGGGTCCTCACTGCCACTCCCTCCCGTCTCAACCTGGAGAGGACAGTCACTCCTTGGAATCATCACCTGCAGTGACCCTAGGCATGGGGGAGCACCCCAGGAAGGCCTTAGATACTTTACAGTGTTCTCCCTACAGGGGAGGCTCAGCTCAGGCTGCTGCCCTCACAAACAAGGTCGCCACTGCAGGGAGTGGGCTCCCGGGGCAGCACCCAGGCCCGAGCTCCAGTCCACTCATTCCTTAATTTGTCCTTTCATTCACTTCGCTGACTGTCTAGTGAGCACTTCCTATGGGCCAAGTGCTGAGCTGTGGACTGAGGTACAGAGGTAAGGGCCACATTATCCTCCCTGAGCTCACAGCTGCAGTGGCAGGAGGTAGAGTTGGCACTTTGAGGGTGGGACATCGTGGGGGAGGCTGGGGGTCTCTATCCTCATCCTCAAAAAGCTCACAGCCTCAAAACCTGACACAGGGTAAACCAGGAGAGGAGTCGGCATGGAAGTCTCCTTGGACACAGGAGGAGCACCCCGGCCTCAAGACAGGAAGAGCTCACCTGGAGAAAGGGGAATGGGGAGGAGGAGAGCAAGGCTAAACACAGGAGAGACAGCAAGGCAAAGGCCTGGAAGCGACACCTAGAACCTTCCAGAAGATTAGAAGACCTGGCACAGAGATGATTCTGGAAGCTGGAGCTCAGAAAGAAAAGGGGAACCCACCAAAGGGCTTCAGGCAGGGGCCGTGAGTGGTCAGATGTACGTGTTGGAAAATGCCTGGCCACGGTGAGGGGGGCGACTGGAGGACACCATGTTAGAGGACCTGCCATTGTCTAGTGAGAGGCGATGGGCACCTGAACCAAAGCAGTGAAGGTGGGGATGGGACAGAGGGGCCAATCTGATGGGTTCAGGAAGGGGCATCGACAGGATGGGGTGACTGAGTGTGGAAGGCATGCAAGAAGGAGGATGATGCCCAGCACCTGGCTCCAGCAGCAGGAAGGACAGCCGAGCTGTTCACAAAGGCAGAGAAGGGAAGACAAGGAGCAGGTTCACAGGGAATAATAAAACTGTTCAATTTTGAACTTACTGAGTTTCTTGGGGTTTTTTGTGGGACGAATAAGAGATGCTAGAAAGCTGTTAGAGGGCTGGGCACGGTGGTTCACCCCTGTAATCCCAGTGCTTTGGGAGGCAGAGGTGAGAGGATTGCTTGAGCCCAGGAGTTCGAGACCACCCTGGGCAACATGGTGAAACCCCACTTATACAAAAAATAAAAAATTAGCTAGACATAATGGCGCACGCCTGTGGTTCCAACTACTCAGAAGGCTGAAGTGGGACAGGAGATTGAGGCTGCAGTGAACCATGATCACAACACTGTACTCCAGCCTGAGTGACAAAGTGAGACTCTGTCTCAAAAAAAAAAAAAAAAAAAAAAAGAAAGAAAAGAAAAGAAAAGAAAGAAGAGAAGAGAAGAAAAAAAAAGCTGTTAGGTATTCCTGCCTAGACCTTGAACGTTACAGATTTGGAAGACAATGGCAAACTGCAGTCATAAATGAGGTCACTCAGTTTGTAAATGACAGCAAGGATAAGTCACAGAGGCACACCCTCATATAACAGAAAGGGAAGAGGAAAGGAATAATAACAGAGAGAAGAAAAAATCAGGGCAGAAAAAGAGGGAGTGCATTAGGACTTTTCTGCATGTAACAACAAAGCCAATTCAAACTGACCTAAATAGTAAAAGTGATTTACAGGGACATGTGACTGGAAACACATGGCCAGATCTGACTTCAGGTTCAATTTGATTCAACCGCTCTACCAATGGCATCAAGGATCCAGTTTCTCTCTGTCCTTCAGCTCTGCCTTCTGCAGGATTAGCTTTATTATAATGCCAGTGGCCAAAACACCCAGGTTTCTTACTTCCCCCTCCAAATCCAGGGGGAACAGGCCATCATACCCAGAGACCTCCCAGTACATCAAGGAAATATCTTACCTAGAAACTGCAAATAAATTTTTTTCCCAAACTGATTGTCTTGAATTTGGTAACATCTTCACCTCTGAACCAGTTTCTATGGCTCTTATTGCTTATGCCAAAGCCATTTTCCCCAGACTTGGAGCTCAGGATGGAATTGATTTTCCATAAAGCACACAGACAGAGGAGTAGATTCCTCAAGTAAAAGCAGGGTACAGGAGTTCTTATTACCAAAAGATAGAAAGACTGGGCATGAGGGAGGCAATCACAATACAAAATAACACAGGTGAGAGTTCTCAAGAAAGAGGAAGTAGAAAACAGCAGCAAAATCTATAGAGAGGCCAAGGAATACCTCAATTGAATGCATGTGTAAGGTGGGATGGGGGAGATCTATGAGGAAATCCTTCCTGAAAAACTGGCAATCCTTGAAGAGCATCAAACCATGCATGGACTTCAGATAAGATGTGTGTGTGCACATGTATGCACGCATAGGCTTTAGATAGGACACATGGGTGTACGTGTATGCATGCATGGGTTTTAGATAGAATGCGGGTGTGTGCGTGTATACATGCACAGGCTTTAGATAGGACACATGTATGCATGCATAGGCTTTAGACAGGACATATGTATCTATCCATGCACAGGCTTTAGATAGGACACATGTATGCACACATGGGCTTTAGACAGGATGTGTATGATACCATGCACGTGTACTAGTGCACGCACTCACACCACACACATTGGGAAGGAGGGGTGTCCTGGCAACAGGAGGGTCTTGTGCAGAGATCCGGAGGCAAGTTTGACAGCACATTCTGATGGGGAAAAGCAGGAATCCAGTGCAAGAATTGGAGGTGGCAGAATATGAAGAGCCGTGAGCTGGGGCCAAATTCCAGCAGCTCTCAGCAGAGTCCCCCTGAGCCTCTTGGATGTAGTCCTGAAGGCTGCGGAAACTTCTGGAGGGCTCCGAGCAGGGGATGGCACAGCCACAGTGAAGTTTAGAAAAATCACTGTGGCCTCGGTGCGGGGTGTAGTGAAGGAGCAAGAGAGCAGGCGAGAAGAGCAATGGGAAGGTGATGGCAGGTGTCTGGGTGGCCTTGGCAAAGGTGGTGGGGGCAGGCAACGGTCAGAAGAGGACAAAGCAAGATACTAAAGAGGATGAGAGAGCAGGGCTGGGGAGTGATTGATGTAGAGGGTGACAGGGGAGGCACTATGGATGTGAGAACAGGGCTGGACAGCCACAGCCACCATCCGTCAGTAGAAGGCCACCATCCACTGTGGCCACCATCCACCAGGTGAAGGCCACTATCCACCAGAAGAAGGCCGCCATCCACCAGGAGAAGGCCACCATCCACTGTGGCCACCATCCACCAGGAGAAGGGCCTGCGGAACTCTTCCCTCCTCCCCTCCCCCTGCCATTCATCCACCTCTGAGGTGCCAGTGATGTCACAATGCACTGCCACAGTCAGGGTGACCACCTATTAACCACCTATGAATTGTGAGAAGGAAACTGCAGGTACTCGTGTGGGAAATGCTGCCGTATCCAGCTGGCTCCACAGGTGGTAGGGAGTGGGAGCTTAAAAACGAAGACACTGAAGGGGACAGGTGATCCTGATGAAATGGAGATTGGATTTTTATTTTTTTTTAAATGCAAGTGAAAGAGAATGAAGCCCCAAAGAGTAGCTGGAGCAGAATGGGATCCTAAGTCTTCGCCTTGGAGGTAGCTCCCTTCGTGTCTGGTAATTTTTCTTCTTGAAGGTGAAGAGTTTGCAGTCCCTGTTCCAAGAACTGAAACCTCACGTCCTATTTCTTGTAGACTTTGGCTTTTGTTGAATGGGAGATGCTGGAATCTTTTCCGCAGGAGACCAAACCAAGTCATCCTCTTGGCTACACTTCCTTGGCCCTGGCTCTAGTTTTGGGGGGAAGAGGAGAGGGCTGAGGAATTGATAGAGTGGAGAATGCACAGGGGGATGTGGGAGGAGGAACGGGGCTCCTCCCAAGGGCCCCTGGAAGAAAAGCTCGGAAGGAAGTGCTGGCGATGCTGCTAATGCTCTGCCTCTGCCTTCCCGCTCAGCATCTGCAGGCCTGGGTCCTGGGCCCTTGCCTGACCCCAGGGGAAGAGGAGGAGGAGGTGCTGATGCTGGAGTGGGTTTTCAAGGCCTGCTCTGCACAAACAAAAGCCACCAATTTGGAAAATGCAAGCCGCTCGCTGGCCACAGCCACCCCTGCCTCCACCCACCCAGGGGGAATTGCCCCACTCGTCTCCCCAGTACACTGTCCCCGTCCAACCCCAACCTATGTCCAAGGGAAGGCACCAGGGAAGCTGCAGCTGATGGGATTAGGCATCAAGTGCTCAGGCTGGGGCTTTGGCCTTCTCTCTGTCCAAAAAGTAGAAGTCGAGTCCAGAAAGAGCCAAACTAGAGGCCCCAGTCTCTATTTTCAGAAGATGCTCAAGGAAATCTCTTCCTCAATCTTTAAAAACCTCTCCACCCAATCGCCAGGAAGGCCATGAGGTCAAAAGCAGCCGTTTTGCTCACATCCCGCCCCTCCTTCCCCCTCGCTGAGCACCAAGAATAACTTCCTGCTGGGGATGAGGGTGGGTAAAAAAAGATTTAATTACAGCTTCTGTTTCTGACCTTGCTCCCCCACCCCTGGGAGCTGCCATGTTGCCCTGCCTGACTGTGGTGTCACCAAGAGGACACTGGCCTGGGGACACCAACCACAGGCCGGAGAGAGCCTGGAGGCTGAGGGTGGGTTCCCTGAGCTGGCTCTGATAGTACCAGAAAATCCAGGGTTGGGCTACCTGCTAAGGCAGGTCTCCTACTGCAGCCGAACCAGTGGGAGCACCCAGAGCCAGGGTGCAGAGCGGGGCTCCCTGGATTGTTTTAAGAACATAGCAGGCCAAGCTCAGTAGCTCATGCCTGTATTCCCAATGCTTTGGGAAGCAGAGGCAGGAGGATCGCTTGAGGTCAGGAGTTCAAGACCAGCCTGGGCAACATAGTAAGACCCCGTCAATACCAAAAATTAAAACATTAACCAGGCATGGCGGTGCATGCTTATAATCCCAGCTACTTGGGAGGCTGAGGCAGGAGGATCACTTGAGCCCAGGCATTGGAGACTGCAGTGAGCTATGATCACACCTCTGCACTCCAGCATGGATGACAGAGCAAGATTTTGCCTCAAATAAACAAACAAACAAACAAACAAAATGACAAACTGGACATAGGGGAAATCGCTGGCTTCAGTAAGGTCAAGCTGAAGAAAAGAGAGACTCAGGAGAACACTCGGCCGACCAGAGACCACTGAGCAGAAGTAGAGTGAAATTTCCTAAGAGCCTGGAGGGTACCCCCGTCCTCCTCGAGCCTGCAGTGCTGATGTGGAGGAAGAGCCACCCGCAAGATGCGCCCGAGCCACAAGCTGCACCGTGAACCCAGGTACCCTGCACCCATGTACCAGCCTGTGGGTGTCTGAGGGGACCCCCCAATCAGACTGCCAAATTCTCCAGTGTGCCCTGGGATATTCTAAAAATTATTTCTATGATTATGAAAAATAAAACACACCTTGTGCACCCCCCCCAAAAAAAATTCTAAGGCAGGATGGAAGATGCTTCTAAAAGACAGGGTAATTTTCTCCCCAAATGTTTCCAGGCCAGCACCATCCCCGCTTCCAATTTCCAAATCTCACGCTCAACCCCCACCCCATCACATTCTGGCTGGCCAGATTGCTTCACAGTCGTTGCTTTTTCTTTTTTAGAGACAGGGTCTTGCTGTGTCACCCAGGCTGGAGTACAGTGGCACCATTTTGGCTCACTGCAGCCTCAACTCCGCTGGGCTCAAGCAATCCTCCTGCCTCAACTTCCCTAGTAGCTTGGGACTACAGGTGTGCACCACCATGCCTGGCTAATTTTTTTATGTTTTGAAGATATGGGGTCTCCCTATGTTTCCCAGGCTGGTCTTGAACTCCTGGGCTCTAGTGATCCTCCCACCTTGGCCTCCCAAAGTGCTGGAATTACAGGTGTGAGCCACAATGCCCAGTGGTCACTGCTTGTTCACATTTAGTGATCAACAGCATCAAATAAAACCTTGGCGTGCGGCCACCCATCATTGTGAACAACACTAGACGCGACTTCTCTGGGCCCTCCACCCCCATCCCTGACCCGCCCTGCCTCCGCCTTCCAACAGCCACCAAGCAAACATTTGCAAGTCCATCTCTGCAGACCACAAGTGCTTAGCGATCCTCTTAAACTCTGATAACCAGGTGAGGAGGGCCTTTCTCCCCATGAAACCCCTTAAACTCCTCAGAGACCCCTTTTAATCTGGTCATCAGATGTTTTTGAAAACCACTGCAGAGCCTGGGGGAGGCATCCATGGAGCTATGTGAAAATTGTCTCCCTGCTTTGGGACCTTACCCACCAGGATTCCGTTAACTGCCTTTGTTGTCCAAGAATGTGAGTTAGGAATCCCTCCAGGAGCAGGAGGGGTGATTCCAATGAAGAAGAGAATGGAAGCTTTTAGACATGGTCCCTCTGTGCCAAGAACAGCTTTGGAGGCTTACAAGCGCTCACAGGACCATCAAAGGGAGCCGGCGCTGATACCTCTGTTTGTTGACTCAGTGAAAATACTCTATCTCAGGGTTATTGCCATTGAAAACATCTCCTCTATCTGGAATCTTTTCTACACCAAGCATACAATTGCTGCATTCATCTCTTGGGAGGAATCTGTCACCAAATCCATAAGCTGCCTCCGCCAGCAGGCGGGGCAGGATACCAACTTGCCTGACCTCCGCCCACTGGGATGAGCCAGGATGGAGTTCCTGTGTTAGTAAAGCCCCAGATGTCTCTCCTACCCTGCGGCTGCACCCTCTTCCTCCCCAACCCCTACCGCTCCCCTCTCATCCTCATAATCAAGGCAAAAGGAGAGGGGTGGAAGCAGAAATTTTCACCTCAATCAATGTTTGGGGACATTTCCATAGACATGGGATGTGCTACTATACCCAAGCAAAGGAAAACCAGGCTGGGTGCAGTGGCTCACACCTGTAATCCCAGCACTTTGGGAGGCCAAGGCAGCGAGGCAGGAAAATCCCTTGAGTCCAGGAGTTCAAGACCAGCATAGGTAAGAGTGAGACCTCGTCTCTACAAAAAAATTGAAAACTAGCCAGGCATGGTGGTACACACCTGCAGTCCTAGCTACTCAGGAGGCTGAGGCAGGAGGATCAATTGAGCCCAGAAGTTGGAGGCTGTGGTGAGCTATGATTGTGCCATTGCATTCCAGCCTGGGCAACCGAGTGAGACCCTGTCTCTAAAATGAATGAATGATGCAATCCCAGCACTTTGGGAGGCCGAGGCGGGTGGATCACCTGAGGTCAGGAGTTCAGGACCAGCCTGGCCAACATGGTGAAACTCCGTCTCTACTAAAAATACAAAAATTAGCCAGGTATGGTGGCACTCGCCTGTAATCCCAGCAACTCGGGAGGCTGAGGCAGGAGAATTGCTTGAACCTGGGAGGCGGAGATTGCCATGAGCTGAGATTGCGCCACTGCACTACAGCCTGGGCGACACAGCAAGACTCAGTCTCAAAAAAAAAAAAATAATAATAATAATAATAATAGGAAGGAAGGAAAACTGGCCTTGTACCATGCCCTCTATGTGCCAGACATATGCTATGTCACACAGTTGATCTGATAGTAACACACCGAGGTTGGTCTTTCATGGAGGAGAAAATTGTCCAAGGTCACACTGGCAAAAGTAAGACTTGAACCTAAATCCCACCAGATGATGGCAAGAATGTGGGCAAACCACTAAGATGCTGAGCTTCGGGCCACCTGTCTCCATACTGGGAATCGCAATAGCACCTCACTGACCCACCTCCTTGCCCTGTGGGGAGGGAAGACAATTGCAAGTGCAAAGCTAATTCGCAAGTGTCAGTGGGCTGGGAGCACCTGAGGACAGGGAGATCCTCCACTGTATCACAGTGTGCCCAGCACCCAGATCCATGCTGGGGCGTCATCAACCCTCTACTGAGTATCAGCCCTCTACTGGAGTGGAGTGAAGCCATGCCCACACTGTGTCCCATGGAAAGCAGAGGAGAACTCTTCTGATGGTCCGGATGGAAGGAGTGGGGGCAAACAAGGCGTCCATCACATGGCAGACCACCCTGAGCAGAGAACGAGCACACAGTTCTAGGAGTAGGAAGCAGATAAGGGGTCCCCCAAACCTCATCTTTTGGATCAACCAAATTCATGGCAGCCTAATCCAAAGAGCCCTGTGGCCCTCTCACAAGAGCTAGGAGTTGAGCTGAGGCCCACGGCACACCTCGCTTTAATGGGACAGCTGAGCCCAAGCATTGGTGGTGGGGGCAGGGCAAAGGGGCTGATGGTGGCCTGATGCCAACCTCAAAGAAAGCACATGGCTTCTGACACAGGGGCAAACAAGCAAGGTGTGGTGGTTCTCGCCTGTCATCTCAGCTACTCAGGAGGCTGAGGTGGGAGGACTGCCTGAGCCCAGGAGTTTGAGACCAGCCTGGGCAACATAGCAAGACCCCATGTTAAAAAAAAAAAAAAAAAAAAAAAGCACGGTATGGGGAGGACAGACAAGACCCTCAGACCTGGGTATGGCTAATCTAAGAGTAAAAAGGGGCCAGGCACGGTGGCTCGCGCCTGTAATTCCAACACTTTAGGAGGCCGAGGCAGGCGGATCACAAGATCAAGAGTTTGAGACCAGCTTGGCCAACATGACAAAACCACATCTCTACTAAAAATATGAAAATTAGCCGAGCGTGGTGCCAGGCGCCTGTGGTCTCAGCTACTCAGGAGGCTGAGGCAGGAGAATCACTTGAACTCGGGAGGCAGAGGTTGCAGTGAGCTGAGATCGCGCCATTGCACTCCAGCCTGGACAACAGAGAGAGACTCCATCTCAAAAAAAAAAAAAAAAAAAAGTATTTTAAAAGGATAAAGTGTCCTGGAGATGGAGATAAAACAGAGAATCCCCACGAAACCAAGTCAGCCCTGTCACCAGGGCATCTCCTGTCTTCTGTTCTGATGAACATTAGCGTCACCTCCTCACGGAAGCCTCCCCTGACTCTGAGAGAGATCTTTACAGTCCCAGGACACCTTATCTATACCTGTGTCATGACACTAACTGCATTCAGCCTTTTGTTGCAAGCATTTACATTCCTAGTTCCTCTTTATCTGGAACTAAGTGCAGGGCCAGAGACTTACTATTCTTGTGTCCTTCTAGGGCAGCTACGACAGTGCCTGGTGCCTGGGGAGTGCTTGACAGATTCAGGTTGAAGAAACAAAGGCAAGTACAGGCAAGGAAGGGAATGAGCGGACCGAGGAAGGTCGGAATGGCCCTGCTGGTCATCAGGACTTGTGGACCCACTGCCGCCTGCCCTCACATCCCCCACATCGTCCATCCCCCAGGCTCCAACATGGCCCAATGGGGTCCCAGACACATTCGGGGGATGGGCAGTGGGCGGCGTTTCAGTCTGGGAGGAGGCCTTTTCCCAGGCCCTGTGGCCCTCCCCACCGGCGGAAAGCGATCTTGCCAGGTGATCCTACCGGATCGCATCTGCAGAACTACAACTGAGCCGCTCTCTCGGGTGATTTGTGTCTCAAAACCACGCCAAGGCTGTAAATCAGGTGGTAGGAAGCTCTGTCTCCTGTTTTCCTGCTCAGCCAGACGGAGACAGAATGTACTGCCACCGGCTCCCAAATCTGGAAAACCAAGTCTGAGTTAAGAGGAGATGTTTTAGCAGACATTAGCTCAGGTCAGGGCTGGGGAGCAGGGTCTCCGCCTCTCCCTTCCTGCTCCGAAGGAAAGAGAAACAGCCACCTCCTCCCCAGCTGGGGGCTAAGTGGGTGGAGAACCTGAAAGCCAGGTGCCTAACAAGCCCTGGGGTTCGGTAGCAGCTGCTTAGAGCTCCTCCCCGGGAGGCTCCGGAGGGGAATTTTCCACTGCCCAGTTCAATTTACCAGTTCAATTTAGCTCAGCTATACCGCGGCCTTGACTGTTTACAGTGGGGAGGGTAGGGCGGTGGGGGAGCCCTCTAAGAGTCGGTGCAAGAGGGCCGCGGCCCAGCTAGACGGGTCTGCAGGGGGCAAGGTGTGGCGGAGCGGGCTTCAGGCGCAGGTTTTGCTTGCTTTCACCACGCCCCAGGTCTAGCTCACGGCCTGCACCTGGGCTGTTGGGGCTGTGCAGAGGCGCCGTGGGTGGGGACCAGGCCCCCTTTTGGATAGGGAGGGGAGGAGCAGGGCCCCGGCTGCGGGGAGTTGGGAAAGAAGCCAAGGCGTCTACCCCCTCCCTCTGTTCCTGCTTTCTCAGGATGTCTGAGATGCCCAGCGTGGGTGAGTGCACCCTCCCTCCCTGGCTCTGCTCCTCCCCCTCCCCGGAACCACCACCCCCTCAGCCCTGAGCTGCCGATGCCCTCGGGGTTCTGTTTTCATTCCAGGCTGTGGATCCGGTCGTGGGAAGCAGGTAGGAAACCATGATTCTGGGGGTTAAATGAAGAAATATATTTAGTGCTCACAGAAATTTAGAAATTTAGAAAGCCAAATATTGGGTTAGCCGCCAGGAATGGAGAGGGAAAAAACCCAAAGCAAACAGCAGAGGAAAGAAATTCCTACCAGACAAGGTCCTTATTCATTCTCCCAACCCCAGGTGCAGGGGCCTGCAGGGGAGAGACCCGCTGAACTTAAGACTCTGATCAAACCCCAAACTCGGACCCTGCGCTGCCCATAGGGCCGACCGTCAATATCTGGATTGGCAATGGCACCCTAGAGCTCACTAAGTTGACCCTAAAGCCCTCTGGGAGCCAGGGGTGGGGGTGGGGAAGGAATAACAAAGTAGAATGTTCCTGGTTTGACCTCGAAAAATCAGTTTAACCTCCCTGGGCCTCATCTGCGGAATGTAAGGGTTGGATTATGATTTCACAGGTCATAGCATCCTACTATTGTTTCTGCCTAAAATAAGCAGCAATAAGAATGAGTGTGAGGAAGACCACAGCAGCAGGACCCACCTGTTTCTGAGGCCTAGGGAGATGCAGTGATAGATTTCAGCGTATTCCCCATTCTCAGGTTTCTGTACCTTGACCCTCCATAGAGTGAACTTCTAGGTTCTGAGCTGACTCCTCGGAAAACCTAGACTCCAGGGATGGGCTTCTAGAACCTGCTCAGATTGCTACTCAGTTAACAGCCTGGCCCAGGAGGATTGCAACACCCAGCCTGGCTCCCAGGCAAGCTAAAGAGGGCTTGATGATGGGAAGAGATTAAGGGGTACGTGGAGAGAAAGAAGGATCAGAAGGTGGAAACATCATAGACCTCCTGAGATGCCTTCTGCAGGATCACAGAGAAGGCAAAATTTGTCCTCCTGACTACAAGATGCCAAGATACATTTGTATCGAGCCACTGAATTCTCTACCCCTTCTGTAGAGGTGGTTGGGGAAGAGCTGCAGTAGGAGGCTGGGTCCCAAGTAATGAAGGACCTTTAGAAGCAGAAGGTGTTAGGGTGGGGGCAAAGGACTGAACTCTGACCAACCAGAAGAAAGGAAAAACTGGAGTTCCTTTCCCCTAGGTCTGCCTCTCTTTCTCAGGGTCTCTATTTACTTCTCATGCACTTGACTCTCTGCTTCCCTCTCCCTCGTTTCCACAAAGGGGCCCAAGCTTCAGGTGGATCTGGCACCCCCGCACCTTGTGGGCAGGAAATCTGAGCACAGGCATTTCCTGTACGCTGACAAATGCCCACTGCAAAGAGCCCCAGCCTGAAGGTGGCCCTGTCTCCTAGTTATGTCCCTCCCCATCCTTATCTCCCCAGGCTCCAGCCCTCACCAGCAGGGACTCAACAAATATGCATCTGTCAGATGAGTCATGGGACCAGAAACTTGGGAGAAGACATGCAGAGCCAACCACTAACAAAACTGGCAAATGAAATAAATGCCCAGAAACCTGCTCCATCCCCAGCATTCCTTAAGTCCTATAAATTGCACCACCTTTCACCAGTTTTCAGAAACTAAAAGTCATCCTTGACATCCGTCCAATCAATCACCTCCTATTTATCTCCCAAATTCATTCTTTTTTTTTTTTTTTTGAGACAGAGTTTTTGCTCTTGTTGCCCAGGCTGGAGTACAATAGCATGATCTCAGCTCCCTGCAACCTCCGCCTCCCAGGTTCAAGCCATTCTCCTGCCTCAGCTTTCCTGAGTAGCTGGGATTACAGGCATGCACCACCACGCCTGGCTAATGTTGTATTTTTAGTAGAGATGGGGTTTCTCCATGTTGGTCAGGCTGGTCTTGAACTCCCAACCTCAGGTGATCCACCCGCCTTGGCCTCCCAAAGTGCTGGGACTACAGGTGTGAGCCATCGCACCCGGCAAATTCATTTTTGTAATCTTGCCACCCCCACGACCACTGCCGTCATGGACCCTGGGCATGCCTCACCCGAATTACAGAAATTCCCTCCCAGCTGGTAAACCTGTTTGTGTGTGGCTCTCCTTCATTCCATCCTCCCTGGTTTAGCCAGAGAAATAATTCTAAAATGTACACATCCCAAAGCATCTCATTTTCCTGCATGCAGTCTTTCATCATCCATTCACTAACTGGAGGACAACGTCTGAATTTATTAGGGAGCATACAAAGGCTTTTCATCCGCTGAACCCAGCCCATCTGCTGCCATTTCCTGGTCTCCGGTCAGAACTAGTGACTGTCCCATAAACAGGTTCTGCTGGACTTCCAGTCAAGATGGAGCGGTGAGTTCTCTGTTGCAACCACAAAGCAGCAGTAAATACAACATTTTCCCATATAACCCAACACACACAGTTGGGCTCAAAAACAAGGCAAGCTTTCTGTGAACCAGAAGCAAGAACAGAGCCCAAAATCACTAAATGGGGCTGTGACTGACTTGCTGCTGGACTCTGAGTCCCAAGGGGTTTTAGAGAAGCCAGGAGCCCAGTTACCTTAGAAAGAGCAGTGACTAAGATGAACACCGGGGGTCTTCTGGAGGCCAAGAATGTTCTTTTTGTGCTCTGAGGGTTTATTACACAGGAGCATTCACTTTGTGAAAACTCACAGAGGTGCCCCTTTACGATTCATGTGCGTTTCTGTATATCTGTTATATTTCAATAGAAATGTTTACTTGAAAAATGTTGTCCTGGGAGAAAGCCCAGAGGAAGACCCTGCTTTTAGATGCTGGAGACCAGGGTAGGGTGAGGTAAGGTGGGGTGGAAATAGAGCACACCCTCAAAGTGAGGACCTGTGCCAAGCCACCCACAGCTCCTCATCTGGATTGGCATCATTCTGGCACAGAAGAAAGAACCATGAAATAACACGTAAGAGCTGGTGCTGGAACAGCGGCTTAGGAAAATGGGTGGAGGCAACCACAAAACTATAAACTCCGCATTCAGGAAGAGGAGAAAAAAGACAAAAACAAAACAAATCAAAGCGGGAAAACTGCCACTAGAAATGGATCTGCAAATCAAAATTCCAAAACACATTTTAACAATGAAAAAGTCTAATGCTAAGAAAGACAGTAAAATCAATAAACAACATGAATTCATTCCAGTTGACATCAGTTTTATAGAGCAGAAGTCATAAAAATCTATCAATTTTATAGACTGGTACTAAAATCTATCAGTTTTATAGAGGATAAGTTTTGAAGTATATATACATTTACATTTCTCAAAGAAATCATAAAAACATATTAAAAATAAGAAATAAATATTAGATGAAAATAGGAATGGAACAAGAAGAAATGGGAATAAAAAAGATTAGGAAGGCCGGGCGCGGTGGCTCACGCCTGTAATCCCAGCACTTTGGGAGGCCGAGGCAGGCAGATCACCTGAGGTCAGGAGTTCGAGACCAGCCTGACCAATACGGAGAAACCCTGTCTCTACTAAAAATACAAAATTAGCCGGGCATGGTGGCACATGCCTGTAATCCCAGCTACTCAGGAGGCTGAGGAAGGAGAAGCGCTTGAACCCGGGAGGTGGAGGTTGCAGTGAGCCGAGATCGTGCCATTGCACTCCAGCCTGGGCAACAAGAGTGAACTCCATCTCAAAAAAAAAAAAAAGATTAGAAAAAGCCCGGGCATGATGGCTCATGCCTGTAATCCCAGCACTTTGGGAGGCCAAGGCGGGTGGATCACCTGAGGTCAGGAGTTCGAGACCACCCTGGCTAACATGGTGAAACACTGTCTCTTCTAAAAATACAAAATTAGCCAGGCGTGGTGGTGCATGCCTGTAATCCTAGCTACTCAGGAGGCTGAGGCAGGAGAATTGCTTGAACCTGGGAGGTGGAGGTTGCAGTGAGCCGAGATCACACCACTGCATTCTAGCCTGGGTGACAGAGTGAGACTCTGTCAAAAAAAAAAAAAAAAAAAAAACTCAAGGAAAAAGAACAAACTGGAAATCTTAGACACAAAAAATAGCCATTGAATTTTTTAAGCCTCAATATTCAGGTTAAACTCTAGACTGAGTGTAGTCAAAGAAAAGATGATGAAATGGGAGACAGTATGGAAAAATTTATCCAAAATGAAGTACAAAGAGGAAAAGAAGGAAAAATATGAAAGACAAGACATAAGTAGATTAAGGGACTCTAGCCTAAGAGAGATCTAGAAGAGGACAGTAGAGAAGCTGGCTTTGTGTATTTATTTTTATTTTTTGTTTCTGTTTCTATTAGCATCTTGCTACCCTCTTCTAAACTTTGTACCAGAGATTTGGAAGGGAGATTGGAGATGAGTCATTTTCTTCCTCCAGCAGAGGCAGTGGGTGTCTAGACTCCATCAGACATAGTTTATGTAGAGTCTGGCTAGACTCCATTCCCCTGCCACCCATGGACCCCAGGGATGCAGGATAAGTGTGATACCAGCAGAGATTTCCTCCAGTTCGCTGACATCTATTAATAGATGATAACAGCAACTTCTAGACTCTCTGGACTACAGCTACAGTGGTCAATCTGAAAGTTACATGCATCCCCTGATTTTCTTTTTGTTAGCACCCAATTCCCTATATTCGATCCCTTTCTGCTTGAAATACCTAGAATAGTTTCTTTTTTTTTTTTTTGAGACGGAGTCTGGCTCTTGTCGCCCAGCCCAGGCTGGAGTGCAGTGGCGTGATCTTGGCTCACTGCAAGCTCCGCCTCCTGGGTTCACACCATTCTCCTGTCTCAGCCTCCCGAGTAGCTAGGACTACAGGTGCCTGCCACCAGGCCCGGCTAATTTTTTGTATTTTTAGTAGAAATGGGGTTTCACTGTGTTAGCCAGGATGGTCTCAATCTCCTGACCTCGTGATCCACCCACCTTGGCCTCCCAAAGTGCTGGGATTACAGGCGTGAGCCACCGCGCCCGGCCCTAGAGTAGTTTCTGTGTTTTTACTGATAAAAGAAAATGGCTGTATTTGAAGATATACTACCCTTCCACATAAAATAGACCCAAAAAATACAGAGTTGTAAAACAGGAAGAAAAGATCACAATATTAGAGAACAAGTTCAGGAAGCCCAATATTCAAATAGGAGTTCTAGAAACAGAACTTGGGGGAAAACTGAGGGAAGGAATTCACCAAAAACAAAAATTCAAGGCCGAGCATGGTGGCTCACACCTGTAATCCCAGCACTTTGGGAGGCCGAGGTGGGCATCACGAGGTCAGGAGATCGAGACCATCCTGGCTAACACGGTGAAACCCCGTCTCTACTAAAAATACAAAAAATTAGCCAGGTGTGATGGTGGGCACCTGTAGTCCCAGCTACTCGGGAGGCTGAGGCAGGAGAATGGCGTGAACCCGGGAGGTGGAGCTTGCAGTGAGCTGAGATTGTGCCACTGCACTCCAGCCTGGGTGACAGAGGGAGACTCCGTCTCAAAAAAAAAAAAAAAAAAATTCAAAAAGTGTTCCCAGAACAAAAGGACAGAAGTTTGTCAGTCAAAAGAGCCCACCGAGTGCACAGCACAAAGGATGAAAATGGATCCATGACAAAGCACATTATAATGAAATTTCAGAACATTAGGGACAAAAAGAAGATCCTATAAGCATCCAGAGATGGGGACAAACAGTTATATACTCAGTTATCAAGAATCAGAATTCATTCAGACCACTCAAAAGCAAAAACAGAATCTAGAAAGTAATGAAGCAATGCCTTCGAAATTCCAAAGGAAAAATTATTTCTAACATAAAATTTCACACTTAAAGTTGCAATCACATGTAAAGATAGAGAAAAAATATTTTTACATGTACAAATAATTTTTGTGAGTATTTCCTGAGTACCTTCTCTCAGGAAGTGACTGAAGGATGTGTTTTACCAAAAATAAGAAAACAAAAAGAGGAAGCTATGGAATACAAAACCAAACCTGGAAAGAGAGGAAGGGAATCCCTAGGACAATGATGAAAGGGGACACCAAGATAAGAGCTGTGAATAAGTGTGGAAGGCAACCAGTCCAGATTGCAGCAGATCAGAATGCTCCAGGAAAGATTTCCTCAAGAAGATAAAAGTGATAAACTGGCCGGGCATGGTGGCTCATGCCTGTAATCCCAGCACTTTGGGAGGTGGAGGCAGGCAGATCACCTGAGGTCAGGAGTTCCAGACCAGCCTGGCCAACGTGGTGAAACCCTGTCTCTACTAAAAATACAAAAATTAGCTGGGCATGGTGGCACATGCCTGTAGTCCCAGCTACTCGGGAAGCTGAGGCAGGAGAATCACTTGAACCCAGGAGGCGGAGGTTGCAGTGAGCCGAGATCGCGCCACTACACTCCAGCCTGGGCAACAAAGTGAGACTCTGTCTCAAAAAAAAAAAAAGAAAAAAGAAAAAAAAGTGATAAACTACTTAATGTTCGGATGCACTGAAAGAAGGTTTATACATGGACAGGCATGGTGGCTCACACCTGTAATCCCAGCACTTTGAGAGGCTGAGGTGGGCACATCACCTGAGATCAGGAGTTCAAGACCAGTCTGGGCAACATGGTGAAACCCCATCTCTAACAAAAATACAAAAATTAGCCAGGTGTGGTGGTGCACACCTGTAGTCCCAGCTACTCAGGAGACTGAGGTGGGAGAATCACTTGAACCTGGGAGGCGGAGGTTGCAGTGAGCCAAAATCGTGCCACTACACTCCAGCCTGGGTGATTAAAGAAAAAAAAAAAAGTTTGTATAACTTGGACTAAATTAGCAATAAGAATACAGGAAATGAAGCAAATGAAAAAGGAAGACAATCATGAACTCCAGGGAAAATAAAAGGTTGTGCAGAAAAGGAAAAATAATCACAATATACTACATGGCTCAGCTGTGACTAGTGTTACAATAGTCATAGTAATATAAATATTTGATATTGATCTCATCAAAATTATAGTATTGAAGGGATTAAGGGACAAAATAGTGTATGTGTAGTGGTGGAGAAGGGGGTGGAAGAGAGCCAAAGCTTTATTGTCCATAGAGGGAAGACCATAAGTAAAAGCTATAGTTGAAAAATGAATATAAGCATATTATTTAGAGAGAAAGAGGTAAACACCAATAAAACTAGCTGAAAGAGTTGAAAAAGGAGGTGGGAGGATCACTTGAGCCCAGGAGCTCTAGGCTGCCTAGCGCTATGATCACACCTGTGAGTAGCCACTGCACTCCAGCCTGGGCAACATAGCAAAACTCCATCTCAATCCATCAATCAATGAGCTGAAAAAGGTTGCCTCTGAAGATAGGGAAATGTGAGGCAAGGAGTAGGGGACTGCTGTTTTTCATAATAAGTTTTATAGACCAATTTAACTCTTTAATTTATGTGTATGTGTGATTTCATATAAAGATAAAGCTAAAAAAAATAAGATCAGAACTTAATGAAACAAAAAACAAACAATAGAAAGGATAATGGTCACGCCTGCAATCCCAGTACTTTGGGAGGCTAAGGCGGGCAGATCACCTGAGGTCGAGAGTTTGAGAACAGCCTGGCCAACATGGTGAAACCCCGCCTCTACTAAAAATACAAAAATTAGCTGGGCATGGTGGCATATGCCTGTAGTCTCAGCTACTCAGGAGGCTGAGGCAGGAGAATCGCTTGAACCCGGGGGGCAGAAGTTGCAATGAGCCGAGATAGCGCCATTGCACTCCAGCCTGGGCAACAGAGCAACAGAGCAAGACTCCATCTCAAAAAACAAAAAAGGAAAGGATGCATTAGCAACAATATCAGGAATAAAAAATTACTATTTCCACTTACACAGAATATTTGAAAATTTTGTGAAAAGTTTTATGTATTAAATACTTCAGATAAAATGGATAATTTTCTAGGCATAAATAGCTAAAATGATGCAAAAATAAATGGAAAGCCTAGCTAAACCAATTACCATCAAAATTTTTGAACTAGTAATCAAAAGTCTCTTGCCCTATGCTGGGCACAGTGGCTCAAACCTGTAATCCCAGCACTCTGGGAGGCCAAGGCAGGTGGATCACCTGAGGTCAGGAATTCCAGACCAGCCTGGCCAACATGGTGAAGCCCTGTCTCTACTAAAAATACAAAAATTAGCTGGGCATGGTGGCAGGCACCTGTAATCCTAGCTATGCAGGAGGCTGAGACAGGAGAATCACTTGAACCCAGGAGGCAGAGATTGCGGTGAGCCGAGATCATGCCACTGCACTCCAGTCAGAGCAAGACTCCCACTCAAAAAAAAAAAAAAAAAAGTCTCTTTCCCTAAATGATATCTGTCCCAGATGGTTTTAGAAACTCATTTTCTTAAACCACTAAGGCACAAATAAACTCTTTGTTTGTTTGTTTTGAGATGGAGTCTCCTTCTGTCGCCCAGGCTGGAGTGCAGTGGCGCAATCTTGGCTCACTGCAACCTCCACCTCCCGAATTCAAGCCATTCTCCTTTCTCAGCCTCCTGAGTAGCTGGGATTACAGGCGCACACCACCATGCCCGGCTAATTTTTGTATTCTTAGTACAGACGGGGTTTCACCATATTGGTCAGACTGGTCTCAAACTTCTGATCTCAGGTGATCCACCTTCCTTGGCTTCCCAAAGTACTGGGATTACAGGTGTGAGCCACTGCACCCGGCCACAAATAAACTCTTAAAAACATGTGGCAGGGCGCAATGGCTCACACCTGTAATCCCAGCACTTTGGGAGGCCGAGGCGGGGGAATCACGAGGTCAGGAGATCAAGACCAAGGTGAAACCCCATCTGTACTAAAAATACAAAAAAATTAGCTGGGCGCGGTGGCGGGCGCCTGTAGTCCCAGCTACTCGGGAGGCTGAGGCAAGAGAATGGCGTGAACCCAGGAGGCAGAGCTTACAATGAGCCGAGATCGTGCCACTGCACTCCAGCCTGGGCGACAGAGCGAGACTCCGTCTCAAAAAAAAAAAAAAGGTTTCTGTTCCTGTGCCATTTGTTCTCCTAAATTCTTCTGGTGAGATTTTCTGTGGAGCACAGAATAGCCCAGTTACGGCCTGCATCTTCCAACCTTCCTTGCAACTGCAGAGTGTCTGACTAAATGCTCACCTTTGATGATAAGCAAATAATGGTGCCATTTCTCCATTACTTGCTATGGAGAAATGGTGATTCCTAGGGTTGCTGTAAGAAAGTGTCACAAACTGGGGGATTAACAACTGAAATGTACTCCCTCACAGTTCTGGAGGCTGGAAGTCCAAGATCAAGTTGTCAGTAGGGTTGGTTCCTTCTGATGATTGTGAGGGGGAGTCTGTTCCACCCTGTGTCCTAGCTTCAGGTGGTGCACTGGCAATCTGTGGCATTCTTTGGTGTCTCTCTGCCTTCATGTTCACATGGAGTTCTCCCTCAGGTGTGTCCAAATCCCCCCACCCCTCTTTTTTTTTTTTTAATTTGAGATGGGGTCTCACTCTGTCACCCAGGCTGGAGTGCAGTATTACCATCATGGTTCACTGCAGCCTCAACCTCCCAGGCTAAAGGGATTCTCCCACCTCAGCCTCCCAAGTAGCTGGGATCTACAGGCATGTGCCACCACACCCAGCTAATTTTTTTTTTTAATTTTTATTGTTAGTAAAGATGGGATCTTGTTCTGTTGCCCAGGCTGGTCTCCAACTTCTGGCCGCAAGTGATCCTCCCTCCTTGGCCTGGCAAAGTGCTGGGATTACAGGTATGAACCACTGTGCCTGGCCCAAATTGCCTCTTTTTATAAGGACACCAGTCACATTGGATTAGAGGCCCACCCTACTCCAATATCACTTTAACTAATTATATCTGTAATGACCTATTTTCAAATAAGGTCACATTTTGAGTTACTGGGAGTTAAAACTTGAACATATGAATCAAGGGGACAACATTTGTTTCAAAGGAAATTGCTCACCCTCCTCTTTCCTATCCTCCCTTTCCTGAGGGCTGCACACATACCGAGCTGAACCTGCATCGCCGTGTAGATGAAGACAAACACCTTTAGGAGATGGCAGAGAAACAAAACGGGAAACCCTCAGGTCTCCAAATGACTACACCGAGCAGAATTGCCCCACCAGCCTGGACCATTCATTTCTAGACTATGAGCAAGAAGTACACTTCCATCTTATTTAAACAACCATATTTGGGGTTTTTGTTGTTGTTGTTGTTGTTGTTGTTATAGGAGCTTAGCTTTTACTCTAAGAAATACAGCTACTCAACTCGCTTCATTAGGATCTTAACTATAGTATCAAAACCTCATAAACAGAATAAAAAATACAGTAGAGCAATATAATTTATGATCATAGATGCAGAGCTTCCAAATGAAATACTAGCATATTCAAGGAAAGATACATATACCATGACCTAGTTGTGTTTAATTTCTGGAATTCAAAAATGGAATGTTTGACATAAGAAAATCTATTAGGCCGGCACGGTGGCTCACACCTGTAATCCCAGCACTTTGGGAGGCCGAGGCGGGCAGATCACGAGGTCAGGAGATCGAGATCATCCTGGCTAATATGGTGAAACCCCATCTCTACTAAAAAATACAAAAAAAAAAATTAGCCAGGAGTGGTGGCGGGCGCCTGTAGTCCCAGCTACTTGGGAGGCTGAGGCAGGAGAATGACATGAACCCGGGAGGCAGAGCTTGCAGTGAGCCGAGATTGCACCACTGCACTCTAGCCTGGGCAACAGAGCAAGACTCCATCTCAAAAAAAAAAAAAAAAATCTAGCAAAGTATACTACTTTAACAAATTAAAGGAGAAAAAATCCACTTAACACAATGGATGAAGAAAAAATATTTGCTAAAACAACACAGTTGAACGTGTAGACATGGAGTATATAGTTAATGCGAAGGAATTATTTTTAAATGTGTTTAGGTTTGATAATGGTACTATGGTTATTTTTCTTTTTTAAATCTTATCTAAAGATGCAGCTGGGCGCAGTGGCTCACGCCTGTAATCCCAGCAATTTGGGAGGCTGAGGTGGGTGGATCACCTGAGGTCAGGAGTTCAAGACCAGCTGGCCAACATGGCGAAACCTCAACTCTACTAAAAATACAAAAATTAGCCAGGCGTGGTGCCACATGCCTGTAATCCCAGCTACTAGGGAGGCTGAGGCAGGAGAATCGTTTGAGCCCAGAAGGTGGAGGTTGCAGTGACCCAAGATCGCGCCACTGCACTCCAGCCTGGGTGACAAAGCAAGACTTCATCTCAAAAAAAAAAAAAAAAAAAATTGCAAGTGAGCACAGTGGCTCATGCCTGGAATCTCAGCACTTTGGAAAGCCGAGGCAGGAAGATTGCTTGAGGCCAGGAGTTCATGACCAGACTGGGCAACATAGTGAGACCCTGTCTCTACAAAAAATGAAAAAGCTGGGCATAGTGACATGCGCCTGTAGTCCCAGCTACTCGGGAGGCTATACAAACACACACACACACACACACACACACACACACACACACACACACACGAGATAACTTATAAAAATTTAAAGACAAGATTGGCCGGGCACGGTGGCTCAAGCATGTAATTCCAGCACTTTGGGAGGCCGAGACGGGTGGTTCACAAGGTCAGGAGATCGTGACCATCCTGGCTAACATGGTAATACCCCGTCTCTATTAAAAATACAAAAAATTAGCCGGGTGTGGTGGCGGGCACCTGTAGCTACTCGGGAGGCTAAGGCAGAAGAATGGCATGAACCCGGGAGGCATAGCTTGCAGTGAGCCGAGATCGCGCCACTGCACTCCAGCCTGGGTGACAGAGCAAAACTCCGTCTCAAAAAAAAAAAAAGAAAGAAATTTAAAGACAAGGACTGGGAGAAGATGTGTGCAGTATACTCAGTGACAAAGAGGTTAGCATCCATATTTTATAAGGACCCCTTAAAGATCAATTTAAGAGAGTGTCCAGTTCCAGCAAGATGGAGTAAGCATGCACTACCTTGTCTGTCCCATGGAACACAACTATAAACCCTGGCCAGGCTGCATAGGCAGCAGCTAACTATCTGAGCACACTGAAAAGTAAATGGTAATAGGCCAACTGGGGAAGGATACCAGAGTTCAAAGTTCCACCCAACCAGTGGGATGTTTACCATTTGTTTTCCTTCAGTATCACCCAGGAGTACACATCAGATGAGTACAGAAAGGAAAACCAAGAGAAAACTTTTTCTAGTGTGAGAAAGGATAAAAGGGAACCACTAAGAGTTAGAAAGAGTCCTCTATTTTGCTTTTGTTTTTTCTTCTCTTTTTTTGTGCTCTCCCATTTCAGCCCCCAGTCACTATCACAATAGAGGCACAATACTGGCAGGTGTCTAAAACTCAGAAGAAAACAGAGGAGCTGTGGTCTTGAGAATGCAGGGTACATTTCCATTGCTTATCACTCTCTAATTTGAATGACTGCAGATTTCTCATCAGAAACCACGGAAGGCAGAAGGGAGAGGAATGACATTTTTAAAGTGCTAAAAGGAAAAATCTATGAACTGATAATATCCAATTTGATGCAATCACTATGACTATTTCATCTGTACTTTTTGTGCATAAATAGACAAGCTGATTCTAAAATGTATATGAAATCACAAGGGACCCCGAATAGCCAAATCAATTTTGAAATTAAACAAGCCAGAAGACACACGTCCTGATTTCAAAACTTGCTACAAAGCTACAGTAATCAAAATAGTGTAGTACTGGCATAAGGATAAACATACTGATCAATGGACTAAAACAGAGAGTCCAGAAATAAACCCACACAGCCATAGTCAATAGATTTTTAACAAGGGTGTCAAGATCATTCAATGGGAAAAAAAATCACCCTTAACAAATGTTGCTGGGACAACTAGATAATCAGATGCAGAAGAATGGAGTTGAGCCCTTACCTCGCACCATATACAAAAATTAACTCAAGTTGGACCAAAGACCTAAATACAAGCACTAGATCTATACATCTCTTAGGATAAAACACAGCTGTAAATCTCTGTGACCTTGGATTTCGCATGGAGACTTTGATATGACACTAAAAGCACAAGCAACAAAGTTAAAAATGGGTAAACTGAATTATATTAAAATAAAAAACTTTTTTGCACATCAAAAGACACTATATCAGGCCAGGTGCGGTGACTCATGCCTGTAATCACAGCACTTTGGGAGGTGGACGTGGGCAGATCACCTGAGGTCAGGAGTTCAAGACCAGCCTGGCCAACATGACGAAACCCCATCTCTAAAATACAAAAATTAGCTGGGCATGGTGGTGCATGCCTGTAGTCTCAGCTACTCGGAAGGCTGAGGCAGGAGAATCACTTGAACCTGGGAGATGGAGGTTGCAGTGAGCCAAAATCGCACCACTGCACTATAGCCTGGGCGATGGAGCAAGACTCTGTCTCAAAAAAAAAAAAAAAAAAAAGACTCTATCAAGAAAATAAAAATACAGCCTATAGACTGGGGAAACAGAGCTAGACATACGTTTATAAATCTATAAATCATATATCTAGTATTCAGGATATATAAAGAACTCTTAAAACTCAACGATAGTTTGGGTGCGGTGGCTCACACCTGTAATCACAACAGTTTGGGAAGCTGAGGCAGCAGGATTACTTGAGCCCGGGAATTTCAGACCAGCCTGGGCAACATAGGGAGATCCTGTCTCAACAAAAATTTAATATTAAAAAATAAAAATAAACCTCCACAACAAAAAACAAATAATCTCATTCAGAATTGGGCAAAAGAGGCCGGGCATGGTGGCTCATACCTATAATCCCAACATTTTAGGAGGCCAAAGCAGGTGGATCGCTTGAACCTAGGAGTTTCAGACCAGCCTGGGCAACATGGTGAAACCCTGTCTCTAAAAAAAATACAAAAAAATTAGCCAGGCATGGTGGCATGCTGCCTGTAGTCCCAGCTACTCAGAAGGCTGAGGTGGGAGGATCACCTGAGCCTGGGGAGGTCAAGGATGCAGTGAGCCGTGATTGTGTCACTGCACTCTAGCCTGGGCAACAGAGCCAGACCCTGTCTCAAAAAAAAAAAAAAAAAAAAAAAATTGGGCAAAAGACTAGAACAGACATTTCTCTAAGGAAGATACACAAATGACCAATAAGCACATGAAAAGATGCTCAACATCATTAATTATTAGGGAAATGCAAATTAAAAAAACAATAAAATGCCACTTCACACCCATTAGGATGGCTATAATCAAAAAACAAAACAAAAAATACTAAGTGCTGGTGAGGATGTAGAGAAATTGAAACCATCATACATTGTTGGTGAGAATGTGGGATGGTGCAGCTACTACAGAAAACAGTTTGGCAGGGCTGGGCGTGGTGGCTCACGCCTGTAATCCCAGCACTTTGGGAGGCCGAGGCAGGTGGATCACGAGGTCAGGAGATCAAGACCATCCTGGCTAACACGGTGAAACCCTGTCTCTACTAAAAATACAAAAAAAAAATTAGCCGGGCGTGGTGGTGGGCACCTGTAGTCCCAGCTACTCGGGAGGCTGAGGCAGGAGAATGGCGTGAACCCGGGAGGCAGAGCTTACAGTGAGCCGAGATCGCGCCACTGCACCCCAGCCTGGGTGATAGAGCGAGACTCCGTCTCAAAAAAAAAAAAAAGAAAAAACAGTTTGGCAGTTCCTCAAAAAGTTAAACATAGGATGTTTGAAAATTTAAACGTACATATGACCTAGCAATTCAACCCCAGGTATACAACCAAGAGAATTGAAAACAGGTGTTCAAACAAAAACTTGTACAGGATTGCTCATAGCAGCATTATTTATAATAGCCAAAAGGAAGAAACTACTCAAATGTCCATCAGCTGATGAATGGATAAACAAAATATGGTATATTTCTACAATGGAATATTATTCAATCATAAAAAATGAAATGCTGATAAATGCCAAAATGGACGAACCTTTAAAACATGCCAAGTGGCTGGGTGCAGTGGTTCATGTCTGTAATCCCCGCATGTTAGGCGGCAGAGGTGGGCGGGTCACTTGAGCCTGGGAGGTCGAGGCTGCAGAGAGCTGAGATCGCGCCACTGCACTCTAGCCTGGGTGACAGAGCAGACCCTGTCTCAGAAAGAAAAGAAAAAACAGAAAAGAGAAAGAAGACAGGAGAGGAGAGAAAGGGAGGGGAAGGGAGGGGTGGGGAATGGAGCCGGGGAGGGGAAGGGGAGGGGAGGGGAGGGGAGGGGAGGGGAACATCCTGGCCGGGTGCAGTGGCTCACTCCTGTAATCCTAGCACTTTGGGAGGCCAAGGTGTGCGGATTGCCTGAGCTCAGGAGTTCGAGACCAGCCTGGGCAACACGGTGAAACCCCGTCTCTACTAAAATACAAAAAAATTAGTTGGGCATGGCGATGTATACCTGTAGTCCCAGCTACTCAGGAGGCTGAGGCAGAAGAATTGCTTGAACCCAGGAGGCTGAGGTTGCAGTGACGCGAGATTGCACCACTGCACTCCAGCCTGGGTGACAGAGTGAGATCTCTCCCCCCTAAAAAAAAAAAAAAAAAAAAAAAAAGAAAAGAAAAGAACATGCTAAGTGAAAGAAGCCAGAGAAAAAAAGGCAACATATTGTTTATTCCATTTAATGAAATATCCAGAATAAACAAATCCATAGAAATGAAGAGCAGCTGAGGGGTTGCTGGGGCTAGGGAGCGGGGGGAAATCAGGAATGACTGCTTCATGGGTACAGAGTTTTCAGGTGATGAAATCTTCCAGAATTAGATAATAGTGATGGTTGCACAACATTATGAAAATACCAAAAGCCACTGAACTGTACACTTTAAAATTGTTAAAATGGTGAGTTATATATTATGTGACAATTTTTTAAAAGAATTCTATATCCAATGAAAATATTCTTCAAGAATGAGAGGGAAATAAAGGTGTTCTCAAGTGAAAAATCAACAGAATTTGTCATTAGTAGACCTGTTGTAAAATAAATACTAAAGAAAGTTCTTCAAACGGAAGAAAGAGGATACCTGAAAGAAATTTAGAACATCAAGAATGAAGACAGAGAAACAAAAATGGTAAAAATCTGGTTAAATATAATAGACTATTTTTATCTTAAATTCTTTATAATATGTATATGTTGGGGCTCAGAAAACGACACCTCAAAAGTATGGCGCTTTGGTATGCTGACCACTTTGAACTAAAATAGAAAGGACTTAGAAGCTACCTCAGAATAAGGCCTTTCTGGCCTCATCTGTTTCTATCTGCCTAGAGACTTCTAGAGACTTCTGGAGTCTGTATCCCCCTAGAGACTTCCCCTAGAATTTCCTTATCTGACTAAGGAAACTTCTTTCCAAAAGAAATGCAATTGTCTAAAGATCCCCTTCCTAGGAATCTCATCAAATAATCAGAAAAGATTAACCACCAGAGAAGAATCAAGACTAAAGTCAGATGACTCTTCATCTAGTCCTCTGAGGCAGTGCCAAGAGATAACCTGGGAGGCTTTATCTACCAGGTTAAGTTTCACCCCTCACCTTCCGGTAACTTGCTGGCGTGGTTTAGTTTCCTAGGAGAATCATTTACAAGATCATGTCTGAGCCTCCTGGGCCCATTCATTTCCCCTAAAAATCATTAACAACCCCTGCATTTTCCCCATCTCCCTCTTCCCTATGAAGCGGATATATAAGCCTCAATCATCTGGCCCTTCTTTGGGTCTCATATTTAATATTGTACCCATGTTTTTGTATGTTAATAAATTTATATGCCTTTTTCTCCTATTAATCTGTGTATTGTCAGTTATTTTAGCAAATCTTTTTTTTTTTTTTTTTTTGAGATGGAGTCTCGCTCTGTCACCCAGGCTGGAATGCAGTTGGGCAATCCTGGCTCACTGCAACCTCTGCCTCCTGGGTTCAAGCAATCTTCCTGTCTCAGCCTCCCGAGTAGCTGGGATTACAGGTGCATGCCGCCACACTCAGCTAATTTTTTGTATTTTAATAGAGACAGGGTTTCCGCGTGTTGCTCAGGCTGGTCTCGAACTCTTGAGCTCAGGCAATCCACCCACCTCAGCCTCCCAAAGTGCTAGGATTACAGGCGTGAGCCACCGCGCCCAGCCTTTAGCAAATCTTTAGAGAGAACAAAAGGGAAGCTTTCCCTCTGCCCCTACGTATGACAATTGAAAGCAAAAATTATACCATGAGACCTTAAAAGCACAGGCAACCAAAGCAAAAATGGACAAATGGGATCACGTCAAGCTAAAAAGTTTCTGCACAGCAAAGGAAACAGTGAAGAGAAAAGGAAACTAAGTGAAGAAACAACCCACAGAATGAGAGAAAATATTTGCAAACTACCCATCTGAAAAAGAATTAATAACCAGAATATATAAGGAGCTCAAACAACTCCACTGGAGAAAAACAATCCAATTTTAGAATAAGCTAAAGATATGAATAGACACTTCTCAAATGTATGACCAACAGGCATAAGAAAAAATGCTCAACATCACTAATCATCAGAGAAATGCAAATCAAAACTACAATAAGATATCATCTCACCCCAGTTAAAATGGCTTTTATCCAAAAGACACGCAATAATGAATGCTGGCAAGGACATGGAGAAAGGGGAACCCTTCTACACTGTTGGTAGAAATATAAACTAGTACAACCACCCTGGAGAATAGTATGGAGGCTCCTCAAAAAACTGAAAGTAGAACTACCATAGGATTCAGCAATCTTATTGCTGAGCATCTATCCAAAAGACACGAAGTCAGTATATTGAAGAGATATCTGCATTCCCATGGTTATTGCAGCACTACTCACAATAGCCAAGATATGGAAGCAAATTAAATGTCCACCAACAGATGAACAGATAAAGAAAATGTGGGCTGGGCATGATGGCTCATGCCTGTAATCCCAGCACTTTGGGAGGTTAAGGAGGGAGGATCACTTGAGGTCAGGAGTTTGAGACCAGCCTGGCCAATATGGTGAAACCCCATCTCTGCTAAAAATACAAAAATTAGCTGGGCGTGGTGATACATGCCTGTAATCCCAGCTACTCAGGAGGCTAAGGCCTCCTGGGAGGCCGAGGTTGCAGTAAACCAACATCGTGCCACAGCACTCCAACCTGGACAACAGAGAAAGAAAATGTGGCACAAATATACAATTGAATATTATTCAGCAATAAAAAATGAAATCTTAGGCCAGGCGTGGTGGCCCATGCCTGCAATCCCAGCACTTTGGGAGGCCGAGGTGGATGGATCACGAGGTCAGGAGTTCAAGACCAGCCTGGCCAATATGGTGAAACCCCATCTGTACTAAAAATACAAAAATTAGCCAGGCGTGGTGGCAGGTGCCTGCAATCCCAGCTACTCAGGAGGCTGAAGCAGGAGAATCACTTGACCCAGGAGGCGGAGGTAGCAGTGAGCAGAGATTGCGCCTCTGCACTACAGCCTGGGAGACAAAGAAGACTCTTTCTCCAAAAAAAAAAAAAAACTTGTCATTTTCAACAACATGGATGAAACTGGAAGACAATATGTTTTTTGTTTTTTGTTTTTTTTATTTTATTTATTATTATTATTATTATTATTATTATTATTATTATACTTTAGGCTCTATGGTACATGTGCGCAACGTGCAGGTAAGTTACATATGTATACATGTGCCATGCTGGTGCGCTGCACCCACCAACTGGAAGACAATATGTTAAGTGAAATAAGCCAGGCACAGAAAGACAAATACCACATGTTCTCATATATAACAAGTTAAAAAAAAAAACAAAACCTGAATGAATGGAGATAGAGGATGAAAGGATAATGGGAAGTGGGAGATAAAGCAGAGATGGTTAATGGGTACAAAAATACAGTTGGAGAGCATGAATAAGATCAAGTATTTGGTAGCACAATAGGGCAATAGGGTGACTCTAGTTAACAATTTATTGTATATTCTTAAATAACTAAAAGAGTGACATTGGAAAGTTTCTAACAAAAAAAATGAAAAAGTCTTGAGAGGATGGATACCCTATTTACCCTGATTTGATCATTATACATTGTATGCCTATATGAAAACATTACATGCAGGCTGGGCACAGTGGCTCATGCCTGTAATCCCAGCACCTTAGGAGGCCAAGGCAGGGGGATCACCTGAGGCCAGGAGTTCAAGACCAGCCTGGACAACATAGTGACACACTGTCTCTACAAAAAATGTTAAAAATTAGCCAGCCTGGTATGATAGCGTGAGCCTATTGTCCCAGGTACTTGGAAGGCTGAGGCGGGAGGATCAATGAAGCCCAGAAGTTTAAGGCTGCAGTGAGTTGTGATCGTGCCACTGCGCTTCAGCCTGGACAACAAAGCAAGACCCTATCTCTACAAAAAAAAAAAAATACTCCATAAATATATACAACTACTATGTACCTGTAATAATTAAAAATAAAATTTTAAAAATTATATCATGGCCAGGCGCAGTGGCTCACACCTATATTCCCAGCACTTTGGGAGGCTAAGAATCACTTGAGCCTAGGAGTTTGAGACAAGCCTGGGCAACATAGAGAGACCATCTCTACAAAAATAAAATTGTTTTAATTAGCTGGGTTTGGTGGTGCATACCTGTTAATCCCAGCTACTTGGGAGGCTGAGGTGGAGGATCACTTTAGCCTCAAAAGTAGAGGCTGCAGTGAGTCATGACTGCACCACTGCACTCCAGCCTGGATGACAGAGCAAGAGCCTGTCTCAAAAAAAAAAAAAAATTATCTCATGGTTTAAAGAGTTTTTGATGTATGTAAATATAATATAGTTAACAACTATAAGCAGAAAGGGGGAGGGTAAAGAAACCCACGTGGTGGTAAGGTTCCTACATTCCACATGGAGTGGTAAAATATGAATTCTAAGTAGACTATGAAATATTAGGTATATATATCATAATATTATAGAACAACCTATTTAAAAAAAATTTTTTTTTTGAGACAGAGTCTCACTCTGTTGCCCAGGCTGGAGTGCAGTGGCATGATCTCAGCTCACCGAAACCTCCGCCTCCTGAGTTCAAGCGATTCTCGTGCCTCAGCCTCCTGAGTAGCTGGGACTACAGGCGCGTGCTACCAGGCCCAGCTAATTTTTGTATTTTTTAGTAGAGACAGGGTTTTGCTATGTTGGCCAGGCTGGTCTCAAACTCCTGGCCTCAAACTATCCACCTGCCTCGGCCTCCCAAAATGCTGGGATTACAGGTGTGAGCCACCACGCCCAGCCAAAAAAAAAGTTAAACTATACAATGGAAGATGTGGTTAAAACTCAGCAGATAGCCAGGTGCAGTGGCTCATACCTGTAATCCCAGCACTTTGGTAGGCCAAGACGGGTGGGTAGTTTGAGCCCAGGAATTCCAGACCAGCCTGGGCAACATGGTGAAACCCCATCTCTAATACTATTGGCCGGGTTCAGTGGCTTACGCCTGTAATCCCAGCACTTTGGGAGGCCGAGGCAGGTGGATCACAAGGTCAGGAGATTGAGACCATCCTAGCTAAAATGGTGAAATCCCATCTCTAATAAAAATACAAAAAATTGGCCGGGCATGGTGGCGGGCGCCTATAGTCCCAGCTACTCGTGAGGCTGGGGCAGGAGAATGGCGTGAACCCGGGAGGCGGAGCCTGCAGTGAGCTGAGATCATGCCACTGCACTCCAGCCTGGGCAACAGAGCAAGATTCTGTCTCAAAAAAAAAAAAAACAAACAAAAAAAACTAAAAATTAGCCAAGTGTAGTGGTGTGGGCCTGTAGTCCCATCTGCTCAGTAGGCTGAGGTGGGTGAATCACCTGAGCCCGGGAAGTGAAGGCTGCGGTGAGCTTTGATCACGCCACTGCACTCCAGCCTGGGCAATGGGAATAAGACCTTGTCTCAAAGGAGACAAAAAAATATATAAAAAAAAAAATAAATAAATTAAAATGAAATACAAAAAAAAAAAATCAAATAATCCAAAAGAAGTCAAGAAAGAGGAAATAGGAATTTTAAAAACAGAACAAACAGAAAACAAATACTAAAAAGGGAGACCTAATTTCAAACATATTGATATTTACATGAAATAAAGTGATCCAAAAGAGATTATCAGATTGGATTTTTTTTTTTTTTTTTTTTTTTTTTTTTGAGACAGAGTTTTGCTCTTGTTACCCAGGCTGGAATGCAATGATGCAATCTCTGCTCACCACAACCTCCGCCTCCCAGGTTCAAGTGATTCTCCTGCCTCAGCCTCCCGAGTAGCTGGGATTACAGGCATGCACCACCACGCCCAGCTAATTTTTGTATTTTTAGTAGAGACGGGGTTTCTCCATATTGGTCAGGCTGGTCTTGAACTCCCGACCTCAAGTGATCCACCTGCCTTGGCCTCCCAAAGTGCTGGAATTACAGGCATGAGCCACTGCACCTGGCCCAGAGTGGATTTTAAAGCAAACAAAAACAGACCCAACTATTTACCATCTACAATTTTATAATACAAGTAGGTTAAAAATAAAACAATGGGAAAAGATATACCACGCAAGCACTAATCAAAAGAAAGTTGAAGTGCCTATATTAATATTAGACAAAAGAGACTTTAGAGCAAAGATAATTTCCAGAGATAAAGAGAGGCAATACATAATAATAAAAGAGTCAGCCCAGTGGGGCCCGGTGGCTTACACCTGTAATCCCAGCACTTTGGGAGGCCAAGGTGGGTGGATCACTTGAGGTCAGGAGTTCGAGACCAGTCTGGCCAACATGGTGAAACCCCATCTCTACTAAAAATACAAAAATTAGCAGGGCGAGATGGTGCGTGCGGGTAATCCTAGCTACTCGGGAGGCTGAGGCAGAAGAATCGCTTGAACCCAGGAAGCAGAGGTTGCAGTAAGCTGAGATAGCACCACTGCACTCCAGCCTGGGCAACAGAGTGGGACTCTGTCTCAAATAAATAAATAAATAAAATAAAAATAAAAAAACAGTCAGCCAGGTGTGGTGGCTCACACCTGTAATCCCAGCACTTTGGGAGGCCTATGCAGGTGGATGACCTGAGGTCAGGAGTTTGAGACCAGCCTGGCCAACATGTCAAAACCCCATCTCTACTAAAAATACAAAAATTAGCCAGGTGTGGTGGCAGGCACCTGTAATCCCAGCTACTCGGGAGGCTGAGGCAGGAGAATTGCTTGAACCCAGGGGGCAGAGGTTGCAGTGAGCTGAGATCATGCCACTGAACTCCAGCCTGGGTGACAGAGTGAGACTCTGTCTCCAAAAAAAACAAAGTCCATTCTCCAAGAAGAGATAACAATTTTAGATGTGTATGCACCTAACAAAAGAGCTTCAAAATACACACAGCAAAAGCTGATAGAATTGGAAGAACTGGACAAGTCCACAATTATAGTTAGAGATTTCAACACTCCATTCATAGTAACAGATAGGACAAGCCAACATAAAATCAACAAATATAAAGAGTTGAACTATTTCATCTACCAACTGTATTCAATTGACATTTACAGAACACTATGCCCACCCAACAAGAACAGAATATACATTCTTCCGAAATGCACATGGTACATTCACTATGATAAATTATATCCAAGGTCATAAAACAAACCTTAATAAGTGCAATAGCCTTGAAATCATACAAAGTATGTTCTCAGATCATAATAAAATTAAATTAGCAACCAATAACGAAAAGATAACTGAAAAATCCCAAACACTTGGAAATTAAACAACATAGTAATCTATATGTCAAAAAGAAAGTTTCAAGGGGAATTAGAAAACACTTTGAAGTGAATGAAAAATACAATATAAAATTTGTGGGATGCAGCTAAGGCAGTGCATAGAGGGAAATACATATTATTAAATGCTTATCTTAAAAGAAAAAATCTTAAATCAATATCATAAGTTTCCACATTGAGAAGCTAGAAAAACAAAACCAATATAAACTCAAAACAATCAGAAGGAAAGAATAAACATAAGAGTGAAACCAATAAACTTAAAAACAATAACAATGAAGAACATCAATAAAACCAAAGCTACTTCTTTGAAAACATCCATAAAATTGATAATCCTCTGGCCAGATTAACCAAAAAAGTAGGGAAAGGGAAACATATTACCTGTATCTGGAACAAAAGAGAAGATATCACTACAGACACCACAGACATTTAAAGAATAATAAGAGAATAGTATAAACACTCTACACAGATACAAATTTGATGACTTACATAAAATGAACCAATTTCTTGAAAGCTATAAAGCCAAAAAATTGAATTCATTTTAATGAATAGTTAAAATATTCTGATCATTTCTTGGGGTAATAGAATTGTTCTGCATCCTGCTTGCTACAGTGGTGACATGAATCTAGATGTGCTAAAACTCACAACTAGGCTGGGCGCGATGGTTCACACCTGTAATCCCAGCACTTTGGGAGGCTGAAGCAGGTGGACTGCCTGAAGTCAGGAGCTCAAGCCCAGCCTGGCCAACATGGTGAAACCTCGTCTCTACTAAAAATACAAAAACTAGCCAGGCTTGGGGTCACGCGTCTGTAATCCCAGCTACTCAGGAGTCTGAGGCAGGAGGATCGCTTGAACCCAGAAGGCGGAGGTTGCAGTGAGCCGAGATCGTGCACTCCAGCCTGGGCGACAAGAGCGAAACTCCATCTCAAAACAAAACAAAACAAAACAAAACAAAACTCAGAGCTATACATATCCCCTCCTTTAAAAAGTCAATTTTACTGTTAATTTTTAAAATTTATAAAATCAATTAAGAAAAGGCCAAATCAATCAAACGGACACAAGTAAATAGGACATTTTCAGAAGAAACAAATGAAAATTGTAACAATATTCAACGGTCCTAGTAATCAGGAAATGCAATTAAAATAACAATAAGAAATTATTTCAGACACAAACATTAACAACAGCAAGTCTTGGGAAGATGTAGAGTCACAGGACTTTCACATGCTGCTGGTAGAAGTACAACTGGTCAACTCCTTTGGAGTGGAATTTAATGAGATGAAGCTGAAAATGGGCCTGCCCTTCACCCCAGCAATGCCCCTTCTAAAACTTCTCTTAGGAGGCCAGGCATCGTGGCTCATACTTGTCATCCCAGAGCTTTGGGAGGCCAAGGCAGGAGGATACGTAGAGACCAGCCTGGGCAACACAGTAAGACCCCATCTCTACAAAAAATATTAATAACAAAAATAGGCAGAAGTGGTGGTGTGTGCCTGTAGTCCCACCTACTTGGGAGCTTGAGGTAGGTGGATCACTTGAGCCCAAAAGTTTGAGGCTGCAGTGAGCTATGATCATGGCACTGCACCAAAGCCTGGGCAACAGAGCAAGACCCTGTTTCAAAAAAAAAAAAGAAATTCTCCTACAAGCGCAAAAAAGGATGTGCTCAAGAAAGTTCATTGCAGCATTGTCTGTAATAGCAAAATATTTTCAAAAACTAGGAAATTCAAACATCGTATATTATTCATAGAATGGAATACTATATAGTAGTATTTTAAAGATATATAATATAATATTTTATGATATGATATTTTATTTTATTTATTTTTGAGACAACATCACTCTGTCACCCAGGCAGGAGTGCAGTGGGGTGATCTCAGCTCATTGCAAACTCCACCTCCCAGGTTCAAGAGATTCTCAGCCACCTGAGTAGCTGGGATTACAGGCACCCGCCACCACACCTGGCAAAGTTTTGTATTTTTAGTAGAGACAGGGTTTCCTCATGTTGGCCAGGCTGGTCTCTAACTCCTGGCCTCAAGTGATCCACCTGCCTCAGACTCCCAAAATGCTGGGATTACAGGCGCGAGCCGCTGCACCCAGCCTGACATGGTATTTCAAATAAATGAACTTAAAATTATGTGGAATTAACAAAGATAAAATCTCAAAAATATAATGTTAAATGTAAAAGCAACCTGTAAAAATGACACTAGTTATACAAGTTTGAAAACATGTAAAACACTGTTACATATTGTTAGACATCTACAAATGCTTTAATAATATAAATACATGCCTGGAAAAGAGAAACCCGAATTCAGTCGTTGTCTCAGGGTACAGTACACAAGGGGATTTCCATCGTATCTGTAACTTCTTTTCTTTTTAAGAAAAATGAAGTAAGCAAGGCAAAATACTGGAAATTAGTAGAGATGAATGGTGGATTCATGGACCTTCATGATGTTATTCTTTGCATTCTTCTTGGTATTTTTAACATTTCATAGTCAAAATAATAATTGCCTCTGTATACAAAAATATATCATAGTGGTTAAGAGCACTAACCATGAGCTCTGGAGCTGGAAAGCCTGGGTTTTTCTCCCATTTCTACTGCTCATTATCCGTGGGCTTTAGCAAATTACCTAACTTCTCTGAGCCTGTTTGCTTTTCTGTAAAATAAGGATAGCAACAGCACTTTCCTTATATTTTTATGAAGATTATATGAGTTAAAATGCAAGATGCTTAGTATTATATAATGCTGGGCACATAGCAAACACAAGTTTTACGAATTTTTCTTAATTAATTTTCTCTTTTATTTTTTTTCTTATTTATTTATTTATTTATTTTTTGAGATATGGTCTCTCTCTGTCACCCAAGCTGGAGTGGAGTGGCACAATCATAGCTCACTGCAGCCTGGACCTCCTGGGCTCAAGCAGTCCTCCCACCTCAGCCTCCCACAGTGCTGGGATTACAGGCATGAGCTATTTACTGCACCGAAACTCTGCTGTCAACTCTGTGGTGGCTTCCCCAACACTGTCCCCATGTCTAATCGGGCACCCCATCCTGAGTTTTTACCTTGCTTAGTGGGTAGCTTGCTTTCTTTCCTTTTTTTTTTTAAATACAGAGTTTCACTCTGTCGTCCAGGCTGGAGTGCAGTGGCGTGATCTCGGCTCACCACAACCTCCATCTCCCGGGTTAAGCGATTCTCCTACCTCAGCCTCCCGAGTAGCTGGGATTACAGGAACCCGTCACGCCCAGCTAATTTTTTTGTATTTTTAGTAGAAACAGGGTTTCACCATGTTTGTCAGGCTGATCTCAAACTCCTGACCTCAGGTAATCCACCCCACCTCAGTCTCCCAAAGTGCTGGGATTACAGGTGTGAGCTGCTGCACCTGGTCCTTGACTATACTATTTTCTTATTTACCTTTGTATTCCAAATGTCTGGCAATGGTAGGAATATGAGTCATTATTAACAAACAAACAAATGAACAGGTGAATATCCCTTCTTTCCCCCAATAAACCTACCTGTGTTCTTTCTCCCCTTCCTCCTTCCTCTTCCCAAGGGCCCAGTACTCTAATAGACTGGCTTAAGTACCTCTAGTCATGGAAGATATACTTAGCAACACTCTTCTTGTATAATAAAAGAAACCCTTCTGTAAAAGTCACTCTTGAAACAAAAGAAAGAGTCGCTAAGGGTGGAATCTTAGATCCTAAGGCACACCCCCCACTCCGAAGCTATTATCTCTCTCTGCTTAGTGCGGGACCATCTCAACAAACGAGAAACACTGGAAGATAACGTGGGAACAGAGTTCTCAGGGAAAACACCGTGAGTGTTCTCTTGAAAAGCTGTACGTGAGACACATTTTTAAAAACACAAATCATATTCTGAATGAGTAAAAGAATGTTTTTAATTTACTGGAGAAACTGGCTTGTTAAATCCTATTGTGAATTCTTTCTTAAAACCGAAATAAGGAATTCTTTTGTTAAGTAAATACTCAAGCCCTTCCCTGCCAAAGAGCTTTTGAAATCTTTGCTGTAATGATGCTGATGTTTTCTGTGTTTATATGTCAAATGCCTGGAGCTTAATTGTTAATGGGTAAATAAGAGACGCCACCAGGTCCTTGCCAAGAAAGGCCCAATAGCTGAGGTTGGGAGAACAATGGCTCCGCAGGACTCCCCCAGAGAGGGAAGAGGGGAGAGGACAGTTAGAGAAAGAGTGGCTCTATTCTCTTGTAGATGCGGCTCTTGGAGGAGCCAAGGAAGTGACCAACCCCGGGGGATGAGAACGCAGGCGCGTGTGCTGGAGTGGACCTGAGCCTGAACAAAGGTATCGGGCACAGCTCTGGCTTTGCTTCATTTCTCCTTCTTGCCAGTAGATCAGGAATTCCTGCTGCTCTCCGGAAAACCATCAGAAGCATATGTTGCTGTTGGAATCACCACCCACCAGTGGGCAGAAGAAAGCTGGGGTCACAGGCTAATTTCCCCAGGCAGGTGGCCTGGGTTGAATTCCACGCCCGCCACTGTAGGCTAATCTGCCCCACTTTAGGCGTGTTATTTAACCTCTGTCCTTGGAGTCCTATGCAGCAAAATGGGAATGAGAAAGCCTACCCCACAAAGGGTTTTGTAAAAATTAATTAATATTGTAGAAAAGTGCTTAGAATCGTGTCTAATGCATAGTACATGCTATGTATGTTAAATATTTAACTGACAGTTAAGGCCAGGCACATTGGCAAAGTAACCTTAAATCCAAAAACAGCAGACCAATTGTAAGGAAAGGGCTAACTGGAAATTTTTGTAAGTCTGTTTGCTGAAGAAACCTTTTCCAGATTTTTTTGTTGTTGTTGAGACAGAGTCTCACTCTGTTGCCCAGGCTGGAGTGCAGTGGTGCGATCTTGGCTCACTGCACCTCTGCCTCCTGGGTTCAAATGATCCTACTGCCTCAGCTTCCTGAGTAGCCGGGATTACAGGCACGCGCCACCATGCTGGGCTAATTTTTGTATTTTTAGTAGAGACAGGAGTTTCACTGTTGGTCAGGCTGGTCTCAAACTCCTGACCTCAGGTGATCCACCATCCTCAGCCTCCCAAAGTGCTGAGGTTACAGGCGTGAGCCACTGCACCTGGCGCCTTTTCCAGATTTGAAGTTGCGGGGAGAGCTGAGGATACTCACAGGGCAAGGACTTGAGGCAGAGAGACGAAGACTCGGGTCTGCTAAAGCAAGGTCATTCCCTCTGGATTGTAGTTCTTCAGATGGATAGAATGAGGTCAAAGATAGAGCTGTCACCCAAGTAGGAGGAAAAAAATGCTCTCAAGGATTGCCAGACTCTAAAAGTTTCAGAGTTGAAAAGGGCATTTCAAGTTATAAGCAGCCAGCCAAGAGCTAGGCACAGGGTGTCTCAGTTCTTGGCATTGCTGGGACAGCATCTATACTTAGGGAAAATCCACATGGAAGGACCCCTTCTTCTCTCTCCAGGAAAACACTCAGCTCAATGACAGCTGGGTCCAGAGCAGGGGCCTAGCAAGTCCTTGTCTGGGCATCTGGTGCTGGAGTCAAAGGAGGTCCTGAACCAGCCTTGGGATTCCAGCAGTGACTTTACCCCATGTTCAGGAGGGGAATCTACAGGTCTCCCTCAAAGACCCTCAGGACCCTCTGTGGGCAGCCCCTCCACCATCTCCTCGCTGCTGTTCAAATTCTCACTTTTATTTGTGTGCCACTTTTAATTTGTCAAAGCACTGTCACATCTACTAGCTCACCTGATTTGTGCCACCACATCTTCAGAGGATACAGAAAGGTGGTATTAGGACATCTGACAGCCAAGGAAGCAGAGACTCAAATGGTTAATGTCAAGCCCAGGACCACAGAGCTACTAACAGAGACTACACCTACGCCTCTGACTTCACATCACACTCTGCCACACTCCCTCTCCTGTGTGAGGGCTCCCCCAGGAAAAGAGGAAAGACAGGAGCTATTCTAGGCAAAGTAACCTTAAATCTGAAAGCAGAAGATGAATTGCAAGGAAGTGCAGCTCCAGGACGTGTTCCCCTATCTTCCCATCAGACCTCAGCCAGCAGCCATGGACACAGGCCTCTCTTTCCTCTGCACTGCTTCCCCACCCTGGTTCCCGCTCTGGGGTAGGTCCCTCCCAGACCATTATGGCTGGGACGTGCAGCATCTTTTTTCTCTGCTTCTCCAGTAACAGCTGGTTCTGCTCAACTCCCAAAGATGATTTTCAAGAACCCCAACACTACTATCTGCCTGGGCTGCCAGAAAGAGAAAGGGCACCCTCAGAGACACTGAAGACCACCCTCCAGAAGATGCCAGCACTTTCTATCATGTGACTAGCTCTGGGTGCTCCTTGTCTAGTGAAAGGGGCTGGCTCAAATGGCACAGATATTGAAGATCTTCCTGAAGAAGACAGGAAGAGATGCTCAGGTCAGGGAGGGAATGAGACCCCTGGGTAAGGGATTCCTCCCAGCTGAGGAGTTGATTAGAAGCAATCTTGGAGTTGGCAGGAGCCTTAGAGACTGCCTGAGCCAGTCCAGGAAGCTGGCTGAGGAGCTTGGGAGCAAGAGACTAAAACCAGCCAAGTCTGGGACAGAAGGGAAGGAAAGGGTTGAGCAGCGAACAGAAAGACAAAGAACAGGCAGTTCCAAAGAGCCAAGAATGCAAATCATTTGCAGACACCGGCAAGAGCCTCCACCAAGGCTGCTGTGGGGGTGCCTGACGCCACGAGCACAGCCACTTCTACACATCACGGTGAGCGTGAGCACATGCATGTGAGCATCCCCGCTGAGTCATTCCATGTGTGTAATGATTGTGTCAGTTGTGAGTCACCAATTGTGTGTCAGTCAGGGCGGGGTGCGTGTGTGTGTGTGCTCAGTGCACAAGCGCGTGAGGGCTGCCAGTGCCCAGAGTGACAGTGGAATGTGAATGAGAGCCAGAGAACCCGAGGAGCTCAGAGCACTCCCAGGGGGAAGCTGTGTTTAAAGGGCACCACGCTTCATTCACACCGTACATCACACACCACATTTCTGAACACGTTCCAGAGAAAGCCATCTGTGCCCGCTTCCTGCTGAAACCCCCTATGGAGCAGCAGTGCTGAATTCTTCAGGCTCACGGGGTTGTTATCAGAGTCAGAGATGGCCACAATCTTAGAATCCTGCATTTCAAACCCTTCGTTTTGCGGAGGGAGGAACTGTGGCAGAGAAAGCTGACACAATGGTCCCAGAGTCACAGAGCTAGCTGGTAGAAAAGCCAGGTGTGGACCCAGGTGTCTGTCCAGACTTCCCTGCCCAGGACTCGGTATGTCAGCACAAAGTGGGTCCTTTTTCCTTTTTTCAGCAGGGATATGATGACATCACTTCTTTTAACTAAAACGCACCCAGATCTTCCCATGAAATGAAACCCTGATGTTGCGTCCTAAAGGCTGGATTTGATGAATAGCCCAAAAGGCAAAGTTGGGGCATCTCTGGCCAGACAGTTCTAGACTGAGAGTCATTTGACCTATTTTCCAAGAGCCTTGCCCCACCCAGGTCAGGAGGAGTCCACAGGGAGACCCATTCTTAGGTCTCTAGGTCCAAGATTGGCCAGGCACTTTGGCAGCCTTGATGCTGTGTGATTCAGAAGCTGCTTATGAGATGTTTGCGGATGTCTCACGCAGGACTCCTGGCTCGTCATCCTGCCACCTTCCCGGTGGCCATTTCACAGCTCGATTTCTCCTGCCCCACAACAATGAAAAAATAAATGAAAATAGGGGATTTATTTTAGCAGTTTTCAAATTGAGTATTTCAAAGGGTTTAATAGGTAAAGAGCCTAACCCTATTAACTAGTAAGTTGAGGTTTGGGGATTATCTATCAGTTTCAATTACCCATTCCATTCATTCTTCTCAGATGGCTCAGAGTTGACCTGAACTTCAAAGGGATCACTTCAACCACTGGATTTATTGTTCTTATTTCATAATAATTAAGTAGTTACTACATACACAGCACTGTTGAGGCCATTCAATAGGCACAGACACTGCCCTACATCCCTGGAGAGCAGAGATTTATTATCTCATTTATCAGAACTTCAAAGCCCTTTCGCTCCAATTACAGCTTGTCACTGACCATGGAGGTGGCCGAGGTGCTCAGGGCACATGAGGCAGGGAGAATGCGGGGGGCAGAGAAATCACTGCCCCAGGCTAGATCTGGAGTGAGGCTGGTCTTACATTTGGGCCCAGGTTCTACATTCATAAACTGGTGTTTTTCCCAACAGGGCTCTGCTAAAAACATGCCCTGGAAAGGGAGGTAAAAGGATGCCTTCTCAGCCAAGCCCGGTGGCTCACACCTGTAATCCCAGCACTTTGGGAGGCTGAGGAGGGGTGGATCACCTGAGATCAGGAGTTCGAGACCAGCCTGACCAACATGGTGAAACCCCATCTCTACTAAAAATACAAAAATTAGTCGGGTGTGGTGGCGCGCACACCTGTAATCCCAGCTACTCAGGAGGCTGAGGCCGGAGAATCGCTTGAACCCGGGAGGCGGAAGTTGCAGTGAGCTGAGATCGCGCCATTGTACTCCAGCCTGATTTTTTGAGACTCTGTCTCAAAAAAAAAAAAAAAAAAAGGATGCTTTCTCGTGTGGCAGACTGACAGACAGATTAAGGGTTGATACAGTAAGTGTCCTTCATATGTGACACATGGGCCAAAAGAGTAGAATCACCAAATGTTTCCTTGAATATAAAAAAATATATTTGCAAGGGTGGTTATGTCAGCATTATGTGTAATTGCAGAAAGCTACAAAGGACTTGAAAAATCCATTGATAGGACATCAGTTAAGTAAATCAATCATGGTACAACCATACACTGGAAGATAAGCAACTATGAAGAAGGAGTTAGATCTACCTCCATTGACCCAAAAAAGAGGCATGGGATTATGAGGTTTAAAAAAAGGAAAAGAGGCCGGGCACAATGGCTCACTCCTATAATCCCTGCAGAGGCAGGAGGATCACTTGAACCCAGGAGGTCGAGGCTGCAGTGAGCTATGATTGCGTCACTGCACTCCAGCCTAGGTGACAGAGCCAGACGAAAGAAAGAGAGAGAAAGAAAAGAAAGAGAAAGAAAGAGAGAAAGAGAAGGAAGGAAGGAAGGAAGGAAAGAAAGAAAGAAAGGTCGGGCTCGTTGGCTCACACCTGTAATCCCAGCACTTTGGGAGGCCGAGGCAGGCGGATCACCTGAGGTCGGGAGTCTGAGACCAGCCTGACCAACATGGAGAAACCCTGTCTCTACTAAAAATACAAAATTAGCTGGGTGTGGTGGCGCATGCCTGTAATCCCAGCTACTCGGGAGGCTGAGGCAGGAGAATCACTTGAACCCAGGAGGCGAAGGTTTTGCGGTGAGCCGAGATCACGCTACTGCACACCAGCATGCCAGCTTGGGCGACAGAGCGGGACTCTGTCAAAAAAAAAAAAAAAAAGAAAGAGAGAGAAGAGAAGAGAAAAGAAAGAGGAAGGAACAGAATATGATCTTATTTTGCATTAAAAAATTAAAAGAGGTATCCTATAAGTAAATAGTATGTTTATATATTTGCATATGTAAAAAAGAAAACAGGAAAATGTATACAAGTGGGAAAATGTGTAATATAAAAAATGTAGAGGGATACACATGAAGCTGGTTATAATGTTTACTTCAGAGGGTGGGGTTAAAATGGGTAAGAAAATATTTTGTATACATGTTTTGCCTTATCTATATAAGTTACAAAAACTTATATGGATAAGTCAAAACATATTTAAGGTTTATATATACAAACTTTATAAAGTATAAAGTTTATATTTATAAATACAAACTTATATTAAATATATTAATAAACTTGTAAACATATATATAATTTAAGAATAAAATGTATTACAAAAATAAAGAATAGGCAAAACGGGCTTGCAGATGCTGCCTGGCCACACTCATCCTTGGCGCTTGCCCCCATGGAGGCCTCATCTACTGTGACATTTGGAGAGCTGGCAGCCATCACTCAAGAAATCAGGACATATTTGGCCTCTGCTGCAGCATCAGGGAACAAAACAAGGACTAAGGCTGTCAGTTCTCAAGAAAAATACTGATGTGCATAAACACATGTGACACAAATTTATTCAGTGACTTTGAGATATCTTACTCTAAACAGATAAAATTAATTAAAACTAGTGCAAATTTCTGGCAACAGTATTCCAACTCCCCATTATTTATTGAGGGCACTGAAAATTGGAACACATCACAGATCCTTAAGTCATTCTCTGAATCAGGAGGAGAAAAGGGGAAGGCAGAGAGCACTCACTGTATGTGCCAGACACTGGGCTGAGTGCTGCGCCTACATTTTCCCACCTGATGCTTGCAATAACCCTGCAAGGTAGGAGTAAAAGGAACACACACATATACAAATACACTGACACACACACTCACAGACATGATCACACACATACTTATACACTCACACTCAAGCATGCACTAGAAAATACAGAACAAAGCAAGCATTGGCAACTAATAGAAGTATGGTGCTGGCTAAGCACAGTGGCTCACATCTATAATCCCGGCGCTTTAGGCTAGGAGTTCGAGACCAGCCTGGGCAACACAACAAGATGCCATCTCTACAAAACATTTTTTAAATAAAAATCTTTTATTTTTCTTCAGATGGAGTCTCACTCTGTCACCCAGGCTGGAGCCCAGTGGCGTGATCTCAGCTCACTGCAACCTCCACCTCCCAGGCTCAAGTGATTCTCATGCCTCAGCCTCCCAAGTAGCTGAGATTACAGGTGTGAGGCACCACGCCCAGCTAATTTTATATTTTTAGTAGAGAGGGTTTTGCCATGTTGGCCAGGCTAGTCTCAAACTCCTGACCTCAAGTGATCTGCCCGCCTTGGCCTCCCAAAGTGCTGGGATACAGGCATGAGCCACCACACCTGACCTAAATAAAAATCATTTTTAAAAAGAGGTATAGTGCCTCAGGGCTCAAGAAAACAATACCCCTATTGCTGTGTAGTAAACAGCAGGAAAGGCTACTGATCAGACCAGGCTAGTAGTAATTCCAGGGTTCTCTGCACACTTAGCCAGGAGACTGGCTAGCTCAGCACTGCCTGGGTTCGCTTTATCCTTTTTACCGCTCTAAAGCTCTGAGAGGCGGGACCTAAGCCTAAAAGGAATTGAAATGAGGCAGGACTTTCTTCACTGCGAGTGACTGAAAACTAACTCAATCCAGCAAGGCAGCAAATTATTTGGCTCTCATAACTAAAAATGTCCATGAGTAGATGGCTTCTGGCTCAGTGGGATCAGGGGTCAGCAAATATCAACCAAGACTCATTCTGTCCCTTCATTTCTTCTGCATTGGCTCCATTTTTCAAGCAGGCTGTTTTGAGTGAGCAGCAAAGATGGCCCCAGAAATTCCATGTTACTTGCTGCCTTGCAAGTAGCTATTCCAATGAAAAGAAAGCACCTCATTCCCAGCAGTTTCAGCAAAAGTGCAGGGATGACTGTCATGGGCCTAGCTTGGGTCACATGCCCATTTCTGAATTAACTACCATGCTGATCTGATTGACCAGGGTGGGTCAGCCCTTCTCAAATCACATGGACTAGAAATGGGGTAGTGATCCTTCCATGAAAAAAAAAAAAAAAAAAAAGGAAGGATAGTGGCAAAGGAATATAGGAGGGATGTTGGACAAGCAGACCACAGATGACCGTCCACAATGTCACATAGAATCCTACCAATAAGAGGACAAGGATGGTGACTCGCATCTTGAGTCTGTAATCCCCACGACTCAAGAGGCTAAGGAAAGAGAATTACTTGAGGCTAAGTGTTCGAGACCAGCCTGGGCAACATAGTGAGACTTCATCTCAGTTAAAAATTAGCTGGGCATGATGGTGGACTCCCATAGTCCCAAGTACTTGGGAGGCTGGGGTTGGGGGATCACTTGAGGCCAGGATGTCAAGGCTGCAGTGAGCTATGATTGCACCACTGCACTCCAGCCTGGGCAATAGGCCAAGACCAGAAAGAAAGAAAGAAAGAGAGAGAGAGAGAGGAAGAAAGAAAGAAAGAAAGAGAGAGAGACAGAGAGAAAGAAAGAAAGAAGGAAAGAAAGAAAGAGAGAAAGAGAAAGAAGAGAGAGAGGAAGGAAAGAAGAGAGAGAGGAAGGAAGGAAGGAAGGGAGGGAGGGAAACCCACCAACAAATTGTAAACTGTGAGAATCTGAGAAGCTGGTAGGCATTAGTTTTTTGTTTGTTTGTTTTTGTTTTTTGTTTTTTGTTTGAGACGGAGTCTCGCTCTGTCACCCAGGCTGGAGTGCATTGGCGTGATCTCAGCTCACTGCAACCTTCGCCTCCCGGGTTCAAGCGATTCTCCTGCCTTGAGTAGCTGGGATGCCACCACATGCTGGGTGCACATGCTTGAGTAGCTGGGATGCCAGGCGCATGCCACCACACCCAGCTAATTTTTTGTATCTGCCCACCTTGGCCTCCCAAAGTGCTGGGATTACAGGCATGAGCCACCACTCCCGGCTGGCATTAGTTTTTTATTTGTCATATCTTGGCCACCACAAGGCCCTTGGAAGTTGTTCAACATGATAGAAGTTCTGAAGAGCCTGAGAACCCTCTTTTCCCATTGCCAAGGTTAAGGATTCAGGAAGGATGCCCAAGAACTCTGTGAAAACTCTTGTCAATAAATAGTACAACCACCAGTTCCTGACACCCCACACAGGATATGGGGAGTTCCAGTTGCCTAAAGAACGGTGACAGTAGAAGCTTCTCGATGCTAAGGAGTCTGGAAATGTCCTCCCGGAAGCCAAGGACACAGGTTTCGGCTCAAGCTCTGCCTCTAACAAGCCACATGACCTTGAAAATGTACTTAAGTGTTGGGGGTGGTCAGAGCTTTCATATGTAAAATAAAGAGGCTGGGCAAAGCAACATGAAATGTAAAGTTGTCTCCAGCTTCAAAACTCTGATTCTAAATCAGAGTCATGAGTTGGAAAAAGTTTATGGGTGAATAAACTTTTACCCATAGGTAAATGACTAAATAAATAAGTGAGAAAACAGTAGGTTAAAAAACAAACAAACAAAACAAAACAAAAACCCACACCACACCCACCAGCCAAATCTGTGACAACTTGAGCAATAAATAAATGCTAATAGTAATGGATTATAACCCACTAATAAAATAACAGTCTACAAGTTCATACTGATATCCATCCATCCATTTATGCATACATGAGAAGGTCAAGGAAAAGGTCTTCTTACAGTAGAATGTTAACTAGTAAATTAACAAGGAATAATGATGTTAGAAAATCATCAGTGGATATTTAAACTGGTGGTTAAAAGTTTGATGAGGAACAGGATATTTACAAAGTCTTAAGGCATCTCCCCATAAATTACTTATTGATTACAAAGAGGAAACATAATAACTTTACAGTGATGAAACCTGAAGGCTACTACCTTAACCAGTGATCAAAAGTTAACGTCCGCTGGCTGAGGGCAGTGGCTGATGTCTGTAATCCCAACACTTTGGGAGGCCAAGGCTGGTGGATCACCTGAGGTCAGGAGTTCGAGACCAGCCTGGCCATCATGGCGAAACCCCGTCTCTACTAAAAATACAAAAAATTAGCCAGGCTTGGTGGCAGGCGCCTGTAATCCCAGCTACTTGGGAGGCTGAGGAAGGAGAAACGCTTGAACCCGGGAGATGGAGGTCGTAGTGAGCCAAGATTTCGCCATTGCACCCCAGCCTGGGCAACAAGAGTGAAACTCCATCTAAAAAAAAAAAAAAAGTTAACGTCCCCAGTGTTGGAATAGGCCAACCTCATGTGTATCTTTGATACAGTGTTCTGAGAAGGTCACAGCATCTCCCCAGTGTCCTGCCCAAAACCCATAACCTGAATTTAATCACAAGAAATGTTACTTAATAATTGACCTGTACTATTTTAAAATGTCAAGGTATAATTTGAACTTTTTTGCCACACACACACAAAAAGTCAAGGTCATAAAACACAAAGAAGGTTAAGGATTTGCCCAATTTAAAAGAAACTGAAGAGACAATAACAACTAAATGCAATGTGTGTTCCTGGATTAAATCCTGAATTGAGGAAAAAATAGTTGTCAAGGATATTACTGAGTGTAATTGATGAAACTGAATATGGATGATGACGTGAGCATGCATGGCAACCTGCCTGGAGCTACGGTGCGGGTAGTCCAGGGACACCAAGCCCCCAAGCTCCAGCTAAGGCGTTCATTCCCGAGCCTGGGGACTGTGGCATCCAGCCCTCTGAAGCTGCGTGGTCCCAGGATTTCTTTCATCTTTTGCTTCCCTCTTCAAGCTTTCTGATTCATTCATTGGCATAGTCTGCTGGGAGAGGCAGCAGGAATGTCTGGAAGATTCTCCAGAGCCCCAACAGTCTGCCATCTTCACCTCTCACATCTACTTCAGCTCCAGTTCCTTCCCGGTCCCCACAGGGAGAGTCCATCCTAAACAAGGAGTTGGTGACCTGATGTCCCTGAGGAGCTCAGGAGGCCCTGATGCAGTGTGAGTTCAGGTCCTACTGGTATCCAGAGGGAACTTCCAACTGTGGAATCCCTTACACAGAAATACTTTCTGTAAACCACTCCTCCTTGCTTCCTCCCATCCTGACTCAGTGCCCAACCCCAGCTCCAGCATATACCTCACCAGGAGGCAGCATTCACCCAGTTCAAAGCAGCATACCTGCCCGAGAGAAAAAAGCAAAGTCACCAATATGAGCCAAGTCACTGAGATGGAGGAAAAAATCTCTAGGCCACAGTCAGGATTCTAGTTCTCTTTTTTTATTTATTTATTTTTATTTTTATTTTTAGATTTTTTTGAGGCAGTTGCCCAGGCTGGAGTGCAATGGTGCAATCTCGGCTCACTGCAACCTCCGCCTCCCAGATTCAAGTGATTCTCCTGCCTCAGCCTCCTGAGTAGCTGGTACTACAGGCGTGTGCCACCACACCCGGCTAATTTTTTGTGTTTTTAGTAGAAACGGGGTTTCAGCATGTTAGCCAGGCTGGTCTCGAACTCCTGACCTCAGGTGATCCGCCCGCCTTGGCCTCCCAAAGTGCTGAGATTATAGGCATGAGCCACTGCTCCCGTCCTATTTTTTATTTTTTTAAGAGATGGAAATCTGGCTACATTGCTCAGGCTCGACTTGAACTCCCGGCCTTATGTGGTCCTCCCCACTAAGCCTTCCAAGTAGCTGGGACAACAAGTGCATGCCACCACTCACAAACTAACTCTTATAACCACTTAGTGAGGATCAGCCCTGTTGTAGGCATCGTGCTGTAAGTTTTACAATTTTCTTTCATCCTAATGATGCCCATGTTACAACAGAGGAATCTGAAGCCTCAGAGAGATTTAAATACTTCTCCATACCTCCCACAAGATTTTAAAATAAAATCCAAATGAATTCACAATCTAACTATTTTTTTTTTTTTAGTGAAGAAATGTAGAATATTTGTATAACTGCAGGAACTGGAGACCTGCACAGGCCAGACTCTGTACTAGAAGACATTAAAAACACACATTTGGTTATATAAAATGTGAAATATGGTAAAAGACGCCTTAAACAAAACTAAAAGACAAAAGACTGAAAGAAATTTAAGAATTGGTAGCCCATAACATAAGAATTCATAGCCCTAATATACAAAGATTGCCTACAAATTGATTAGAAAAAGACAATCAGAAAAAGAGGGGTCATGTACAGTGGCTCACACCTGTAATCCCAGTACTTTGGGAGGCCAAGGCAGGAGGATCGCTTGAGTTTAGGAGTTCAAGACCAGCCTGGGCAACATAGTGAGACCCCCATTTCTACATAAATTGTTTAGGATTAGCCAAGTATGGTGGCATGTTCCTATAGTTCCAGTCACTCAAGAGACTGAGGTGGGAGGATCACTTGAACCCAGGAGTTCAAGTCTGCAGTGAGTTATGATGACACCACTGCACCCCAGCCTGGGCAGCAGAACAAGACCCTGTCTCTAAAAAAAAATAAATTAAGTTAAATGCAAATTTAAAATAAATTATGGTACAACTATACTACGGAATATCATGCAGTTTTCAAAAATATTAACGAACACATGCCAACATATTGACCTAGACTGTAGATTTCCACACTATATTCTTAAACTTTAAAAAAGTGCATAGGGCTGGGTGTGGTGGCTCACGCCTGTAATCCCAGAATTTTGGGAGGCCAAGGCATGCGGATCACCTGAGGTCAGGAGTTTGAGACCAGCCTGAGCAACATGGTGAAACCCCATCTCTACTAAAAATACAAAAAAAAAAAAAAAAAAATTAACCAGGTGTGGCCGGGCACAGTGTCTCATGCCCATAATCCAGCACTTTGGGAGGCTGAGGCAGGCAGATCGCAAGGTCAGGAGATTGAGATCATCCTGGCCAACATGGTGAAACCTCATCTCTACTAAAAATACAAAAATTAGCTGGGCATGGTGGCGTGCACCTGTAGTCCCAACTACTTGGGAGGCTGAGGCAGGAGAATCCCTTGAACTCAGTAGGCAGAGGTTGCAGTGAGCCAAGACTGCACCACTGCACTCCAACCTGGGTGACAGAGTGAGACTCCATCTCCAAAAAATTAATTAATTAATTAATTAATTAAAATTTAAAATTTTAAAAAATTAAAAAGTGCTGGGCGTGGTGGCTCATGCTCGTAATCCCAGCACTTTGGGAGGCCAAGGTGGGTGGATCATGAGGTCAGGAGATTGAGACCATCCTGGCTAACGTGGCGAAACCCTGTCACTATTAAAAATAGAAAAACATTAGCTGGGCGTGGTAGTGGGCACCTGTAGTCCCAGCTACCTGGGAGGCTGAGGCAGGAGAATGGCGTGAACCCGGGAGGCAGATCTTGCAGTGAGCTGAGATCACGCCACTGCACTCCAGCCTGGGCGACAGAGTGAGACTCCATCTCAACAACAACGACAACAACAAAATTAAAAAGTGCATATATAGTATGATTCAATTTTGTTAAAACACGTTTAAAGAAACAAAAACCCGGCTGGGCACGGTGGCTCACGCCTGTAATCCCAGCACTTTGGGAGGCCGAGGCGGGCGGATCACGAGGTCAGGAGATCCAGACCATCCTGGCGAACACGGTGAAACCCCGTCTCTACTAAAAATACAAAAAAAAAAAAAAAAATTAGCCGGACGTGGTGGTGGGTGCCTGTAGTCCCAGCTACTCGGGAGGCTGAGGCAGGAGAATGGCGAGAACCCGGGAGACGGAGCTTGCAGTGAGCCGAGATCGCGCCACTGCACTCCAGCCTGGGAGACAGCGAGACTTTGTCTCAAAAAAAGAAAAAGAAAAAAGAAACAAAAACCCATATATGCATACATATGTTTGCTTCTGTTTCCCTTATCACACATTAAGTAGTGGAAATATGTAAGCAAACTTAGTACTGGTTACTTAGTAGACATAAGAGAGGCAAAGAGTAGCAAGAATGATTGTTCAATTTGTTTTTGTATCCCTATTTAATTTAATTTGTTAGAAAAGAGCAGGTAACTTTTGTAACTTTCACAACTTTAAAAAATCAAGGAACTTCCAGGCTGGGAGCAGTGACTCATGCCTGTAATCGCAGCACTTTGGGAGGCCCAGGCAGGTGGGTCACCTGAGCTCAGGAGTTTGAGACCAGCCTGGGCAACATGACGAAACCCAGACTCTACTAAAAATATAAAAATTAGCCAGATATGGTGGCCTGTAGTCCCAGCTACTCAGGAGGCTGAGGTGGGAGGATCACCTGAGCCCAGGAGGTAGAGGCTGCAGTGAGCCCTGATTGCATCACTGCACTCCAGCCTGGGCAACCAGAGTGAGACCCTGTCTCAAAAATAAACAAATATCTTACTGTTATACTGAAACTTACTTTATTTAACAAATAAATATAAGTGAATAAATAAATAATGAATTAATGAACTTCTTCATATTCAAGGATCACTATATACAGTTGTTCAGATTCAGCACTGTATAAACGATCCGGGGTGGGAGGTATGTGTAGCATTCACATCTTCACATCGTACACGTCAGGGAATGAAGGAATGTGTAGAGACATCAGCCAAAGTTCTGAAGCTGCAGGGGAGAGTCCTCCCCTACTTAAAACCCACACCATACAATGGATCACACACACACTCAGAAGAGCCTGCACGTACATTGCTGACACTCTCATATGCACCACTGCGCCTCTCCCAGCCACACTTCAGGTGACCCTGCACCCTTGGAGACCCAATTCTTTACCCTTCCCCGCTTTGAACCTGGTATAACCCCTTTACTTAATGAAGGAATTCGGGTTAAGGCAAAGGTACAAGCTGCCAGGGGCATACATGCCCTGGCATTGGAGGGCATGGGTGGGCAGGGAGCATGAGTGATGAGAGTGTGGCACATGGGTGCCCTCACCAGGAAGACTGCAGTGCAGATATTCCGGAAAGCTCTCTGCTGGGCACAGCCAGGATAAGGCTGCCACGCACAGTTGTTCAAGCTATGCGGTAATATACTAAATTTAACACAATTTTACCTGAGCAAGGGGCATTGTTTTCCAATTTGCACAGAGATGCCATATGGGCAGACAGAAACCCCACTAGTAATTGACAGAGACAGAATCCAACCCCAGGCCCTGCTTCATTATCAGCTGTATGACTCTGGAGATAAAAATAGGATCATGGATGTTACAGCACTTTTTGAAAAGTCATAAATATAAGGTATCGTTATAAACAATTCTCCAGCTCTCCAGCCAGCAGACTGGCTAGAGATCATCTAATCTGTTCCCTGTGTCTAGGCGTATGAGAATACAGGCCACTGGGAGAGACTCACATCTGTGGTTTCTTCAAAAACACAGCAGCCCACAGTGATCTCTCATTCTTCCATTTCTATCACATTTAGGTCTGTACCACGCATTTAGAAATCAGTGTGTTTTACAAGCTCAATAATCTTTCTTTGAGTGGGTAAGGTTTATATGTGTGAGATGTGTGTGTGTGTACATATATGTGTCCTCAATAATATCTGAAACTCCCAGAAGACAGACATTGTCCTTCTTTGCATTTCCTGTAGCCCTGTAGCACCCTACAGGTATTCATCAACTGTTTTCCCAGGTATCTTTTATTTATTTATTTATTTATTTATTTATTTATTTTGAGACAGAGTCTCTCTGTCACCCAGGTTGGAGCTCAGTGGTGCAATCTCAGCTCACTGCAACCTCCGCCTCCTGGGTTCAAGCAACCCTCCCACCACAGCGTCCCAAGTAGCTGGGACTATAGGCACATGCCACCACACCCGGCTAATATTTCTATTTTTAGTAGAGATTGAGTTCGCCATGTTGGCCAGACTGGTCTCGAACTCCTGACCTCAGGTGATCCACCTGCCTCGGCCTCCCAAAATGCTGGGATTACAGGTGTGAGCCACTGTGCCCAGCCTCCCAGGTATCTTAACTGTGTTAAGATATCACTGCCCGTTTAGTCTAGATTTAAACAAATGAAAGCTCTTCTAATAGAGATGAAATTAAATAACATATAGATGATACCTAGACAGCACTTGGTCTATGATAGATGCTTATAAATATTTCTTTCCCTTTACTTATGATGCAAAGCAAATAACATTCATTCAACAACATTCGTTCAAGGCCTTTTTTTTTTTTTTTGAGACAGAGTTTCGCAATTGTTGCCCAGGCTGGAGTGCAATGGTGCTATCTCGGCTCACCTCAACCTCTGCCTCCTGAGTTCAAGCGATTCTCCTGTCTCAGCTTCCCAAGTAGCTGGGATTACAGGCATGTGCCACTACGCTTGGCTAATTTTGTATTTTTAGTAGAGACAGGATTTCTCCATGTTGGTCAGGCTGGTCTCAAACTCCTGACCTCAGGTAATTCGCCCGCCTCAGCCTCCCAAAGTGCTGGGATTACAGGCATGAGCCACCGTGCCCAGCCAAGGCCATTTGTTAAGTATCAGCCAATGTGCTGGGTATTGGGGATAAAATGATACGTAAAAAAGTCTTTTCTCAAGTTCTGTGGGTCATCTGGCCAAAAAAAAAATGGCCTTGATGGTGAACTCCCATGTTATGTGAAGTTGTAAACAGGCACTTTTGTATGGAGCATAATGAAGGGATAATTGGATGTAGTCATGATTTTCTAGGGTTGGAACGGGGTAGGAGATGGCAGTTTGGAAGGTGATGTTTGAACAGGGTCTTGAAGGATAACTAGGAGTTCACAGAGATGAAAAACAGCAAGAGCATCATAAGTAGAAGAAGCAGAATAAGAGAAGCCAGTCTCAATTTTTAAAGTTAATTTGAAGATAACCACCTTCTTGAACAGAACTATGACTCATGCAATGCCAGGGAAATGACCCCAAATCAAAATCAGCTGATTGGAAGAGAGAAAAGCACTTCAGACCCGGGACCTCCATCCACCATCCCACCCCTAGGTCTCTTCCAGGCCTGACACTAGCCTTTACCAACTTGTAGTTTAAAGGCATTTGTGGCTGTTTTGTTTTGTTTTAACAGAGTCTTGCTGTCACCCAGGCTGGAGTGCAGTGGTGCAATCTCAGCTCACTGCAACCTCTGCCTCCTGGGTTCAAGTGATTCTCCTGCCTCAGCCTCGCGGGTAGCTGGGATTACAGGCACCTGCCACCACGGCAGGCTAATTTTTGTATTTTTAGCAGAGACGGGGTTTCACCATGTTGGGCAGGCTGATCTCAAACAACTGACCTCAAGTGATCTGCCCACCTTGGCCTCCCAAAGTGTTGGGATTACAGGTGTGAGCCACAGCACCCGGCTGTAAAGGGGTTTGTGGCTTTTTAAAGTTTGCAAGTTATTATTTTCCTTTATCTAGAAAAGAACTGTTTTTAAAGCCAAAGACTAAAAGTTACAAGCAGCCCCAGGTATTTATTTTAAAACTGAGAATTTCCCCGAGGCCTGAAATTTGGTGTCTGGGTTCCAGACCTAGGGGTAATTGTTGGGCTCCCCTCTCAGACCTGCCCTCCCACCCTGCACCATCTGTTCAGCAGGGCACAGCCTCCCAAAGGTCTGCCCAGTCCTCTCCTGGTAACCCTACCTGGGGAGAAAAGCCACTCCTATGACCCACCAGATCAAAGATAGAGCCCAAAGTGTTTACAGTATCAGCTTTCGCTCCCCAGAGGGAAGGGCTGTATCTTTCTTTATGGCTACAAAACCAATGGTGGCTTTGTGAATGACCGGCCCTGTTGGCACCTCCAGGCACAGGAGCCCAGCTGCTGCCCCAGCCCAGAGAGGAAGGGAGGCTGCCGACAGAGCACCCAGCCCAAGAACAAAGCTATCAGCCCCATCTCTGCAGGGTACCAGCCTCGCCCTCACACCTGCCAGGCGGGGACCTTCTCTTTCTCAGTTAACTTCTTTGTCTGCCTGGTTCAGCACCAGGCACACTGGAGGCTCTCCGGGTTTGTGGTTTATCGGCAGCCCAGTTTTGTGACAAGACCTTGAGATCTGGCCTCAGGAGATCTGGGTCATACTCTTCCTCCACCTATGACCAGGTGCCTGTCTGAGCCTCAGTTTCCCCATCTTTTTTTTTTTTTTGAGACGGAGTCTCACTCTGTCACCCAGGCTGGAGTGCAGTGGTGCGATCTTGGCTCACTGCAACCTCCACCTCCCAGGTTCACGCCATTCTTCTGCCTCAGCCTCCTGAGTAGCTGGGACTGCAGGTGCCCGCCACTACATCTGGCTAATTTTTTGTATTTTTAGTAGAGACGGGGTTTCAACGTGTTAGCCAGGATGGTCTCGATCTCCTGACCTTGTGATCTGCCCACCTCGGCCTCCCAAAGTGCTGGGATTACAGGCGTGAGCCACCACACCTGGCCAGTTTCCCCATCTTTAAATGATGGTGATCATCAAGGTCAGGAGATCAAGACCATCCTGGCTAACATGGTGAAACCCCATCTCTACTAAAAATACAAAAAATTAGCCAGGCCTGGTGGTGGGTGCCTGTAGTCCCAGCTACTCGGGAGGCTGAGGCAGGAGAATGGCATGAACCCGGGAGGTGGAGCTGGCAGTGAGCCGAGATGGTGCCACTGCACTCCGGCCTGGGCGACAGAGCAAGACTCCATCTCAAAAAAAAAAAAAAAATGATGGTGATCATCATGTCTGACCTGGCTGCCTTTCAAGATTGGTCACTCATGTGAAAAGGCAGCATCGTGGGGCAGCAGAGGCAGCGCAGGGTGGAGGCTGAGGGCTCAGCTCGAGCTTACCAGCCAGGCTGTTATTTCCTAGTTATGTGACCCCAGGCAAGTTATGTAACCTCTCTGATGCCTCAGTGTTCCTCATCTGTAAAATGGGATTGTAAGAGTTCCTGCTTCACAGGGTCATTAGGAGGATTAAATGAGATCATGTTTATAAAGAGCTTAGGACAGCATCTGGCACATAATACAGCTTAGCCAGCATCTACTCTGTGGAAGGTGCGGAGTGGGGGGGTTTACAGAGATCAAAGGCACCGAGCTCACAGCATGGTGACTGCGAAGAGAATCAAATGAAATAACAATTGCAAAGGCAAATCAGGTCATTAACCCCACATGCACACCCCACTTCAAACATCGTGTGTGTGTGTGTGTGTGTGTGTGTGTGTGTGTGTCTGTGTCTCCACTGCATGTTGTGATACCTGCCTCCCTCTCCAGCCCCTCAGTCATTACCCTCCAGCCACACTGGACTCCTTTCTTGTCCTGGAACCTATCAAACTCTTTCCTGTCTCAAGCCTCCACAGTCCTCTCTGCTTGAACTGTGGCTCCTGCAGAGAAAGCATCAGAATCTCTGGGGAACTGATTGGAAATGCACATTCTCCAGCCCCGCCCAGAACTCCTGAATCAGAAACCCTGGAGTGGGCCAAGCAAGCCATGCTTTCTGGGGCACAGGTGATTCTGATGTGTGCTGAAGTTTTAAGAACCACTGGCCGAGAACATTCTTAGGTCTGCTCTTCTTTTGCCCGGCCCCTCCCTCGTGGAGGAATTCCTTCTTATTCCTCTCTGAAGAGTGGCTGCTGCCAAAAAACATTTGTGAGATGGCCTGGGTTTTCTTTGTTGATTTATCATTTAGTTTGGAAGAAATCAGAAGTCTCTTTAAGAAGCCAGTTTGAAACATCCCCCCCCCCCCCGCCATGGGAACAGTTCTGGATGAAGTCAGAAGATCTGGAGGTAGCGCAGTAACACACGTAGGTTTTCTGGCCATATGGACATTTCAGAGAAAACAACGCACAGAGGCCTGGAGCTGGTGAACTGGCTTAAGTAGAGAGAAACTAAGTCATTTAGGGATATTTAGCACCTAATGTCAAGGCAGAAATGTCAAAGATGTAATTAACAGTTATATTCTAATCTCAATAGTAGCTAAGTACAGACTTAAACATAAGCCTGTATATAACAAAATAACCCCAGGAGAACCAAAGAAAATCTAGAAAGTTGCTGCTAAAAACAGTTATGTTAATGATACCTACGAAAGTTTTTTTTTTTCCTTTTAACATGTCATTGTGGTTTACAAATGAAAATTGAGGCCAGGTGTGGTGGCTCACGCCTGTCATCCCAGCACTTTTGGAGGCCAAGGTGGGCAAATCACAAGGTCAGGAGTTCAAGACCAGTCTGGCCAACATGGTGAAACCCCATCTCTAATAAAAATACAAAAAATTAGCTGGGCGTGGTGGTGGGCGCCTGTAATCTCAGCTACTAGGGAGGCTGAGGAAGGAGAATCACTTGAACCTGGGAGGTGGAGGTTGCAGTGAGCCAAGATCATGCCACTGCACTCCAGCCTGGGCGACAGTGGGAGACTCCATCTCAAAACAAACAAACAAACAAATGAAACAAATGAAAATTGAAACTTCACCCATTTATGGCTATTGCCTAAAGAATTTGTAAATGCATGGGTCATTGCAAGCATGTTGCTGACATGTCTCGGTCTGCGTTACCCTGGTGGACATCACCACATTCACCTGACAGGCAGCAGCTTCCTTCCAGTAAAAGCAAAGAATCTGAAAGGAATGGAAAAAGCTCCACACAATGCCATTTTATAGAAGGAAATGCAACAAGGTCACAGACCAGGAGGACAGCAGCCCAGGCCAGCTGGGCATGGAGGAAGGCCCAGGATGCTGCTGGGCATGAACAGACCTCCTCATACAGTGTGCCTCTGAAGAAATAATGCAATTGTGTGGGGCCAGAGGAGCCACAAATAGAACAAAGGGAGGAAAGGAAAAATCAATATGCAGTAAAGAGGAGGAAGGGAGCCCGGCGCGATGTCTGAATCTTGCTGGCAAGAAAAGGAAACAGGTGGTCTAAGCAGGCAACCCTTCACCCCACATTGTAATGCTGGGGCATGGACATGTTCCATAGATCACTCACTGAGAAGTCTTCGCAAAAACACTCCAAGGCAGACACTACTATCCGTCTTCCACACATTGGGGGATTGAGAGTCAGAAGGATTATACAGCTTGTTCAAATTATAAATAAAAGCACTGAGATTTGAGCCCAGGGTCCCAAGCTCTTTCTAAGCCACCATAGCTGCCTTGTCTATAAGGCAACTCCCCGAATATAAGCTGCAGCGAACTTGGGGTCAGATAGGACCACTTTACCTGTGTTATGGAGTTGGCTTCCCCAGGATGATCCACCTGGGAAACAGCCTCTGGGGAAACCTAACTCCTTCCCCTCCCTTCCCTGCACAAACTGATGTTATCTCTGCAAGCAGTCAGAGGGACAGCTGAAAGTGGCCTTCACCGGGGCCTCGGGAAAGGGACACCTTTCTCCTTAGCTCCCTGTTCCCAACTCTTCCTGGAGGATGTGTTATAGAGAAAAGGGATACTCAGAGAAGCAGGAAATGGCAACCTTGGAGCTCCCAGCACTGGAATCTGCATTCTTTCCTAGTCGGCCCCTTCCCGGGGAAAAGTGGGGACTCCCTTTTACTGCTCCACACCCTGAGCCCCTGGGACCCAGTAGTGCCCCCCTCCCTCCTTTCCACCCTGCAGCGTTTTTCACTGGAGAGTAAAACAGAACTCAATAAATCAAAGTGGTTTCCCCAGCAACCGTGGGAGAAGCAGGTTTACTTACGCCAGGTAAATAATGCATGAGCTCGGGCTGAGAAATACAGTGACCAAGTTCATGTTACTAACAGGTTCACTGAACCTCCAGGCTGGGCTTCTGAGCTGCAGTCTCAGGGGATAAGGTTGCAGTTCCCCGCCAGGCCCTCCTCTCCAAAGGAATCCTTTCTGTATTCAGGCTTTTTGTTTTTTGGGTATTTTTTTTCTTTTCCCCGGTCTCACTATGCTATATCCTACTCCCTGAATCAGATTGCCTCTGCCTTCGACAGCCAAGAGACTAGGTACCCATTCTCTGAGAGGCTTCTGCTTTAAAGACAGGGCATATATCGGGAGATGTTGGATTTTGCAAAGTCAGGCTGGCTCCCTTGTCTCCTTGGGTCTGCCTGAAGACAGTTGTCTTCCAAATCCATTAGGTATACCTGACAGGTCAGCCAGGTCCCCACGTTCCCTGGCACAGATGGACTGCCAAGAAGAAATGTAAACTGAACCAAATTGTGAAAGAACAACTTGTGATAAAGACCGTGTGCTCCTCCCTCCCCCCGAGAATAACTGATACTCTCTCTCTCCCCTCTCAGATGTTTGACTCTCTCTGATTTGTACTCTGAAAGTAGTAAGTTCTTTTTTAAAAAAAATTTATAAATACTAAATTATAGTATAATGTAGAAAAATCTTTTTTCAAACTGCCCTCTCCCAATCTAAAACGTCCCCGACCATGTTCCCACCCTAAAGAGAATCTCTCATTTTTAGATGATAGAAGAATTGGCCGGGTGTGGTGGCTCACGCCTGTAATCCCAACACTTTGGGAGGCCGAGGCGGGCGAATCACCCGAGGTCAGGAGTTCGAGACCAGCCTGGCCAACATAATGAAACCCCCTCTCTACTGAAAATACAAAAATTAGCTGGGCGTGATGGTGCGTGCCTGTAGTCCCAGCTATTCAGGAGGCTGAGGCAGGAGAATTGCTTGAATCCAGGAGGTGGAGGTTGCAGTGAGCTGAGATCACACCACTGTACTCCAGCCTGGGTGACAGATCAAGACTCCATCTAAAATATATATATATATATTTATATCTATAAATATATAAATATTTATAGATATAAATATATATAAATATTTATAGATATAAATAGATATAAATATTTATAGATATAAATAGATATAAATATTTATAGATATAAATAGATATAAATATTTATAGATATAAATAGATATAAATATTTATAGATATAAATAGATATAAATATTTATAGATATAAATAGATATAAATATTTAGATATAAATATATATAAATATTTATAGATATAAATATATATAAATATTTATAGATATAAATATATATAAATATTTATAGATATAAATATATATAAATATTTATATATAAATATATGTATATTTTTATATATATATTTATATATAAATATATATAAATATATATTCATAAATATTTATATATATTTTTATATATTCATAAATATTTTTATATATATAAAATTCCCATGGAGAAAAAAATTAAGAAGTTGCCTCAACACAGGCAATGAGATTTAGGCAACTATTGCCATTTATTCTCTCTATTCTAACATATTAATGGTATTATAAAATGGTCTGAAGGCCGACCTTGTATACAGTATCAAAGTGTTAATGAGTAACTATCTATGGAAATGCCCCGATTAAAAGCCTTCCTGTTCCTCAGGTGGAAAGGAAGTAATTCACATTGACAACAGATGCAGCCCCCGATGCAAAATGAGGCAAGTCTTCAGGGAGTATCATAGCAACCTCATTGGTCTGTGAAAATTATAGCAGTTTCGCATTAAAACCTGAAAACTGAACAGCCAAATCTGTTGGAAAAACTACAGGGGGAAAAAAAGCCCCTGGAGCAAATGTAAATAAGACAACTAAAAAAAACCTTCAGGTACCTATTAAAGCAGCTTAGGTAAAATCATATGGATAAAGCAAGGTCTAGCTTGTGACTGAAATAAAGTACGATGTTTGGTCAGGACTACACAGTTGCTTAGGGGATTCAGGATCATGCATTCACCACTAAACATTATGACAGGTACATAAGAAATGGCCGGGTGCGGTGGCTCATGCCTGTAATCCCAACACTTTGGGAGGCTGAGGCAGGCAGATCACCTGAGGTCAGGAGTTTGAGACCAGCCTGCACAACATGGAAAAACCCTGTCTCTACTAAAAAATACAAAAAATTAGCCGGGCGTGGTGGCAGGCATCTGTAATCCCAGCTACTTGGGAGGCTGAGACAGGAGAGTTGCTTGAACCCGGGAGGCGGAGGTTGCAGTGGGCCGAGATCGCACCATTGCACTCCAGAATGGGCAACAAGAGCGAAACTCTGTCTCAAGAAAAAAAGAGAAAAGAAGGAAAGAAAAGAAAGAAAGGGAAGGGAACGGAAGGGAAGGGAAGGGGAGGGGAGGGGAGAGGAGGGGAGAGGAGAAGAGAGGAGAAGAGAAGAGAGGAGAAGAGAAGAGCAGAGCAGAGAAGAGAAGAGGAGAGGAGAGGAGAGGGAAGAGAAGAGAAGAGAAGAGAAGAGAAAAAGAGCCAGGCGCGGTGGCTCACGCCTGTAATCCCAGCACTTTGGGAGGCCGAGGCAGGTGGATCACAAGGTCAGGAGTTCAAAACCAGCCTGGCCAAGATGGTGAAACTCCGTCTCTACTAAAAATACAAAAAAAAAAAAAAAATTAGCTGGGCACAGTAGCAGGCGCCTGTAATCCCAGCTACTCAGAAGGCTGAGGCAGGAGAATTGTTTGAACCCAGGCAGCAGAGGTTGCAGTGAGCCAAGATCATACCACTGCACTCCAGCCTTACTCCAACAGAGTGAGACTCCATCTCAAAAAAAAAAAAAGAAAGAAAGAGAGAGAAAGAAAGAAAAGAAAAAAGAAAGGAAAGGAAAAGAAAGGAAAAGGAAAGGAAAGGAAAAAGAAAAGAAAAGAACGTGCTCGGTAACAACCAACTGACGAAATGACTGGAGGTATAATTGGGGGACGTGCCACCCTGTCTCCCACAGATCCTGCAAACAGGTATGTAATGATGACACAGCAGTAGTTAACCCTCAAATGTGGGCTGATAAATGGATTCGTGCAATATGGTAGCACAACCTGAAGAGTGCTTGGGAAAATCACCACCACAAAATGTGCTGGGATTGAGTTGTAACAGTAGATCAACAAATCCTGTTCCACCGAGCAAACGGTCTGTCTGTTGGAGAATATGAATAATTACTCTGGAAGTTATCAACAGAAACACAGAAGTCTTGATAGAAAATCACAGAACTTATTATTATTTTTTAAATAAAACAATGCATGTCCCCAGCAGAACAGTCCTAGAATAAGTATGGAAACTGAGAAACTCTTGTAGTAAAATCTGCTATCCCTTTGGGAGCTGGAGAGGTTTCCAGACACTCACTGCCCATCTTTCAGGTATCAGGACTTAGCACACTTTGGCATCCATTCAAAAGGCAGTACAGTTAGACAATTGCCATATCAGCATGACATTCCTGTCCCAACAACAGATTATTTCCACATTGTTAGCTATTAATCCCGCAAGGACTGTTACGAGTTATACAAACACAATCACATTATACCTTAAAGTTTCACAGTATCTATAGTACTTTCAAAGCACTATTGCACTTTTATTAAACTTTTTTTTTCAGTTTCTTTTTTCTTCTTAGAGTCAGGGGTCTCGCTCTGTTGCCCAAGTTGGAGTGTAGTGGTGTGATCATGTCTCACTGCATATTTTTGTTTCTATGCTCTCATTTTACTACCCACAAGAAAATTGTGGGACTAGTTGAGCTAGCATTTGACAAGAGAGAAAACTAAAGCACAGTCAGGCCTTCCAGTGCCTTAAACCCTCAGCAATTTCAGGTGTGTCTTTGTGGCCAGGGGTATCGCTGGAGCAACACTGGGACATTCATCCCCTCATGGACACATCCCTACAGGTCAAGGTATATTATCCAAATGATACCCTCCAACACGTCACAGGCTTTCCCCTGTGTCACCCCAATAATTGAGAGAAAAACTGGAAAGTATTTTGCGACCCTAAGTTGCTAGACAATTGCGAAACTTCCATATAAAGTGTGCCATCTGCATGCATCTGAGACCCGGGAGGCCCTCCCTGCTCCCTCCGCACCCTGCCTTGCCACATCACCAGGGGAAGGTACATCTCGCCAGGATGATTCTGCCCTGGCCTCTGACTCACCTGACCACAGCCCTGCACCTCTCCATGAACCATGGGAAATAATTTAAGAGCTTGGGTCTGGGGAGTGCCAATCAATCAGTCCTTGGTGGGCTGCAGAACACGTGAGGTAGGGCCAGCAGCTGGCAGGGCAGAGGTCAGACAGAATCTAAGTGGGGCTCACAGACAGGCTCTGTCGCAGAGACCCCTGCCCCCACAAACACATCCCTGTCCCAGTTGAGAACCAAGAGGATACTGCAAAGTCTAAGGCGGGAGGATTTCTTGCTTGAGGCCAGGAGTTTGAGACCAGCCTGGGCAACATAGCAAGACCCCATCTCTATGAAAATTAGAATATTAGCTGGGCATGGTGGCTCGCACCTCTACAGGTACTCTGCACCTCTTCCCAGCTACTCTGGAGGCCGAGGTGGGAAGATGGTTTGAGCCAAGGAGTTCGAGGCTGCAGTAAGCTATGATTGTGCTACTGCACTCCAGTTTAGGAGACAGAGCAAGACCCTGTCTCTAAAAAATTAAAAATAAAATAATAATTTTTTTAAAAAGAGGGAGACTTCTTTAAAGGCCAATGGGTGTGGCCTGTGGCCCAAGCCTCTAAAGCATTTTTAGGGGATCTGAGGAGGAATAGCAGCCGTCCCTGATCACTGTCAGAGAGAACTGCCCACTCTGCTATACAGCCTCAGAGCTGGGCCCTTCCTCTACTGGGCAATCTTTGACCAGATTTCACGCCCCGCGAACCACCCGAGCCTGGCTCCTCTCCCAGTTTTTCCAGAATGCTCTTAAAATGTCACAAGCTCCAGTTTAGCTGTACTGACCCCCTGCCCAGGCGCCTCCTCCCCAGACAGGCTCTGCCCCTGAAAGGAAAACCACACTACACTCTCAGACTAAGCCCCGACTTCTCAGAGCCCCACTGCCATGCCCCTAACTCGTCCTGCAGCCTTCAGAGGAAGCCTGAAGCCTCTCCTAAGGCAGGAAGCAGAAGACAGAATGCTGGGCTCCAGGACCAGAAACTCTACTCCATCTTCCCCTTGCCCTGCTCACCCCAAACATCAGTCTCACACCCAACCTCCACCTCCCACCCGATCCCATCTCAGGGTCTGCAGAGCACCCTCCAAAGCATCGCAGCACCGTAAAGTCTCAAGTGCACTTTCCCATACTTAGAAAACTCTGCAGGGCAGGTGACCATCCCTCTTTCACAAATAAGAAAACTGAGGCTCAGAGAGGTTGAGAGAAGAGGATAGAAAGGAGGTTAGTGCAGTGAGTGGCAGAGCAGGGAATGAGCCCAGGTTGCAGGTCCCCAGCTTGGCACTCTCCACTGCCCTATGGCTCCCAGTCCTTGCCAGGGGGCCCCTTCTCTTTGGCCCGCCCCATTTAGGTCTTTGGAAACTGAGGCACACATTATTCTGCTCCCTATACTTGACTTTCAGCACAGCAGTGACCATAAATGACAGCAGCCCCAGGAAGCTGGAGATTTCCTTCCATCCTGCTTTTGAAGAGCCGTGGCGCTGGGACGGGTGCGGTGGCTCACTCCAGTAGACCCAGCACTTTGGGAGACGGAGGTGGGTGGATTGCATGAGTTCAGGAGTTCAAGACCAACCTGCGGAACATAGTGACACCTCGTTTCTACTAAAAATAAAAATAAAAAAAACTTAGCTGGGTGTTATGATGCATGCCTGCAGTCCCAGCTACTCTGGAGGCTGAGGTGGGAGGATTGATGGAGCCCGGGAGTTTGAGGTTGCAGTGAGCCATGATCACACCACAGCACTCCAGCCTGGGCCACAGAGTGAGACCCTGACTCAAAAAAAAAGCCAACAACAACAAAAAACAAGAGCTGTGGAGGCAGTGGACAGGACCAGAGCAGCCCAGAGTCAAGCCAGGTGCTCTTCAAACAGAACCAGGGGACAGTGCTGGGAGAACACAGCCCCACCCTTGACCGCACACACATCCTACAGTCGGGCACTGCACCCGGCAGGTCAGCCTCTGATGGCACGGGCGCCTCCCTGCTCTGAGTCCTGAAGGAAGGCTTGGGCTGTGTGGCTGGGCCTCCCAGCCTTCAAAGGCCTAATGGGATGCAAATTGGAATTTGCTCCCCTAATGATGTATTATGCATGGACTTCCTATTAGAGTTCGCTTGAAAACTCATCATCCATCACCCCAGCAGGGACGAGACAGCCTTGGGCCTGTGTCAGCAGTTTCTTATCCTTTGGTGTCTAATGGCAAATTCATCTCCCTCGGCTATGGGGTCCAGGGGACTCCAGAGGTTTGGCACGTGGCCTGGGTGGAGCGGGAAACCACTTTCCAGCATCTTTGAGGTTTCCTGCCCTTGCTGGAAGCGGGCAGGGCCAGAGTGGGAAGAAGGAGACTGGTCTGCAAGGTGGGGACCATCTCCAGTGGGCACTGGACGACTTGACCTCTTGCAAAGGTGCCCTGGAGCGTGGAGATTCTCTGGCGGTAGGAGGGAGAGGTGTGGGCTGGGAGGGAAGAGGGAGTGAGCGCTTGCATCAGGGACGGTCCCAGGACCACACCGTCTTCCACCCACGGGAGTAGATACAGTCCTGAGTGTTCTCACAGGATCAGGCTGGAGCACGTTTCCTCCCTCCCACACACCTACTTGCACACACACACCTACACACATCCACATGCAACCCGTGTCTCTGTACTCCTGCACAAACTCACACCTCCCATACAGGTTCACATACGCCCTATCTAAACCCCCACTCACACACAGCACACTCATCCAGAGTCACACACACCCTCACTCACATACCTACAATGCACACACATACCCTCCCTCATGTACACTCACACACACCCATATACCCCCACACACAGCACACACAGGTTTATACACATATGTGCACACTCGCACCCACAGTCACATACTTACCACACACACACCCCTTCACACACTCACACACACAGAACACACAGGCCTATATCCACATACACACTCACACCCACACATACCATGCACGTGACACACACCCTCACTCACACACACACTCTCACACTCACATATACACTCACATACACTCACATACACTATCATTCTCATATACACACACTCACACTCTCACACACACGGTCACATACAGTCACACACTATCACACACACTATCACACTCACACCCTCACCCTCACACATATACACACTTTCACACACACACAGAATCACACACTCGCACTCACTCTCACACGTATACATTGTCACACACTCACACACAAATTCACACTACCACTCACACATACAATCACACTCACACACACTCTTTCATACACTCACACTCGTATACATTAACACACATTCATACTATCACACTCACACACACACACTATCACTCACACACATACACTCACACACTCACATACACTGTCACTCTCACACACACACTCTCACACTATCACACCCTCACTCTCACATATACACTCTCACATGCATTCACAAACACACGACTACACTCACATTATTACAGTGTCTCTCACACACACTCTCACACACACAATCACATACACTCACACACACCCTCACACAATCACACACTCTCACACACATACACATACAGTCACACACTCACACACTCTCACACACACCCATATAGTCACACTCACACACACTCACACACCAGTGTTGTCTCAGAGACCGCCGCAGAGCGAGCTGCTCCTCATTCATGAGAGGCTGGGAGGAGCTCTCCAGAGTCGCTAGGATACAGACTGTGTGGGCGTTTTTGGAGCAATTATAAAGTTCCTTGTCGATGTGCAGGTGGGAGTCGTGTTCTCTTCCGCAGCATCTTCCCACCATGGAGAGGCTGCTGGGCATTCAGGACGAGCAGCCTGACAGGAAGGCTCCCTTAAGCTCTGGAGGTACGATAAACACAGGTCACAGGAGGCTTCAGCCCATGAAGACAGACTGTGGAGTGGGAATCCCATCAGCCACTGCTGACTGAGCACCTGCAGGGGCCAGGGCTGAGCCGGGGAGCCCAGGAGAGCCAGACCCGTTCCCACACGAGGACGCCTAACTCAGGGTAGTTTATGACCTGCCACACAAGGGCTTGCAAACCCTAAGTGCTAGTCTGGGTGGTCAGAGGAGGACAACGTCACTGTGGGCTGGATTGATCAGGGAAAGAGGAGAAGGCAAGAGCATTCCAGGTGGGGAGATTGCCATGAACTGAGACTTAAGGTAGGATTATGGAAGGTGTGGCGAGAAGAGCCAACCTTGAAGAATTGGGTATTAAGGGTCTAGTCCCTGGGTTGCACTGAGGTTGGGCCTGGTTTTGAACTCACTATTGCCTCATTTGAGGAAGAAGAAAGACCTCCGCCTATCCTTCAGCCATGCTTCCACATTCACCTCTTCCAGGAAGTCACCCAAGATCTCCCCTTCTCAGAGCCCAGCACATCTATTGCCTCTAAGACTGTAATTTCTTGTGATCTCAGATTTAGACCTAGTCAGCCCATAGTTAATGATTTTATGATAACTCCCTGATATAAGTGGCAGAATCTCTGTCTACCAGGGCAAGTCATTGAAACTGCTAGCAGCCTCAGTGAGGTACATGCCATATGTCAACACAGAGTATTAGAAGTGTTCAGAGGAGAAAGAGAAAACACCCAGATAGGACTATGAGGAAAGGCTGCATGGAGGAGGTGGTGTTCATGATGGGCTGGAAAGGACAGCCTGAATGTATCCCTCACCATTCATTGACTTACAGCTGGTCTCCCACACTGCATTTTATGGCTTAGACCTGGTCATCCCTTATAATGTCTGGCACAGACATTACAGAAAAATAGGAGCCCACATCCAGCCCACTCCCAGTTCTGTGAGTCTCTCATTTCCAGGGAAGGTTGGAATCCTACCCTGGGTAGCCCTGTGGCTGCTGCCTTTACTCTGTAGGTCAGAGTGAGTAAGAGTGCAATGTAGAACCTAGGAACCAGAACCTCAGAGCTGTTGGTCTTTGTTTTGCTTTTACAGCCAGGAGCTAGAGATTATAAGTGGAAGCACAAAGTTCCAAAGATACTTCAATGAGATGAAAGCAAATCACACATTTAAAAGTGTGCTTTCTAATGCCAGCACTTTGGGAAGCTGAGGCAGGTGGATCACTTGAGCTCAGAAGTTCAAGGCCAGCCTGGGCAACATAGCAAGACCCGATCTCTATTAAAAAAAAAAATACAAAAATTAGCCAGGCATGGTGGTGTGCACCTGTAGTCCCAGCTACTTGGGGGGCTGAGGTGGGAGGATCACTTAAGCCTGGGAGGTTGAGGCTGCAGTGAGCCATGTTTGCACCACTGGGTGACAGACAGAGCAAGACCCTGTCTCAAAAAAACAAAAAAGAAAATGTGCTTTGCAAAGAAATGGAATCAACCTCAGTGCTCATCAACAGATGAGTAGATAAAGAAAATGTGGTATATATACACAATGGAATACTATTCAGCCATTAAAAAAAGAACAAAATCATGTCTTTTGCAACAACTTGGATGGAACTGAAGGCCATTATCCTAAGTGAAGTAACTCAGGAACAGATAACCAAAATACCTCATGCTCTCACTTATAAGTGGGATCTAAGCTAGGGATATGCGAAGGCATACACAGTGGTATCATGCATATTGGAGACCTAGAAGCAGGGAGGGGTCGAGGGATTGAAAAATCACCTATCGGCTGGGCGTGGTGGCTCATGCTTGTAATCCCAGCACTTTGGGAGGCCGAGGTGGGCGGATCACAAGGTCAAGAGATCGAGACCATCCTGACTAACAAGGTGAAACCCCGTCTCTACTAAAAATACAAAAAATTAGCTGGGTGTGGTGGCTGGCACCTGTGGTCCCAGCTACTCAGGAGGCTGAGACAGGAGAATGGCGTGAACCCGGGAGGCGGAGCTTGTAGTGAGCCAAGATCGCGCCACTGCACTCCAGCCTGGGCGACAGAGCAAGACTCCATCTCAAAAAAAAAAAAAAAAAAGAAAGAAAAAGAAAAAGAAAAAAAAAGAAAGAAAAATCACCTATCAGTCAGGTATACCGTACACTATTCGGGTGATGGGTGCACTCAAAGCCCAGACTTCACCGCTATACAATTTATCCATGTAATCTAAACCACTTATACCCCTGAAGCTAAAACAAAACAAAATCAGGCCAGGCGCGGTGGCTTATGTCTGTAATCCCAGCACTTTGGGAGGCTGAGGCAGGCTAATCAAGAGGTCAGGAGTTTGACCTGGCCAGGAGACCAGCCTGGCCAATATGGTGAAACCCCGTCTCTACTAAGAATACAAAAATTAGCCGGGCATGGTGGCACACACCTGTAATCCCAGCTACTCGGGAGGCTGAGGCAAGACAATTGCTTGAACCTGGGAGGCGGAGGTTGCAGTGAGCCGAGATCACTCCATTGCACTCCAGCCTGGGTGACAGAGTGAGACTCTGACTCAAAAAAAAAAAAAAAAAAAATTATGCTCTGAAATAACTTTACAGTGGAGAATCCTAACAATTACTATACCCCAGCCAGGTGACCCAGGTCCACATCAACAGTGACAAGTTATGTTGACAGTATGTAGTCTTGGTATGATGGGCTGAAAATGGCCCTTGATACCTACAGTCCTTCTCTCCAAACCCATAACTCCAGTCAAATCATGAGACAAACATCAGACATACTCAACCAATATGCCTCAAAACTGTCATTCATCAAAAACAAGGAAAGCCAGAGAAACTGTCACAGCCAAGAGGAGCCTGAGGGGACATGACAACTAAATGTAATATGACATCCTGCATTCAGAAAAAAAGGACTAAGTAAAAACTAAGGATAGCTGAATAAAATATGGGCTTTAGTTAATAACAGTATATCCACATTGGTTCACTAATTGTAACAAATGTATCTATTCATGTAAGATGTTGATAATAGAGGAAATGGTGCAAGTAGATGGGAACTCTACTGTTTTTGCAATTTTTCTGTAAATCTAAATGGTTCTAAAAGAACATTTTTATTCAAAATAATTGTGCTTTTTTTTTTTTTAGACGGAGTCTCACTCTGTCACCCAGGCTGGTGTGCAGTGGCACAATCTGGGCTCACTGCAGCCTCTGCTTGCCAGGTTCAAGCAATTCTCCTGCCTCAGCCTCCCAAGTAGGTGGGATTACAGGTGTGGGCCACCACGCCCAGCTAATTTTTTTGTATTTTTAGTAGAGACGGGGTTTCACCATGTTGGTCAGGCTGGTCTCAAACTCCTGACCTCAAACGATCCACCCACCTCGGCCTCCCAAAGTGCTGGGATTACAGGCATGAGCCACAGTGCCCAGCCTAGTAATTGTGCTTTTAAACAATAAGGGCATTCTGTCAATGTTAGTCATTACAAGGGTTTTTGTTTCGTTTTGTTTTTTTGGTTTTGAGACGGGGTCTCCCTCTGGGAAGTACAGTGGCGTGATCATAGTTCACTATAGCCTCAAAGTCCTGGGCTCAAGGGATCCTCCCACCTCAGCTTCCTGAGTAGTCAGGACTACAAGAGGGTGGCACCATGCCAAGCTAATTAAAAATTTTTTTTTGTAGGGATAGAGTCTTGCTATGTCACCCAGGCTGGTCTTGAGCTCCTGGCCTCAAGTGATCTTCCCACCTCAGCCTTCAAAAATGCTGGGATTGTTAATGTTAATAATAGACTCCCAATCCAGTGCTCATCCTGTCCCATCACATCGTTGCTGGGCATATTCTATGTGCCCATAGGGTCCTCTTGGCTGTGACAGTCTCTCTGACTTTTCTTGTTTTTGATGACCTTGGCAATTTTGAGGAGTCAGGTATTTTGCAGAACATCCCTCAACTGGGCTTTATCTGTTCTTCTCAACTTGATTTCAAGTCACTCAGAACGGTGATAGGACCCACAGAGCTGAAACCGCTGCTTTTCCCCGGGCAAGTAGGAGGGAGAAGCACCTCTGTTCCCTACGCCATGAGTCTAGGGAAACTGAGGAGCTAGGGCTCAGGTGTAAAGCTGTGCTTTGGGGAAGCATGGGAGGTTTTCAGAAAACAGGCTCAGAAGGTCGGGCACGTTCTATAGTCCCAAAGTGGTGGGACTACAGGTGTGAGGCCAGGAGTCCAAGACCAGCCTGGGCAACATAGCAAGACCCTGTCTCTACAACAAATTCATTGATTTATTGATTTTTATTTTTATTTATTTATTTATTTTGAGACGGAGTCTCGCTCTGTCACCCAGGCTGGAGTGCAGTGGCGTGATATCGGCTCACCGCAATCTCCACCTCCCGAGTTCATGCCATTCTCCTGCCTCAGCCTCCCTAGGAGCTGGGACTACAGGTGCCAGCCACCACACCCAGCTAATATTTTTGTATTTTTAGTAGAGACGGTGTTTCACCATGTTAGCCAAGATGGTTTCGATCTCCTGACCTTGTGATCCACCCACCTCGGCCTCCCAAAGTGCTGGGATTACAGATGTGAGCCACCGCACCCGGCATGGTTTTTATTTTTGAGACAGGGTCTCACTCTGTTGCACAGGCTGGAGTGTAGTGACATGATCTTGGCTCACTGCCAACTCACCCTCCTGGGCTCAAGCCATTCTCATGCTTCCTCAGCCTCTTCAGTAGCTAGGACTATAGGTACATGCCACCATGCCTGGCTAGTTTTTGTATTTTTTGGTAGAGAAGGGGTTTCACCATGTTGCCCAGGCTGATCTTGAACTCCCAGGCTCAAGTGATCCATCCACCTCAGCCTCCCAAAGTGCTGGAACTGCAGGTGAGAGCCACTGCGACCCACCTCTACAGCAAATTTAAAAATTAGTCAAGTGTGGTGGCTCGTGGTTGTGGTCCCAGATGCTCTGGAGGCTGAGACAGAGGGATCCCTTGAGCCTGGGAGGTCGAGGCTGCAGTGAGCTATGATTGTGCCACTGCACTCCAGCCTGGGTGACAAAGCGAGACCCCCATCTCCTAAATAAATTAATTAATTAAATTAAAAAAGGCTCTAGCCTCACTGCACCAGGGCTAGGTCCGATGTTTCAGCTTCGCGTCTTGCGGAAGATTTGGCCTCCCGCTAAGATGGGTCCAAGAGGGAGAGTCTTGGCTTGGGATTGGATATTCCAGAGGACTAGACTCTTCATGTCTCTCCAGAGCCAACCCGAGGGACGGCCTCCTTCCTCCACAGCGGGCTTCAGTGGGTCCATGGGGACCGATGGCACTGTGGATGCTGGTGCCTTCAAGAAGTTGCCTTGACAACCCATCCTTCCAGGTGTGGGGGAGAGAGCAAGCGCCTGCGTGAGTTCTGAAAAGGACAGGATTCTAGGATGTTGAGCTGCCTCTAAGGGTGTTGTCATCTTGATAGGTACCTTCATTATACAATTTTCTAGGCTCGACCCTCCCTTGCCAGCCCCTCCTCTTAGGACTCAGCCTGGTGAGGGGGCGGCAACAGCTGCTGGGCACTGGCCTGTGTGGGTTGGACAGAGCTGGCAGGCAAATGCGGCACGCTAAATTCAGGGGACCATTCGAGATGTCTAGACAGGAAGTCAGGCTGAGACAAAAGCAAGGACACTCCCCTCACACTAGAGCCCAGGCAGGCTGTCCCACTACTTCAGGAACCCAGAGGATCAGACCTCTGGGGTCTGAGTGCCAGCCCACAGCAGGTCTTTCTTTTTTCACTTTTTAGAGCCAGGATCTCACTGTGTCACCCAGGCTGGAGTGCAGTGGCACAATCGTAGCTCATTGCAGCCTTGACCCCCAGGCTCAAGCAATCCACCTGCCCTCAGCCTTCCCAGCACCGGGACCAGAGGCGTGTACCACCACGCCCAGTAATTTTTAAATTTTTTTGTAGACACAGTGTCTTATTATATTGCCCAGGCTGGTCTCGAACTCCTGGCCTCAAGCAATTCTCCTGCCTCCCTAAGCGCTGAGATTACAGGTGTGAGCCACCTCACCGGCCACAGGGCGGGTCTTTATGGAAATAAAGGGTATGTTTTGACCCAGCCCCTGTGCAGCAGAGGTGTGCAGGGTGGGGCAGGGAACTGTGGGTGGGTGGCACTCAGGTGAAAGCTGCTCACTATGGCCTTGAAGTTGAGGCTGGGAGAGTAGATCTGGCATCAGTGCTTCAGGCCCTCCTCCCAGAGCCAGCATTGGGCATGCTCTGAACACCACTTAACATCCAAGTGGGAATTGGCAGGGAGGGCAGGGCCTCAGGGGTCTAGCTCAGCTTAGCCAGCGTCCAGCACTGGGACCTTGAACAACCAGTCTGTCTCTCTGTCCTACCTGCCTGTTATTATGAGATACAGATGAAATGCTGTGTGGGAAAGACCTGTGTGAAGTGCTTGGCAGGCATGACTCTAAAGGGTGTTTACACTGTGAAGCTTTGAGGCTGTTGAGATATTCAGTTCCATTGAACTGGGAGACTCTGTTTCTTTTGGCTATCAATGACTGAGTTGCTTAGATTGGGAAGTCTTACAGGTCATTGAGCCCAACACGCCCATTATGTCCTTGAGAAAAGCTACAGCATGTGATGTTGTGACCTCCCTTGTCCCAGAGCAAGTCAGTATCTGAGCTGGGGCAACAGCCCAGGGCCCCCAATTCCCACACAGGGCTCCGTGGCTCATGCCACACGGCTTCCATGTCTGGCAGGGCTGATTCTCCTGGCGCTAAACACCTTCCTCTCGCCTTCCTCACCGAGAACCCAACAGCCATCATTTGCATTTTAGTGCATACCCGCTCCCTGCCAGCTTATCATATAACCAAACACCCGTGCCAGATTCTAGGATCTTTAAGGAAATACAAAAGAGTGAAAGACACAACAGAAAGATGATAACCAAGTGTTCCTTGGGCGCTCTGCCAGTGTGGATCGGCAGTATGCCTGGAACTCCCGGCTTCAATCTGTTCACCAACCTGTTACTCTCCCTCATCCAAGCTGCTCCCGAAAGTCTGTCTCCTCTGGGAAGTCTTCCCAGATCAACTAAGCCACTGGCAGCTTCTGTGATTGGCCCGGTCTGAACCTCGTACTTCCCTGGGTGTCATGCACCCACCTTCCACCCCTGCAGGCACATGGCCTTGTCCCCTCCTCCCAGTTGCTAGGCCCCTCCTGGCTCCCCACTTCCCTTCCCGCACCCGACAGCTCCCCAGTCTGCCCTGATTCCGGTCTGGAGCTTGACATATATTTGATGTTAATACTTTTTCATCTCCTCATGTATTCGCCTCCTGCTTTCATTTGGTGGCAAGTGTCCCCTTTCTTTGCTTCTTCACATCTGTGTGGTTCATCGGAGACATTTGTAACTCAGGGGGCCTCATTATCAAGAAGGGAGAATCTCATGCCTCTGCCTTTTGCTTGGGTCTGATGAGGAGATGGCTGGACTCTCATTTCCACTGCTTTACACAAATCCAAATTCCATGTCTCACCAGCTTCAGCTAGCTAACTGGATTTCTGCTTCCCAGAAGTCTCTCTATCCATGAGCAACAATTCTATCTTTGATTTTTTTCATCTAAGCTATGAAAGAAATAGACAAGTCAATTTATTTATTTACTTATTTTTCGAGACAGAGTCTCACTCTGTCTCCCAGACTAGAGCACAGTGGTGTGATCACGGCTCACTGCAGCCTCAAACTCCTGGGCTCAAGTGATCCTCCCACCTCAGCCTTCTGAGGAGCTGAGAATACAGGCGCACACCACTAGGCCTGGCTAGTTTTTTAATTTTTTGTAGAGATGGGGTCTCGCTCTGTTGCCCAGGCTAGTCTTGAACTGCTGGTCTTGAACTCCTGGTCTTGAACTCCTCAGCTCAAGCAAACCTCCCCCAACTTCAGCCTCCCAAAGTGCTGGGATTACAGGCATGAGCCACCACACCTGGCCCATTTTTCTTCCTCAGACTTTCTACTTACCCTGATCTTTGGTTATCTGAGGTTAGTGTTGTTTAAAAGGGGCCTGCAGAAATGCTACTATTTGTCTAAAAAGGAGGGGAGGTAGAATACACACACACACACAAGATATCTACACATAAATATGTACATGCATAGGTATGTATGTTCTTGCTGTCAAGTTTAACTTATCTTGGAATGATATAAGTCTAAATTATCTCTGTAACTATACATTATCTCTGAATGAAATACCAACATCTGAAAATATCAGTTGCCTTTGGAGATTTTCATTATATGCCTTTACAGCTTTTAAAACTTAAAAAATAATAAATTATTTGATGTATATGAAGCTTAATTAAAATGAATGTTTATCTTGAGGTATAATAAGAAATACTTCTTCCCCATGGAGCCACCAGCCTCCCATCTTAAGAAATGGAACCTCACCAATGGTGCTGAATCTTCCCCTCCCTGCTTCCACAGAGGGAAACACTGGCCTCAGTCCTATTTTCATGCTTTCTTGTAGTTTATCACAAATGTATATATTCCTAAGTAATATATCATTTCACTTTACTTGCTTTCAGCTTTATAAAAATGGTGTCACGCTGTTTGTATCTTACTGTGACTTGCTAGTTGCTCTCACCATAGTTTCTAATATCATCCCTGCTGATGCTGGTAACTCTGTCTCACTCTGTTGTCCAGGCTGGAGTTCAATGGCACGATATTGGCTCACTGCAGCCTCCACCTCCTGGGTTCAAGCAGTCCTCCTTCCTCAGCCTCCCAAATAGCTGGGACTACAAGCATGCCCGGCTTTTTTTTTTTTTTTTTTTTGAGACGGAGTCTCGCCCTGTTGCCCAGGCTGGAGTGCAGTGGTGTGATCTCGGCTCACTGAAACCTCCACCTCCTGGGTTCAAGCTATTCTCCTGCCTCAGCTTCCCGAATAGGTGGGATTACAGGCATGTGCCACCATGCCTGGCTAATTTTTTTATTTTTATTAGAGGTGGGGTTTCACCATGTTGGCCAGGGTGGTCTCGAACTCCTGGCCTCAGGTGATCCTCCCGCTTCGGCCTCTCAATGTGCTGGGATTACAGGCATGAGCCACCGTGCCCAGCCGGCCAGCTAATTTTTGTATTTTTAGTAGAGACAGGGTTTCACCATGTTGCTCAGACTGGTCTCCAACTGCTGAGCTCAAATGATCTGCCTGCCTCTGCCTCCCAAAGTGGTGGGATTACAGGCGTAAGCTGCTGCACCTGGCCTGGCAACTTTTATTCATGTATTTTCATTGTTAACTAACATTCCATTGAGTGCATATAACCATTTTCTTGATCCATTTTCCTGGTGATCCACAATGAGTTCTTTCCCATCTATGTGGCTACAAACGTTCATGTAGCTGCCTCTTGCTGCACGCATGCAAGAGTTCTCCCGGGTTGGCTCCTGGCAGTGGAACTACTGGGCCAGCAGGTAGACAGACTCCCAGCTTTTGCCAAATGGCTTCCAATGTGGTTGTACCAATCCTCTCAAGCAGCATGAAGGGTTTTTTTTTTTGTTTACCATTTTCATCAATGCTTGATATGAACAGTCTTTAATTTTTTTGCCAAACCAGTGGGTGTAAAATGGTGCGATCTTATGAGCTTCATTCACATTTTTTTGGTTACTGCTAACATTGAGAGCATCTTCTTCTGTTTATTGGCCATTTGTGTTTCCTTTTCTATGACCATGTAAATATATTACCTGTAAATATTCTGAACCATGTAAATATATTACCTGTCCAAAATATGTATTTATTAAAGTGAGCCTGCAATAACTCATTTCTCATATACAAAAGGCCTACCACTTTGCACACAAATATCATCTCTGAAGTGTCACAGTAAATAAAACTGCTAACAATACATTGGTGAATGTTGTGAGCTGAACTGCATTCCTCAAACATTCATTTGTCTGGCTGGGTGCGGCGGCTCATGCCTGTAATCCCAGCACTTTGGGAGGCTGAGGCGGGCGGATCACAAGGTCAAGAGATCGAGACCACCCTGGCCAACATGGTGAAACCCCGTCTTTACTAAACATTCAAAAATTAGCTGGGCATGGTGGCACATGCCTGTGGTCTCAGCTACTCAGGAAGCTGAGGCAGGAGAATCCCTTGAACCCAGGAGGCAGAGGTTACAGTGAGCGGAGATCATGCCACTGCATTCCAGCCTGGACAACAGAGCGAGGCTCCATCTCAAAAGAAAAAAAAATTATTTGTTTTTTTTTGTTTGTTTTTTTGAGACGGAGTCTCGCTCTTTCACCCAGGCTGGACTGCAGTGGCGCTATCTCGGCTCACTGCAAGCTCCGCCTCCCAGGTTCACGCCATTCTCCTGCCTCAGCCTCCCGAGTAGCTGGGACTACAGGCGCCTGCCACCGCACCCGGCTAATTTTTTTTTTTTTTTTTTGTATTTTTAGTAGAGACCGGGTTTCACTGTGTTAGCCAGGATGGTCTCGATCTCCTGACCTCGTGATCTGCCTGCCTTGGCCTCCCAAAGTGCTGGGATTACAGGTGTGAGCCACCGCGCCCGGCCAAAAAATTATTTGTTAAAGCCTTATCCTCCAATACCTCAGAATGTAACCATATGTGGAGACAAGGTCTTTTAAGGGGTGACTGAAGTTAAAATAAGGTCTTTAGGGTGGGCCTAATCCAATCGGACTGGTGTACTTATAAGAAGAGGATGTTAGGACACAGACCAAAGGACAACCATGTAAAGACACAGGGAGAAGAGTCCCTCTGTAAGCCCAGAGAGAGGCTCGGAAGAACCCACCTCATCAGCACCTTGATCTTGGACTTCCAGCCTCCAGACCCATGAGATGATAAATGTCTATTGTTTCAGCCACCCATTCTGTGCATTCAGTACAGGGAGCAAACTATGGTGTACATAGCATCTCCACATCCTTATTTCAGCTACTCATTCATCATCAAATATTAGCAGAGCACATCCTGGGTCTAAGGGCACTTTTCACTGTTAAATCCTCACTGCAGTCTTTTAAGGCAGGAATAACCACTCCTGTTTATAAAATGAAGAAACTGGCTGGGTGTGGTGGCTCATGTCTATAATCCCAGCACTTTGGGAGGCCAAGGTGGGGGGCTTGCTTGAGCCCAGGAGTTCGAGACCAGCCTGGGCAACACAGTGAGACCCTGTCGCTACAAAAAATTTAAAAACTAGCTGGGCATGGTGGTACATACCTGTAGTCCCAGCTACTTGGGAGGCTGAGGTGGGAGAACTGCTTCAGCCCAGGAAGCAGAGGAGGCAGTGAGCCAAGATCGTACCACTGCACTCCAGCCTGGGCCACAGAAGGAGACCCTGTCTCAAAAAAATAAATAAAATAAAATGAGGAAACCAAGGCTCACAATATTTAAGTGAGTGCAAAGGAGGATAACCAGGGTGAAAAAGAAACTGAAATCGCCATATGAGGGGCCAGAGAAAACTCAGGCAGATGTAATAATCATGTTTACATGAAGAAAGGCTATCATGGGAGACAGCCCTTTATAGCCCTTCTTTATAGCCCTAAGGGATGGAACGATGGTGAACAGGAAGAAACCCCAGGCAGACAAATTTCACTCGAATAGGAAGAAAACCATTGTCATAATCAGACTGGTCTAAAGACAGGGCAAGCCATTTGGGGAGTAATGAATCATCCCTATAGAAGCTGGACAACTGCTTAATTCGGGGTGGCGTGTATGTGTGTGTGGTGAGATTCAAGCTTCAGGTGTGAGGTTGGATGACATGACATCAAAGATCCCTTCCTGTCCCAAGAGTCAATGCTGTGTCTGAGACCAGGTGACAAGTAAGCGGTGGGGCAGAATCTGGACTCTGATTCCCAAGTCTCTCCACCACACTGAGCTGCCTTTAAACAGATGAGTGTCTGGGCAAATGAGCTCCAAGGATGGTAGGGTTCACTCAGCCACCTGGGGATGGGACATAGTGACAGGGAGTCTGTACAGCTTTTGAAATGAGAGAATGAATTCCTCGCCTTTCCCTTTTCAGAAGTCTGGCACATGCCTTTTTGGAAGTTTCAGGAGCAGGTAGGCAGCTGGAAGCAGTAGGGAAGGAGCAGTGTTAAGAAGCCGCCAAGCACCAGCTCCCCCATATGTCTCCTCCTTAATTAATCTTCTGCATTAGTTCCAGCTGTAAGATGACTTTTTCCCTCCATTTTACAGATGTGGAAACTGACACTCAAAGAGGCTATGGGGCCGGGGCGTGGTAGCGACATCTGTAATCCCAGCACTTGGGGAGGTCGAGGCCAGTGGATCATCTACGTCAGGAGATCGAGACCAGCCTGGCCAACATGGTGAAACCCCATCTCTACTAACAATACAAAAATTAGCTAGACATGGTGGCGGGCACCTGTAATCCCAGCTACTCAGGAGGCTGAGGCAGGAGAATCACTTGAACCCAGAAGGTGGAGGTTGCAGTGAGAGGAGATTATGCCGCTGCACTCCAGCCTGGGCAACAGACGAGACTCTATCTCAAAAAAAAGAGGCTATGGAACTGTCCAAACTTACAAAGCTAAGTCACAGTAGTGACCTTCACTAAATCACCTAACTTCAGGATGTTTTTTAAAAGAGAAACAGGGTCTCATTCTGTCACCCAGGCTGGAGTGTGGTGGCACAATCACAGCTGACTGCAGCCTCCAACTCCTAGGCTCAAGTAATCCTCCCACCTCAGCCTCCCATGTAGCCAGAACTACAGGCATGCACCACCATGCCCACCTAATTTTTAAAAGTTTTGTAGAGATGGGGTATTGCTATATTGTCCAAGCTGGTCTTGAACTTCTGACCTTAAGAGATCCTTCCTCAGCCTCCCAAAATGCTGGGATTATAGGTGAACCACTGTGTCAGGCCTCCATTTTCACATCTTGTTGCCCAATGGCCATCTGAATGCAAACAATTTGTTTTTTATTTCTGTAAATCCAGACTGCTATCCTTCAGTAAAAAGCCCAGGATAAGCAAGTCTTCTCAGAGAGGATTTACATGCCAGGAGGGGATGGGACAGGGGCAACTTCCTTCTTATTCTCTGATTCAGACAATTGACAGGTGAAGTAGAGGCTTCCAACCCTGGATTCCACCAGACAGCCGCCCTTGGGCTTCTCCCTAATGAAATTCTCCAGGAAGAGAACTAGTGCTTCCTTCTCCTGCAAATGCGGTCCTCTCTTCCTTCCTTCACTGAACACTTTTATTCCAGAAGACAGTAATGCTCCCTTCTAGCAGAATCTCAGCAGAGAAGGGCGACTGCACTGGCTACAGCAGAGAGGCCTGAATGGGCCCGTTTCAAGCTGAATGATCTATTCAGCCTTCATTGATCTGCAAACTGGCTGACAGCCCTATGAGCTGGCCAGGAACGTGGCATCGGAGCAGGGAGTGCTCTGTGCTCTTCTTTGTGTGTGTGTGTGTGTGTGTGTGTGTGTGTGTGTGTGTGTGTGTGTGTGTGTGTTGTGGGGGGAGGGGTGTGCATGCATCCAAGGCAAAGTATAACTCCTATTTTAGTCTGAGCCCCACCCTCGTTGGTTAGGACACGTAAACATGGGGCGGGCAGTGGTTCTCCCAGACAGTAACAAGGCTGAGGGGGAGGATCAGGATCATTGTTTTTCCCTTGGAGCTGGAAGGCTAGACGTATCCACTCCCCAATTCAGCTAGTTCTGCCAGAGAGAGGAAGCTGGGAAGGTTCCAGAACAGGAAGGAACTTCTTCACTCTATCAGCTTTTCTTTGACTTCTGGGGGCTTCAAAGGCCTTCCTCCTCCTACAGAGGTCAGAACCCAGGAACTTCCCGTTGCAATCCTGTCCCAGAACTAAAGAACGGGACATGTTTAAGCTCTGGGTCCACAGGGCTGAGCTTTCCTCTCTCCTTTCAAATTTGGCCTCAAGAATTCCTTTCTCCGCAGTCCAGTTCCACCCTCTCCTGCATCCCTGACTTATCTGCCATATTATTCCCGCCATCCAACCTTCACAGAACTCAGAATAGAGAACACTCCATTGTTACAGATAACCCACCGAAGGGGTGGAGAGTTACAGAACAAAGAGAAGAAACAGTTGTTTCCCTCAACAGATCAGGTGAGCACAAGACTAAGCCACTTCAATACAAAATTTATGAGCCAGTGCCGGGCACAAAGCACATGTCTTGTGGGTCAGACCTGGGGGCCGCTGCTGGCGATGACTTTCATGCCTGTGTTTTAGGAATGACCTCGCAGAGGAGGCCAGCAATCCGCTGTCATGAAGAGGAGTGCCAGGCTGCCAACAGGTTTACAAGGGGAGCCGTGGTGTGCCCGGCATGGGATGCTGTGCCCACTAAGCGCACAAGCAAATGCAGACAGCCAGTGGCGGCTGGGTAGAAGGGAGGGACTGATGCTCTAATACCAGACACAGGGAGAGGAGATTGCACAGAGGGAGATCATCCCACTACCAGGGACCAGGTAGTATTCGTCACATTCCACAGGTCCAGTGGCACAAAATCCCCAGAATGGGGAACACAACGAAAATAGATACAGCCAGGCAGAGGCTGCTTGCCTGCCGAGTGACCTTGGACAACACTTCAAGCTGATTGGGCCTCAGTTTTCTCACCTAGGTGAGGAAGGAGTTGGATTTGATCAGTGATTTCTGAATTTTGAACCAGTCCTATTAACTAAAAGTTTGGGGGACTAACTTTTCATGCTGCCAAAAAAGAATATTTTAAAAATATCACCATCACTATCAGTTTTAAAAAGAAAGCACATTTCGGTACTAAAAAAGTAGATGAGGCTGGGCGCGGTGGCTCACGCCTGTAATCCCAGCACTTTGGGAGGCTGAGGTGGGCAGATCACAAGGTCAGGAGTTCGAGATCAGCCTGACCAACATGGTGAAACCCCATCTATACTAAAAATACAAAAATGAGCCAGGCATGGTGGCATGTGCCTGTAATCTCAGCTACTCAAGAGGCTCAGGCAGGAGAATTGCTTGAACCCAGAAGGCAGAGGTTGCAGTGAGCAGAGATCGTGCTACTACACTCCAGCCTAGGCGACAGAGTGAGACTCCATCTCAAAAAAAAAGTAGATGAGACATCATCTTAGAATACTAAGGAGAGGCCTTTAAAGAAATTCAGCTATATGGAAAACTCCACCACATGATCGTACTTGTCTCATTTCATCAAAGACTCTTGAAAACTTCATTATGGAGGGAAACGGATTCAAGAATTGGGGAACTAATAGATGATTCCAGAGGAGCTTCCTAGCTCCAAAGATTTCAAGATTTGAATCACACCTGAGCAAATCACCTAACTACCCTTTGAACTTCTATACAATGAGGGTGGCTCAATGAGAGAATATAGATGGGGACTGGGTATTTCCCCAAGGCTGCAGCATAGTAATAACCCTCAGAGAATGGTGACTGATGTACTCTCTGCAGGTGATCCCTGACACCTGGAATGAAAGTTATCATTCCTCTCGTTTAGCTGTTCCAATTTCTCCTGTGTCCTGAGGTGCCCAAGAAGCTTCCTCTAAGGATTTCCCGCAGCTGTGAAGGTCTGAGCAGGGTGCTACAGGCAGAAAGCTGGGAGATACCCCCCACTTCTTGCACTGGAGGCAATAAATCACACCGGGGAGGAAACGCACCTCACCCTTGCAGCACTCGTAGGAAAAAGTCTTTCAATGGGCCGACATGGTGGCTCATGCCTGTAATCCCAGCACTTTGGGAGGCTGAGGGTGGGGGTGGATCACTTGAGGTCAGGAGTTCCAGACCAGCCTGACCAACATGGCGATACCCTATCTCTACTAAAAATACAAAAATTAGCCAGGCATAGTGGCGTGAGCCTGTAGTCCCAGTTACATGGGAAGCTGAGGTGGGAGAATCACTTGAACCCAGGAGGCAGAGGTTGCAGTAAGCTGAAGATCTTCCCACTGCGCTCCAGCCTGGGCAACAGAGTGCAGAGAAAAACAATGTCTTTCAATGAACGTAGGTTAGATTTCACTTCTATACTCTGAGGTCCAGAGACTCTATGCTCTACACAAATGAAAGAAGCTCTGTGTGCACAGTTTTAATAGACCCCACCCCAGGCTACGGGCTCCCAGAATTTCACAACACATCAGCCAGGAGGGAAAGGAAGTATTCTTCCCTAGAGCTGTCATTGTGGTGACAGAAACAATTGAGGGAGCAGCTCCCCACCCAGCCCCAGGATCTGGGTCCAGCAGACCCGGAGAGTCTGCCCTGGCTTCACAGACCCTCGTGGGACTGTCTGGCGGAACTGTTGTCTGGAGACAATGCAGCCCATGTGACAGGCCCTAATGAGTACCTTCTGGAATCCCACAATGGCCAAGTGGCACAGGCTCCCTGAATAGGTCGCTGTTTTTCAGCAGTGGCACGGGCTGTGTTGTGGCAACCTCCTCTCTTATTCAACCTCCGGCATCTCTCTTCTTTTCCTTTCTTTCTTACCTTTGTCTTTTATCTACTTTAACTCTCCTGTTTCCTTTTGGTCTCTTCCTTCTCCTCCACCCTCCTGATCTCTGTTGTTTCCTTTTTTTTTTTTTTTTTTTTTTTTGAGACAGAGTCTTGCTCTGTCACCCAGGCTGGAGTGCAGTGGCGCGATCTCAGCTCACTGCAAGCTCCGCCTCCTGGGTTCACGCCATTCTCCTGCCTCAGCCTCTCCAAGTAGCTGGGACTACAGGCGCCCACCACCACGCCCGGCTAATTTTTTTTTTCTTTTTTTTTTTATTATTATTATACTTTAAGTTTTAGGGTACATGTGCACAATGTGCAGGTTAGTTACATATGTATACATGTGCCATGCTGGTGTGCTGCACCCATTAACTCATCATTTAGCATTAGGTATATCTTCTAATGCTATCCCTCCCCCCTCCCCCCACCCCACAACAGTCCCCAGAGTGTGATGTTCCCCTTCCTGTGTCCATGTGTTCCCATTGTTCAATTCCCATCTATGAGTGAGAACATGCGGTGTTTGGTTTTTTGTCCTTGCCATAGTTTACTGAGAATGATGATTTCCAGTTTCATCCATGTCCCTACAAAGGACATGAGCTCATCATTTTTTATGGCTGCATAGTATTCCATGGTGTATATGTGCCACATTTTCTTAATCCAGTCTATCATTGTTGGACATTTGGGTTGGTTCCAAGTCTTTGGTATTGTGAATAGTGCCGCAATAAACATATGTGTGCATGTGTCTTTATAGCAGCATGATTTATAGTCCTTTGGGTATATACCCAGTATAGGATGGCTGGGTCAAATGGTATTTCTAGTTCTAGAACCCTGAGGAATCACCACACTAACTTCCACAATGGTTGAACTAGTTTACAGTCCCAGCAACAGTGTAAAAGTGTTCCTGTTTCTCCACATCCTCTCCAGCACCTGTTGTTTCCTGACTTTTTAATGATTGCCATTCTAACTGGTGTGAGATGGTATCTCATTGTGGTTTTGATTTGCATTTCTCTGATGGCCAGTGATGGTGAGCATTTTTTCATGTGTTTTTTGGCTGCATAAATGTCTTCTTTTGAGAAGTGTCTGTTCATGTCCTTCGCCCACTTTTTGATAGGGTTGTTTGTTTTTTTCTTGTAAATTTGTTTGAGTTCATTGTAGATTCTGGATATTAGCCCTTTGTCAGATGAGTAGGTTGCAAAAATTTTCTCCCATTTTATAGGTTGCCTGTTCACTCTGATGGTGGTTTTTTTGCTGTGCAGAAGCTCTTTAGTTTAATTAGATCCCATTTGTCAATTTTGGCTTTTGTTGCCATTGCTTTTTTTTTTTTGTATTTTTAGTAGAGACGGGGTTTCACCATGACCTCGATCTCCTGACCTCGTGATTTGCCCGCCTCGGCCTCCCAAAGTGCTGGGGTTACAAGCGTGAGCCACTGCACCCGGCCTTCTGTTGTTTCTCACACACAAAATCTCCCTTCCCTCCTGCCCTGTGATTGCCCTATTCCTGGATCACAGAGCTGATCAGTTGCTGCAGCATGTACCCCCTCTCTTTTCTGGGGACTGCATTTATTTATTTATTTTTTGAGACAGAGTCTCACTCTGTTGCCAGGCTGGAGTGCAATGGCGCAATCTCGGCTCACTGCAACCACCACCTCTTTGGTTCAAGCGATTCTCCTGCCTCAGCCTCCTGAGTAGCTGGGATTACAGCCACGCACCACCACACCTGGCTAATTTTTGTATTTTTATTTATTATTATTATTATTTTTGAGACGGAGTGTCGCTCTGAGTCTCACTCTGTCGCTTAGGCTCGAGTGCAGTGGTGCGATCTCGGCTCACTGCAACACTGCAACCTCCACCTCCCGGGTTCACGCCATTCTCTTGCCTCAGCCTCCCAAGTAGCTGGGACTACAGGCACCCGCCACCATGCCTGGCTAAATTTTTGTATTTTTAGTAGAGACAGGGTTTCACTGTGTTAGCCAGGATGGTTTTGATCTCCTGACCTCGTGATCCACCTGCCTTGGCCTCCCAAAGTGCTGGGATTACAGGCGTGAGCCATCATGCCCAGCCCCTAATTTTTGTATTTTTAGTAGAGACAGGGTTTTGCCGTGCTGGCCAGGCTTGTTTCAAACTCCTGACCTCAAGTGATCCGCCCACCTCGGCCTCCCAAAGTGCTGGAACACAGAGGAGTGAGCCACGGCGCCCGCCCTGGAGGCTGTATTTAAATCCTGCTTTCCCTGCTGCTGGGAGTGTGGAAGAGTCAGTGCATCTCCATGATTGAAAGGAAAAGCCCCTGTGATATAAGTTAGTTGTGTGTGCTGCCATGCCATGCCCCCATTTTAAAGTTCTCTAAGCACCAGCAGGATGGCTTCTTTTTCTCTGCCATTATGGAGAATTGGAAAGTTCTGATCTAGAAAGTGCACAGTTGGGTATGTTTGCCTTCCTGCTATTCCTTTCTCCCTCCATTGGTAGTGACAGGGGCCATGGGCAGCAGAGGCTGAACCAATTATGGGCACCGGGGGCCCCTCCCGGCCCAGGCCACGCTTTAGGGCGTCTCCTGGGTGCCTTCCCTACAGCCTGGCTGGCTGGCTTCAGCTGTCAATCAGTCTGTAAGAAGCCCCACTGCTGGGGAGGGTCCCCTCTGCCACCGCCGGCTTTCCTTCACCATCCACCCCTCAGCCTACACTCTCCACCCCCACCCGACCTCTTCAGAACCAGAGCTGTGGAAAAATCAGCCTTGATGAATGGAGATTACGGGGCTCTGTGTGTTACAAAATGTGGTCAGGAAATGCTGAGGGTCCTCCTGAGCTCACTAGTGGATTCCCTAGAGAACGATAATGCAATTGAAGAGGAATTGAAAGGAGCTTTCCAAAGAAAAAGAAGAAAAGCAGCAGTTTCTGTCCAGGAGGGGAGAAGTGGCAGAGGGCAGAAGCCAGGGCCAGAGCACTGCAGCCACTCCATCAATCTGCAGCTTTCCATCACTTCAGCCCTGGCAGTGACACCAAGGGGAAGGGAAATCTGAGGCCAGAGAGCAAGAGGACAGAGAGCACAAGAGATTGCCAAGGAAGTTATTGAGGAAAGGGATTTGAGAATCACCAATGTGTTTCAGGCTCCTGGATTGCTCGCCCTTCTTTCTCTGCCTCAATCACGTTTTCTTTGATATCTGTCCTTATGAAACCCGGGTGCAGGATGAAATGTTGAGTGAGGATGGAACAAAGGAAGACCACTGATGAGAATAAGGAAGGCAAAGGGGGCAGGACCTCCCCACACCCCTTTTTATTTTTTAAGAGACAGGGTCTTGCTGTGTCTCCCAGGCTGGAGTGCAATGGTGTGATCATAGCTCGCTGCAGCTTTGACCTCCTGGGCTCAAGGGATCCTCTTGCCTCAGCCTCCCAAGTTGCTGGGACTACAGTCACAACCCACCATGCCCAGCTAATTTTTAAATTTTTTCTAGAGACATTGTCTCCAACTCCTGGCTTCAAGCAATCCTCCCACCTCAGCCTCCCAAAGCACTGGGATCACAGGTGTGAATCACTGTGCCTGGCCCCCACCTCTTTAGACCCAAACTGGCATCAATCTAGGCGGCAGCTTCAGAATGGCTTTGTGGAGAGGTGAGCCTGGTACCACCCCCAAATGTCTGAGCAATAAACCAGAGGGTAGTTCAGGCCTTCTTGCCCATCAGTGACTCCTGGTACCCTGCACAGCAGCTCAGGTAAAGGTGGTCCCCATCTAATGAGCACCTATTACCAACCCAGCTAAAAAGCCCTGAGCTTTACATTCTCATAATTCTACAAATTCACTTCACAGTTGAGAAAATTGAGGTGCAGAGAGGCTGCTAAATTTGCCAAAGTGACAAAAGAAAAAATTTGTACATTGGACAGACCGATGCTTACCCAGCTCCTAGGAGAATATTGGAAAGTCAGTGAAGCAAAATGCTAAGGAGGGCTGCAGTTATTCTGTATATTTGATCAAGGATAGAGATAGTCTCATTTAGATCCTCTGAAGGGCTTTAGAATTTAAATAAAAGGCCACCTGAAGCAGAAACAGGAAGAGGAAGGTAGGAAGGGTGCGTAACTGCTCCCCAGTCCCAGGACAAAGCCCCCTTAGCCAGGACCAGGGGGACGGACCACATCTTTGTCTGGACAAAGTTGTGTGGGCATTTATTGTCCCAATGTGTGCTCCAGTGATCCTCTACCTGTCATCAATCCTGTTTTTGCTGCCACCAACATATGATAATCTAATCTGGAAGTTAAAAAAAAAAAAAAGGAATGGATTCTCTGTAGAAACAAACATCATCAAATGTCCTGGCTCCCTTCCCAGGGCTTCAATAAAAGTGCAGGAAGGAAGAAGCCACAGAGCGGAGTCCACATCAGCAAGTCCTTCCTGAGTCTCCATTAAGTACTCAGGAGAGGACTGTGCAGCTTCAGTGCGGATTGCCAGGTGCTGTCCCGGAGGGGACCCTCCTGGTGTAGGAACAGGCTTAAGGATGAAGAGGGGACAGAGATGTGTTGAGTATTTGTATTCCTGGATTGTTCTCTTTTCTTTGCCGCCATATTCAACATTGTGACATAACAAACTTTCTTCCCGGCCAGGCACAATGGCTCATGCCTGTAATCCCAGCACTTTGCGAGGCCGAGGCAGGTTGGATCACCTGAGATCAGGAGTTTCAGACCAGCCTGGCCAACATGGTGAAACCCCGTCTCTACTAAAAATACAAAAAATTAGCCGGGCGTGGTGGCAGGCACCTGTAATTCCAGCTATTCAGGAGGCTGAGGCAGGAGAATCACTTGAACCTGGGAGGTGGAGGTTGCAGTGAGCCAAGATCGCACCACTGCACTCCAGCCTGGGTGACTGAGCGAGACTCTGTCTCCCACCCCCCAAAAAAACCAAACTTTCTTCCTGATTGTTTTAATAATGTTCACTGCACTTAAAAACTTGGTTTTGAATTATGGTATGAAGTACAGCTCTAATTTGGGCAACTAGTGACCTGCGTTCTACTCGGGAAGCTGGGAGGCAGGGACAGGGGATCTTTCATAGAAGTGAAGAACACAATAGCCAAACAAAGTTTATGGTGAGAAACCTGACAGCGAAGTCAGAGACAAAACCATTTCTTTTTTTTTTTTTTTTTTTTTGACATAGGGTCTCGCTATGTTGCCCAAGCCAGTCTCCCACTCCTGGGCTCAAGTGATCCACCCCACTTGGCCTCTCAAAGTGCTGGGATTACAGGCATGAGCCACCATGCCCAATCAAAATCGTTTCTTTAATCAGAAGACTACCTACCCCTTGCTCCTCTACTAAAAATTCTGAAAGGCCGGGCAAGGTGGCTCACGCCTGTAATCCCAGCACTCTGGGATGCCGAGGTGGGCAGATCACGAGGTCAAGAGATGGAGACCATCCTGGCCAATATGGTGAAACCCCATCTCTACTAAAAATACAAAAGTTAGCTGGGCTTGGTGGTGCGTGCCTGTAGTCCCAGCTACTGGGGAGGCTGAGGCATGAGAGTCGCTTGAACCTGGGAGACAGGCTACAGTGAGCCAAGATCTCACCACTGCACTCCAGCCTGGTGACAGAGTGAGACTCCATCTCAAAAAAAAAAGAAAAAAAAAAAAATTCTGAAAGACAGAAGGAGGTGGAACTATAGGTGGGCAGAAGGCATGCAAAAATATACAAATGAAAAATAAACTCGAAACATACCTAGCAGAAAGCACACTTGATTTGAAAGAGTCTATCTCAGTTTTCTGTGGACCTATTCATAACACAGAAATATGGTTTCTTAAAATACAGTTTCTGCACTGGTGGGTTGAGTCTCCTCAAAAATGTCTTCCATATTTTCACTGGCCCCTGCTTTGGCATGAACTCATAATTCCTGAACACCACCTCCAACTGGGCTGGCAGAACTGGAGCAGGCAGAGTGGTTCTGAAACCTAGGGACACCCCTAGTGACACTGAGATTTGGGCACACAGGTGTCAGATTTCAGCTCTTTTTTCCTATCATCCCACCCCCTCCCTCAACACACACACACACATACACACACACACACACTTCACAAGATCCTATGAAGTAAAACAGTTTTAGAAAAATGGCACTGGTGTTCATTCAAGCAGATTACTAACAAGTTCTCTCTAAAAATACACACTCAAACTGTTACAATTCTGTTTGGTGTGGTTTAAACTTTTTTCTAATAATTGAATTTTTAAGGAAAGAGGGATTTTAAATTCCCTTCTGTAGACACTGTTAATCAAGAACAGCCTCTTTTCCCACGTGGACTGGCTGGCCATGAAGGCTCTGGAGTCAGCCTATCTGCATTGATAGGTTTGCTTCCTTACATAATGACTTGGGGAATTATGTAGCCTCAGTTTTCTCACCTGTGAATTGGGAGCTAACAATAGCATCTGTGAGGCTGAAATGGGATAACTCCTATAAAAGCATTTACCATAGTACCGGCTCATAGTAAGCATTCATTAATAGTAGCTATCATGACTTCAAAATAAAACATACCCCCAAAAAGGCTTATGTAGAGAGATAAAATCTAACACTGTGATTTTTATTTATTTATTTATTTATTGAGACAGGATCTCCATCTGTTACCCAGGCTAGAGTGGCATGAACATGGCTCACTGCAGGCTTGACCTCCTGGGCTCCACTAATCTGCAGCCTCTCAAAGTGCTGAAATTACAGGCAACCACGCCTGGTCCACTATTTGTATTTTCTATACAGGCATACCTTGGAGATATTGTGAGTTCGATTACAGTCTACCACAATAAAGCTAATATTGCAATAAGGTGAGTTGCATGAATGTTTTGGTTTCCCAGTGCACATAAAAGTTACATTTGACCAAGTGCGGTGGCTCATGCCTGTAATCCTAACACTTTGGGAGGCCTAGGCGGGTCAATCACCTGAGGTCAGGACTTCAAGACTAGCCTGGCCAACATGGTGAAACCCCGCCTCTACTAAAAATACAAAAATTAGCCAGGCGTGGTAGTGCGTGCCTGTAGTCCCAGCTACTTGAGAGGCTGAGGCAGGAGAATCGCTTGAACCCAGGAGGTAGAGGTTGCAGTGAGCCGAGATTGCACCTGCATTCCAGCCTGGGAGACAGAGCAAGACTCCATCTTAAAAAAAAAAAAAAAAAAGTTATGTCCACACTACTGCAGTCCATTAAGTGTACAATAACATCATGTCTAAAAAAAGTCCATACCTTAATTTAAAAATACTTTATTGCCAAAAAATTGCTAACAAACATCAGTGCCCTCAGTAAGTTGTAATCGTTTTGCTGGCGGAGGGCCTTACCTCGATGTTGATGGCTGCTGACTGATTAGGGTGGTTGGTTGCTAAAGGTTTGGGTGACTGTGGCAATTTCTTAAAATAACGCAACAGTGAAGTTTGCCACATCAATTGACTATCCCTTTCACAAAAGACTTGTCTGTAGCATGTGATACTGTTTGACAGCATTTTATCCATGGCAGAACTTGTTTCAAAATTGAATTAGATCCTCTCAAACTCTGCTGCTGCTTTATCAATTAAGTTTATGGGATATTCTAAATCCTTTGCTGTCATTTCAACAGTGCTCACGGTATCTTCACGAAGAGTAGATTCCATCTTAAGAAACTACTCTCGGTCAGGCGCTGTGGCTCATGCCTGTAATCTCAGCACTTTGGAAGGCCAAGGAGGGTGGATCACCTGAGGTCAGGAGTTCGATACCAACCTGGCCAACATGGTGAAACCTTGTGTCTACTAAAAATACAAAAATTAGCCAGGTGTGGTGGCACACACCTGTAGTCCCAGCTACTCGGGAGGCTAAGGCAGAAGAATTGCTTGAACCCAGGGGGCAGAGGTTGCAGTGAGCCAAAATAGTGCCACTTCACTCCAGCCTGGGCAAAAGAGGGAAACTCCGTCCCTGTCTCTACTAAAAATACAAAAATTAGCTGGGCGTGGTGGTACACGCCTGTGATCCCAGCTGCTCAGGAGGCTAAGGTATGAGAATCACTTGAACCTGGGAGGTGGTGGAGGTTGCAGAGAGCCAAGATTGCATGACTGCACTCCAGCCTGGGCAACTGAACGAGACTCCATCTCAAAAAAAAAAAAAAGAAAACCACTCTCTTTGCTCATCCATAAGAAGCAACAAAGCAGCTCCCCATCCATTCACGTTCTATCATGAGCTTGTAGCAATTCAGTCACATCTTCAGGTTCCACTTCTAATTCTAGTTCTCTTGCTATTTCCACCACATCTGCAGTTACTTCCTTCACTGCAGTCTTGAACCCCTCAAAGTTATCCATGAGGGTTGGCATAAACTTCTTCCAAACACCAATTAATGTGAATATTTTGATCTTCTCTTATGAATTGCAAATGTTCTTCATGGGATCTAGAATGATGAATCTTTTCCAGAAGGTTTTTCAGTAGACTTTGCCCAGATCCATTAGAGAAATCACTATCTAAGACAGCTATAGCCTTATAAAATGTGTTTCTTAAACAATGAGACATGAAAGTTAAAATTACTCCTTGGTCTATGGCTGCAGAATGGATGCTGTGTTAGCAGGCATGAAAACAACATTTATCTCCTTGAACATCTCCATCAGAGCTCTTGGGTAACCAGGTATGTTGTCAATGAGCAGTAATACCTTTAAAGGAATCCTTTTTTTCTGAGCAGTAGGTCTCAGCAGCGGGCTTTATTCAGTAAACCACCAGGCACCGTGGCTCACGCCTGTAATCCCAGTACTTTGGGAAGCTGAGGTGGGCGGATCACGAAGTCAGGAGATCGAGACCATCCTGGCCAACATGATGAAACCCTGTCTCCACTAAAAATACAAAAATTAACTGGGTGTGGTGCTGCATGTCTGTAATCCCAGCTACTCAGGAAGCTTGAACCTGGGAGTTGGAGGATGCAATGAGCCGAAATCGCACCACTGCACTCCAGCCCGGCAACAGAGCAAGACTCCTTCTCAAAACAAACAAAAAATTCAGTAAACCATGCTGTAAACAGATGTGCTGGCATTCAGGCTTAGTTATGCCATTTACTAAACACAAGCAGAGTAGATTTAGCATAATTTCTAATAGCAATAGGATTTTTGAAATGGTAAATGAACACTGGCTTCGACTTAAAGTCACCAGCTGCATTACCTCCTAACAAGAGAGAGTCAGCCTGTCCTTTGAATCTCTGAAGCCAGACATTGACTTATCTGTAGCTAGAAAAGTCCTAGATTACATCTTCTTCCAACAGAAGGCTGTTTTATTTACATTAAAAAATCTATGATCTTAGCTAGATCTTCTGGATGACTTGCTGCAGCTTCTACATCAGCACTTGCTGCTTCACCTTGCACCTTTATGATATGGAGATGGCTTGTTTCCTTAAGTTGAAGCAACCTCTGCTAGCTTCCAACTTTTCTTTTGCTGCTTCCTCACCACCCTCAGCCTTCACAGAATTGGAGTTAGGGCATTGCTATGGATTAGGCTTCGGCTTAAGGGAATGTTATGGCTGGTTTGATCTTCTATCCAGATCACCCAAACTTTCTCCATATCAGCAATAACGCTGTTTTGCTTTTTTATCATTCATATGTTCACTGGAGTAACACTTTTAATTTTTTTTTTTTTTTCTTGAGACAGAGTCTCGCTCTGTCACCCAGGCTGGAGTGCAATGGCGTGGTCTCGGCTCACTGCAACTTCAGCCTCCTGGGTTCAAGTGGTTCTTCCGCCTCAGCCTCCAGAGTAGCTGGGGCTACAGGGGCGCACCACCACACCCAGCCAATTTTTGTATTTTTAGTAGACACGGGGTTTCACTATGTCGGCCAGGCTGGACTCGAACTACTGACCTCATGATCCATCCGCTTCAGCCTCCTAAAGTGCTGGGATTACAGATGTGAGCCACCACACCCAGCCTCACTTTTAATTTTTTTTAAAGCACTTTTGGCTGGGTGTGGTGGCTTACGCCTGTTATCCAGGCTCTTTGGAGGCAAAGGCAGGCAGATTACCTGAGGTCAGGAGTTCAAGACCAGCCTGGCCAACATGGCAAAACCCCATTTCTACTAAAAATACAAAAATTAGTTGGGTGTGGTGACACATGCCTGTAATCCCAGCTACTCTCAGGAGGCTGAGGTGGGAGAATCACTTGAACTTGGGAGATGGACATTGCAGTGAGCCAAGATCACGCAGCTGCACTTCAGACTGGGGACAGACCGAGACTCCGTCTCAAAAAAAAAAAAAAAAAAAAAAACCTTTTCCTCTGCATTCACAACTCGGCTAATCATTTGGCACAAGAGGTCTGGGTCTAGGCCTATCTCAGTCTTTAACATGCCTTTCTCACTAAGCTCAATCATTTCTAGCTTTGGATTTAAAGTGAGAGACATGGAATTCTTCCTTTCACTTGAACACTTAGAAGCCATTGTAGGATTATTAATTGACCTAATTGCAATATTGTGGTATCTCAAGGAATAGGCAGGCCCAAGGAAAGGGAGGGGTGGGGGACAGCCAGTCAGTAGAGCAGCTGCAACACATATTTATCGATTCAGTTCACTGTGTTATATGGGTATGATTCATGGTGCCCCAAAACAATGACAATAATGAAAAGATCACTGATCATAGATCACCATGACAGATATAATAATAATGAGAAAGTGTGAAATTTTGCAAAAATTACCAAAACATGACCCAAAGACATGAAGTGAGCACACTCAGCTGGAAAAATGGTGCCAATGGCCTTGCTCAATGCAGGGTTGCCACAAACCTTCCATGCTTAAAAATCGCACTATCTGGAAAGTACGATAAAGCAAAGCACCAGCCGGACATGGTGCCTCACACCTGTAATCCCAGCACTTTGGGAGGCCAAGGCGGGTGGATCACGAGGTCAGGAGTTTGAGACCAGTCTGGCCAATATGGCGAAATCCCGTCTCTACTAAAAATACAAAATAAAAAAAAAAATTAGCCAGGCATGGTGGCACGCACCTGTAGTCCCAGCTACTCGGGAGGCTGAGGCAGAAGAACTGCTTGAATCTGGGAGGTGGAGATTGCAGAGCCAAGATCGCGCCACTGCACTCCAGCCTGGGTGACAGAGCAAGACTCCGTCTCAAAAAAAAAAAAAAAAAAAAAAAAAAAGCAAAGCACCATCAAACAAGGTCCATCTGTATATTTCTCAGAAAATAAGCTCACATGTTTGGAAACCTATCAGAACCAGACAAACGGTGTTAGGAACAGCACAGCAAATAATTGGCCTCTAACTAGCCTTAGCAAGAAACATCCTGGAAGAACTAAGGGGACTTAACACTTATGCAGATTACTTTCTAGATAGGCCTGAGAAATCCACCCCAGCTGACTCAGCAAAGAGATACCTACAGACCCCCTTCATCTGCTAACCAAAACCCTATATTGGCTGTAGGGCACTGTCAGGGTATGCCTGGCTTCTCCTGGGCTAGACAGGCCTCAAAAAGGTGCCCTGAAAGCTCTCTGCACTCAGTGGCATGGAGGAAACCAGGTTTCGGTGAAGACAGGCAGTCAGAGGCATCTCCAGCCCTTCCAGAACCCAAACCATTCTTTAGTCATCTGAGATATCAGATCAGCTTTCATGTTGTCCCTCTTTCTCTTTGGATGACTAAGAAGGCTTTTCTTTTCTTTTCTATTTTTGAGAAGGAGTCTCACTCTTGTCACCCAGGCTGGAGTGCAATGGTGCGATGTCGGCTCGCTGCAACCTCCACCTCCTGGATTCAAGTGATTCTCCTGCCTCAGCCTCCCGAGTAGCCGGGATTACAGGCAGGCGCCACCCCCGTTTCTACTGAAAATACAAAAAGTTAGACGGGCGTGGTGGTGTGCGCCTGTAATCTCAGCTACTCTGGAGGCTGAGGCAGGAGAATCACTTGAACCCGGAAGGCAGAGGTTGCGGTGAGCTGAGACGGCGCCATTGCACCCCAGATTGGGCAACAAGAGCGAAACTCCGCCCCAAAAAAAAAATCACTATTATTATTATTACTATTATTACTATTATATTTTGCTGATTAGAAAACTAGTACGAGATCAGGGCCAGGGTGCCTTGGAGCACGTTGGAGGAAGGCCACTTCCTCTGGGCAGAGGCAGCCAGACAGCAGCACACAGGATTCCAGCCCAGGACACAACCTCCTCAACCACATGGATAGGCCTATAAAAAAAACTCCTCTCAAAAAAGTCAAACAATGTAAAGGTAAATAAAAAATGGGCCAGGCACAGTGGCTCATACCTGTAATCCTAGAACTTTGGGAGGCCAAGGTGGGAAAATCACTTGACCCCAGGAGTTCAAGACCAGCCTGGGCAACGTAACTAGACTCTGTCAAAAAAAAATTAAAAATTTAAAAATTGGCCAGCCATAGTGGCATGGACCTGTAGTCCCAGTTACTTGGGAGGCTGGGGCAGGAGGATCACTTGAGCCCAGGAGTTCAAGGCTCCAGTGAGCTGTGATCACATCACTTCACTCCAGCCTAGGCAACAGAGAGAGGTGGCTCAAAAAAATAGAGCCTGGCTCAAAAAAACAAAACCAAACCGAAGTATAAGCCTCTTACAATCACATTCCCAAAGAAAACCACCGTTAAAAATTTGGTTAACTATTTTGTTTTGTTTTGACAGAATAATAAAATTCAGTTACCAGGAAATTTAATCTGAATGGGAGAACACCGTCTATTTTTAAATTCTCTTCCTCTCTGCCCCTACCCAGCCCAATATTGCCAAAGGTTCTTAACAACCCAGGAGAAGTCAGCTGCAACTTTATTAGCATATCCTTGTATGGAATCCACTTCAAAGTTGAATCCTCAAGTATCTCAGTCTAACCTGAAACTTTGATCTTTGTCCCTAGGCAGGGCAAAGCCTAAGGAACTGGGTCCTTCACTCTTGGGCATGGAGGGGGGTCCTCAGAAATGCAAATTTTTCACTGTTCTGCCACTGCGTCCTCTGTCACCTCTCCAGACCCTAGCCCTTGGATGAGTGGCTTTAACTGGGAGAGAGTTTACAAGTCTGTGTCAGAAAGAGGAGAGCCTTTGGAGAACCCTGAAGAAACACAGAGGACAAAAGACCAGCTCGTTTGCAGTTAGTGTTCTGAAGGGAGTCAGAATCCTAGACCAGCGACCATAGCTGGAAGGATTCCCTGAGGTTTAATAGGGCCCCTTAGCTTCCCCATATGTGTTCTTGTTGTTTTTCTCTTATTTCACAGTAAAATCCATAGCAAAAAGGGCTGTTTATCTTGGGGTACACCAAGGAAGAGGGAGATGAGGGTGAAAAATATATCCTTTTCTGCAGCTGCCGTTGGGGAACAGAGAATCCTGGGTGGAAGTGGGGCTAGAGATGGTAAATACACAGTAAAGCCACAAAGAAGGCTGGGTGCGGTGGCTCACACCTGTAATCCCTGCACTTTGGGAGGCTGAGGCGAGTGAATAGCTTGAGCCCAGGAGTTCAAGACCATCCTGAGCAACATAAGGAGACTATCACCTCCACAAAAAAATACAAAAACCAACGGGGCATGGTGGTGCATGCCTGTAGTCCCAGCTACTTGGGAAGCTGAAGTGGGAGGATTGCTTGAGCCCAGGAGGTCGAGGCTGCAGTAAGTCAAGATCCTGCCACTGCACTCCAGCCTGGGGGAGTGAGGAACCCTATCTTAAAAAAAAAAAAAAAAAAAAAAGCCACAAAGATATGCCGGCTCCAGAAGGTGTCTTCCAACAAAGGAAAGTTCCTGGGCTAAAAAATAATAATAACAACAATGACTACCATTTATTGAGCATTTACAATGTTCTGGGCACTTTGCCAAGTGCATTACACACATTTTCTCATTTAATCCTTTCAACAGTCCTGAGAAGAACAGTTACCATTGTTATCTTCATTTCACCATTGAGCAAATGCAGTGGAGCTAACTAGCTTGCCCAAGATCACACAGCTAGCAATAAGTGGCAGAATCAGGACCCATGCTCAAAACTGTTTGACCCCAGAGACGAAGTTCATCCCTTCAGAGCAAAATAATTCGATGCTTCAGTGACTACCAACTGTCTACCCCCCACCCCCACCCCTCAACACGAACTCTCCAGGCTTGCTTTCCTCAGCTATCCCAGAGGAGTTTGTGGATTTTCACGTTGTCATCTTTCAAGATTCAGGCATCGCTTCCCCTGAGTCATCTTCCTTCCTGATCTCTCCATCCACAGCCCCCTGCAGATGCCCCCGGGTGCCACGTGTCATGTTTGGTCTCCCCCACAAGACAAGTGAGGTCCCCCGGGCTGTGCCCTCATCTCTTTCATCTTCGGATCCACTGTGCCCGGCACGGCGCCTGACACACAAGAAGTGCTCCCTGACACCCCCAAGCTCCGTGAATAGATGTGGCATTCAGGCCAGACAGAGCTGAGCTGCCACACAGCTCGCTCCCTTTCTCACTCCAAATTGGCAGAAGAGAGTGAATGTTATTTACAAAAACACCAAGCCAAACAAGACCCTCCCTTCCCTGACATGCTGAAGCTGCTCTGGGAACAGACAGGGGTCACCAAATGGTGGCCAGATGGTGACTGACTGCTGCTCCCTAACTCCAGGGGCCTGGGGCAAAAGGCTTGGCTGCCCACCTGCTCCCAGGACCTGTGAACGATCCACTTTGTAGGGAAAAACCCAGACAGTTCCCTCCTCCTGAATCCCCTTCTGCAACCAGCTCTCGGAGTGGAGACTCTGTCAGCTCTCACCACATCCTGGGGACTCTTGAAGTCTGGGCTGGAAGTTCTACAACCTTGCCCCATGTCAATGGTGCTTACTTTACCTGACCTGTTCCATAACAAAGAGTTGTTAATTCTGCAGTATCAACCCAGGGTAGTGGGGTGATCATTCCTGGTAGGCACAGCTGAGCCCTAAAATAACAGAACCCAGACACACCAGGGGCAGAAGGAATGTGGGTAGAGGGGAAGAGGAGCTCCCTTCTGCCAGGGAAAACTCTGAGGACACAAGTAGCTGGAGGAACAGGGAAGGGATTTCCTACAGTGTTCCCAAACAAAGAGAGCTGGCTGGGCTTTGGGGAGAGCTCCGTTTCCCTTCGTTTCATTCAGCAGTGGTCTCCTCCTCCCACAGATGTGGGAGGCAACAGGCCCCCAACCGGTTATCAGGCCCTCCAGCATGAGGGCCTTTGTCTCCCCTTAGACATCTAGCTGGCAGGGCGAAGGGCCGACAAATCCTCCCTGACCCTCCCAGCTCTTTGTTATCTCAGAGGGAAGATTACATTTCTGTATGGGGAGGCAAGATGCCAGGAGGCCTCGGGCAGGACAGAGACAGGCAAAGCTGCTGTCTGACCCCTGTTGCCTGGAGCAGCTCAGGGCTGCCCTAGGGACACTCTCCCTCCACTGGCCTGGGGTCCTTCCAGAAATGGGAGTGCCGCATTTCAGAAAGAGGGCAAGCAGAGGAGTGGGACAGAAGGGGAGGGAGGCGGGCTGGAAGGATAAAAGCAGCCAACTCTCAATTATTCAGAAACATGTCTGCAGTGTGTGGACAGCCCATGCCTTCGCTGAGTTTCTCACCTTCTCTGTTCAGCTGCCATCAGTTCTTTCCCTGAGAAGTGGAGGAAGGAGCCCTGGCAAGTTGGCCACTTGCTTTCATTTTGGCTTCTTGATAAATCTATAGAGGATTTTTTCAGCAGCAGGCCCATGTCCCTCAACACCAAACAAGCATTTAGATCATTTTCTTTCTGTTTAAATCAAGAACACATTATTTAGCCTTTTATTTGGGGTTCAAGATACTCCTACAATGGTTCTAAATCATAAGAAAAAGGGGCTTGATTTAAAACCCCTTGTTTTGGGCCAGGCGTGGTGGCTCACGCCTGTAATCCCAGCACTTTGGGAAGCCAAGGTGGGCAGATTACCTGAGGTCAGGAGTTCAAGACCAGCCTGGCCAACATGGTGAAACCCTGTCTCTACTAAAAATACAAAAATTAGCTGGGCATGGTGGCAGGCGTCTGTAATCCCAGCTACTCGGGAGGCTGAGGCAGGAGAATCGCTTGAGCCCAGAAGGCGGAGGTGAGCTGAGTGAGCTGAGATCGTGCCATTGCACTCCAGCCTGGGCAAAAAGAGCAAGACTCCATCTCAGGAAAAAAAAACAACAACACTTGTTTGAGAAGAATTATGGAGCAAAGTAGAAAAATAGTAGCTGAGTGTTAACATTAAATACTGGATTCTTTTCATGGCTTGTCTTCCCAATCATATTCCCTCAAATTGTATTTCCTCCTCTGGTAACCCAGGTTGGTTATGCTTAGCAAGTCCATCAACAATAAATACACATGGAAAACCTCCTGTGTAGAATTGGTCAGACACCTAGATAAGATCCTTGCCCTAAAGCAGTTTAGAAACCAGTTAGAAAGAAAGCAGAGTAACGAAAACCACTAACAAAGCATGGTATCAACTCAGTGGATAGTCAGCAAGTGAGTAGGGGGTCCAGGGAGTGACAAAGCTGGGATGGGCAGGGAAGGCCTCTTAGGGGTAGGGTGTGAGTTTGGCCTTCTTACAAGCCTGTGATGAGTAGTAATTAAAATGCAGGAGGCCTAATGGGTGGGCAGCTTATATAGGAGTATAAACCAAGCCTGACCAGGAGCTGAAAGGTTAAATGGTGGCTTATAGGGGAAAACCCTATAAACAGTGGCTGAAGTTCATTTATTCAACAAAGATATGAGTTCTTGTTTCTCATTTTTTGTTTTGTATTATTTTGTTTTGAAACAGGGTCTTACTCTGTCGCCCAGGCTGGAGTGTAGTGGCTGGATCATAGCTCACTGCAGCCTCAAACTCCTGGGCTCAAGCCATCCTCCTTCTTCAGCCTCCACCTCCAGCTAATTTTTAAAAATATTTTGTAGAGACAAGGGCTCACTTTGTTTCCCAGGCTGGTCTTGAACTTCTGGCTTCAAGTGATCCTCCCACTTCGGCCACCCAAAGTGCTGGGATTACAGGCGTGAGCTGTAATTTAGTTGCTTATGTATTCATTTGTTCAACAAATACTTATTGAATATTTGCTCTTTGGCCAGTCAAGGAATTTCATGAGTGTCTACTATGTGAATAACACTGTTGGCCACTAGTCTGTCACCTACTGGTGGATTAGAAAAATAACGCGAGGACCATTTTTTCTTTTCTTTTTTTTTTGAGACGGAGTCTTGCTCTGTTGCCAGGCTGGAGTGCAGTGGCGCCATCTCGGCTCACTGCAACCTCCGCCTCCCGGGTTCAAGCGATTCCCCTGCCTCAGCCTCCCCAGTAGCTGGGATTACAGGCAAGTGCCACCATGCCTGGCTAATTTTTTTTATTTTAGTAGAGACGGGGTTTCACCTTGTTGGCAAGGATAGTCTCGATCTCCTGACCTCGTGATCCACCCGCCTCGGCCTCCCAAAGTGCTGGGATTACAGGCATGAGCCACTGCACCCGGCCAACTCTTTTCTTAAATTAGCCAGGGAGGCGTGGGTGGGTTGGGTGAGGAGTTTGGTGGGGGGATCTCATTCAGTATTCAAACTTCTAAAAGTTTTGGGGTTGAGGTGGGTGATGGTAAGGGAACAGGCCCTGCCACTAACTTTCATAGTGACTTCTATTTGTGTAATATTTTTGGTCCACTGAGAGCTATTATTTTATTTGATTCTTATGACCATCCTGTGAAGGAGTATCAACAGATACCCCTGTTTTGATTTTATCAGATGCATGATTTGTCCTACATCAAACTTCAAAAACGATGGACAGAATGGAGGAATCCTTCAGACCTAGTGCTGCCTACCTCCCACCGCAGTGGTGGCCTCAGCCTGGCCTCACATCACACGCCCCAAGGAGCCTTGGAAAAAATACAGGCTCTTGGCTCCTTCCTGGGACAGCGTGATTCCTCATGTCTGAGCAGGCCCATGAACTTGTATTTTTCAGATGTTCCCTAGGACCCGTGTCCATCTGGATTAGGGAACCACTACGTTATACCACTCCGCGGGAAGACTCAGGGGGAAGCATTTTAGCCACTTTCCTGTGTTCCACAGTACTGGAGGGTGTTCTGAGTGGGCTGTGATTAATTTCCAAACCAACCACACCTCTCCCCTCAACTCCCACTGCTTACTCTTTGCTTCCTAGACGTTCACTGCAGGCTGGAGACTTTTGGAAGCCAACAACATCGCTGTAGAATTCACAGGGTCCAGTTCCCGGTGGACCACAAAACCTAAATTATGTGGCTGAGGAAAGCTGAAATCCAATGGAAGGGTTTGAGGAGGGGCTGACCTTATAATAAAACCAGCTTGTATTTACTAAGTGTTAAGTATGCGCCAGGCCCTCGTTGACGCCTCAACTCTATATGAAAAGCACTATTATCCCCCTTTTACAGATGGGAAAACCGAGATTTAGAGCGCGCTAATCATTTCCCCAGGGCGCACAGACTCCAAAGCCCACGCTACCAGGTACAACCTCAAGGCTGCGGCGTCTCTTCACCTGCCCCGCCCCCGCAAACTGCTGCTATGTCTAGGGCCTGACATTCCGGCGCCCTCTGGGACGTGCTCAGATGCAGGGGCGCAAACGCCAAAGGAGACCAGGCTGTAGGAAGAGAAGGGCAGAGCGCCGGACAGCTCGGCCCGCTCCCGCTCCTGCTCCTTTGGGGCCGCGGCTGGGGAACTACAAGGCCCAGCAGGCAGCTGCAGGGGGCGGAGGCGGAGGAGGGACCAGCGCGGGTGGGAGTGAGAGGGCGAGCCCTCGCGCCTCACTGGCGCATAGCGCTCGAAGCGCTCCTGCGGCCACAGGCGCGGCGTCCTCGGCGGCGAGCGGCAGCGAGTGGGAGCCAGGACGCCGGTGCAGTCGCAGCGCGCGCAGGAACCCGGGCTGTGCCGGGAGCTGGGCGGCCACGTCCGGACGGGACCGAGACTCCTTGTAGCGCATTGCGGCGACCTCGCCTTCCCCGGTCGCGAGCGCGCAGCTGCTTGAAAAGCCGCGGAACCCGAGGACTTTTCTCCGGTCCGAGCTCGGGGCGCCCCGCAGGGCGCACGGTACCCGTGCTGCAGTCGGGCACGCCGCGGCGCCGGGGCCTCCGCAGGGCGATGGAGCCCGGTCTGCAAGGAAAGTGAGGCGCCGCCGCTGCGTTCTGGAGAAGGGGGGCACAAGGTCTGGAGACCCCGGGCGGCGGACGGGAGCCCTCCCCCCGCCCCGCCTCCGGGGCACCAGCTCCGGCTCCATTGTTCCCGCCCGGGCTGGAGGCGCCGATCACCGAGCGCCGCCGGGAGTCGAGCGCCGGCCGCGGAGCTCTTGCGACCCCGCCAGGACCCGAACAGAGCCCGGGGGCGGCGGGCCGGAGCCGGGGACACGGGCACACGCCCGCTCGCACAAGCCACAGCGGACTCTCCCGAGGCGGAACCTCCACGCCGAGCGAGGTAAGAGCCGCGGCGCCCCCCGGATCTGGGGCGGGCTTGGCGTCCCGAGCGGCCCCCGGCGCCGGAGCCTCCTGGCTGCGCGCTTTGCCCGCCGCAGCCCGGCCGGGGCCGGCGCCTCCCTCCGCTCGCCGCCCGCCCCTTTCACCTCCTAGCTCCCTCCCGGGCTATCCGCGCCCCCCTTGGGTCTCTCCTCCCTTCCCTCCGCCCGCGTCTCCTGCGCCCCCTCCCTGCGCTCGTCCCGCCGCTCTTCCCGCCGCCCAACTTTTCCTCCAACTCGCGCTCGGGAGCTGGCGAGGCGGCGGCGGCTCTTCGGTGAGTCGCGGGAGGGACAGGCCCGGGGCGAAGGCGGCGAGGCCCGCGGTTTCCTGGACTGGGGAGGAGGGCGGGAGTGGGCGGCGAGGTGGGGTGCGTTGTGTGTGTTACGTGTGTGTTGCATTCCACTCCATCTCTTTTTGGTCCCCTTTTGGGGATTCACCCCCAATTCAGCAGGTAGCTTTGGGCTCAACGCTAAAAATCCGGGACATTCCTAAGTCCTTTTCCACCCTCGGGAAAGCCTGGGGTCCGGGTTGGGGTCGGATGGGGTGAGGGATGAACTGCGGAGGACGTGAAGGGCTAGGTTAGCTTCTCTTGGAATAGGTTTTAAGGAGGTGTCGTCACCAAATGGCTGAATCTGCTTGAGCTGAGAGCGAAAAACGACTCCCCTTTCCAGAAGGAGTGATCTTATGACTTGGACGGTCTCTGAAAGGGTCGGAAGTTTGGGGAACGGGAGGACGACCCACTGTCTTTAAGCCGAGGTATGGGACGGGGGCGGAAGGACCGTTCGGTCCCAATCTGGTTCTGGAGGTGGGGGGAAGGGATGAGGGTTTTTGTCTGGTGCGGTTCACTCGGCAGCGATGCGTATGCTTCTCTGGACCCTGCACCCCGCTTCCCCTACCGTTATGTCTGGGATTGGGAGAAAAGTAAGGCTACGACCCATGTTTGCAGAGGAATTTTATGGACCTTGTAGATGGGGTTCATATAGAACACACACCCCCTATGAGGCAGCCAGACACTTTTTTGGTGGTGGCGGTGGGGCGGGGGCGGGGGGGGGGTGTGAAGCCTGTTTCTTGTTCTGGGCCCAGAAGCTATCAGCCCGTTTGAAAAACATTACCACGGTGCCTTTCTCCCCCAGCACTCCCCCACCCCCATTTTCCAGATGTAGCAGCCGCATCTGGTTCCGTTTCACCCCACACGGGTACACCGCAGCCGCGTTATTAACTTCCCTCTTCCTCCCCTCCCCCTCCCCCAAATTAAAACTCAGATTCTTCAGCCTGTCTTGACCACCTCCCTCCTTAACATTTCTGGAGACTTGGAGATGCGGCGTTGAGATTCGGGGGAGAAAAGAAAGTTCCCTCGGATCCCGAGTTACTTAAGATCTCACCAAGTTATTCGCCGCCGCTGGTGGATGGCGGCGGTCGGGGTGCTTTCTGGATTGCGCAGAAAAGAGGCATCTTGGGAGATGGGGCCAAGGTTTTAGGGGGTGCCAGTCGCGAACGGTCCATCCGCTAGACTAGGGGGGCTCTTTGGCTGTGCGTCTGGCCAGAACTGGCCTTGACGATGGAAGTTTCTGGAACCAAAGCGTTGCTTTCTCTCCCTTGTGTTATAGCTGGAGCTGCGGGAGCGCCTGCCCTGCCCGGAGCCCGCGGTCCCCTCTGGGCCGCCCCGCGGTGGCGTCACGCGCCCCTCCCGGAGCAAGCCCGGTGCGCAGGGCCGGGGGCGTGGGCGGCTGCTGCCAGAGGCGCTCCCTGTGTGTTTTTAAGGACTGATTTGGGCCGCATCCCCCGGAAACTAAAGTGGGGCGTTTTACCGTTTAAATAACGGCTACAGGTTTGAAAGCGGGGGTTGGATTTTCGAGTTGTGTTTGGTAATAGTCTTTGAGGCAGCAAAGCGCCTTGTGGTCCAAAGTTGCGGGAGGGTGGGGAGAGTCGGTCTCCCACCCGCTTCTTTCCAGCCTCTTTCAAATTGAAAACACTTCTCTGGTTTCCTTCTTTGGGCGGTAGTTTTGGAAGCTGTAATGAAATCGCACTTTCTCTAGACGTGGTAATTAAGGTGACTGTTTCCTCTGCAGATGTGCCCTACCCTTTGCACCTCCGGACCAGCGCTTTTTTTGGAATACTATCTAGCCTTGAGACTGTTTAGCAGAAAGTGGCCATTTTCCTCCCTTGGCCCGGGCTCCCGGTTTCCTCCCTGAGGCTTGTTTAAAAGCGAAGTAGCAGGGCCCCGTGGGACGCGCCTTGGTCTGGTTAATCACCCCCACGCCCGGGTCATCCACCTTCCTCTCGGTGACCGAGGTTCAGCAGCCTCTGCTATTGCCGGCCGTCTTTGCCGATGGCCTGTCTCCCTAATGACTTGTTTACATATCCTACCCCCCCGGTGGGTTAGGAGAAGCTCCGGGGCTGCCCCGACCCTCCGAGTGCAGGGGTTTTGGGGACCGGGAGGCTGCTGGGGCCTGACTCCAGCTGAGAGGGTTATGAACTGCATCATTGACGAGCTGCTTGAAATATCTGTTGCATTTACTCTTAGTCATAGCTGAGTGTCAGCTTTTTAATGAGGTTCATCCAGATTGAGAGCCACTTGGACTTCGTACTTCACTGCCTGCTTTTCCAAACATGCCTGCAGAAATGCTCATTTTCGAGGTATTTTTCCCAATGGGGATTCAGGCCAGAGTGGGCACCACTTGAACAATCTTAGGGTGCTTCTTTTTCTTGGCCTCTGGCCATGGAGGATGTTAGAAAGTTCCATTAGGTGGCCCTTTGATAGCAAGGGAAGCAAAGGCTCAGGAAGAAATGGAGAAGTGTCCCCCACTCCCTAGGGGCAGAGGATTAGATACATCGGTGCATCCCTCAGGCTAGGCTAGCTTTATCCCTGGTGGACTCCAGAGGGCAAGAAAATTGAATTGAACACTGGGTAGGCAGATTCAAGCCTTAGAGACCAAGGAAAATCCATGGGTTTTGCTTTTAGTGGTGTGTTCTTTGTTTTCAGTATTGACCTGAAACAAGACTCCTAAAATGAGAGATTTGCTGGTATGAACTTGGGGGTTTAGCAGCCGGCTTCTACAAAGGCTTTTTTCTTGCCTCCGTTTCTAAAGTGTCTTTTGTCAAAATGGCTGTTAGTTACAGAACATCCTAGCAAAGTTTGAGCCTGTTGCTGCTGGAGGAAAAGGAGTTAGAATTGATTCAAATGTCTTATTCTGAAAGGGCCTCACATCACTTGAGTTTAATTTCCTCCTGGGAAATTTGTGTCTTACATTTGTCTTCCCCGGAGCTTTGTAAAAGGCCTGAACGCACCAGGGACTAGTGAGAGCCCAGATGCAGAGCTTTAGAGAAGATTCTGGTGTTTCCAGAAAGGATGAAATGTCAGACTTGGGCTAGGATATTTGTTTTTCCTCCTAAGGTTGCATCTACTTTAAACAGAAATTCTCTCCTCGCCACCATTTATCTCTCCCTTGCAATGAAAGAAACCATGTTTAGGGCCCTCTCCCCCATTTAATAGCCCTCGCCTGGATGAACTATCCCAAGAATTTGGTGGGGTTCCACTCATAGTACATCCTGTCTTCAAGAGCAAGGTTTTCTAGATTATGTGCAGCAGTCCGTGTTTCACTTATTGCTTTTTTTTTTTTTTTTTTTTTTTTTTTTTGAGATAGTCTCGCTCTGTTGCCCAGGCTGGAGTGCTGTGGCACTATCTCAGGTCACTGCAACCTCCGCCTTCCGGTTCAAGCGATTCTCCTGCCCCAGCCTCCCTAGTAGCTGGGATTGCAAGCATGCGCCACCACGCCCGGCTAATTTTTTGTGTTTTTAGTAGAGATGGTGTTTCACCATGTTGGCCAGGCTGGCCTTGAACTTCTGACCTCAAGCAATCCGCTGGTCTCGGCCTCCCAAAATGCTGGGATTACAGGTGTAAGCCACTGTGCCTGGCCACTTATTGCTAATTTTTTATATGTCTCTTACTTCCAAGGACATTTAGACACTTTTTTTTTTTTTAACAGAGACTCAAAAAATTAGCATTTCCATTGGACCAACTAAAATTCAGCAAGCTGAGCTGAGTAACTTTTTCCATATGTTTATTAAGTACTTGCCCCCTGCCCTCTCAACATGTGAGTAGAGAATGGTCACTTTGGGGAAGGAATAAGTCTTATTCTCATCTGAAGGGATTAATGTTTTGGTGTTACTTCCTCAATTCTGAAGAACCAAGTTGTCCAGAAATTTTCTCAGGGTTCTTTGGACTAGAGTTTGGCTGGTTAACAAGGGGTACTAGCTAATTGCTTTTCTCTGATAGTCTCAGCCTCTTTTTCTGGAGGAGTATCTGTATCAGTTTCTTTTCATCAGCCCTTTTTTTTCTTCATTCACTTACTTATCCAGTTAACAAACATGTTGGCATCTCCTGTGTACATACTAGGTGCTGAGGGTGTTAGCAAAGGTTAGGGAGGCACAGACCTTGTTCTGAAGGAACCTGCAGTTTCGTGGGGAGAGAAGAGAATGAAGAACATAAATAACAATCATATAATATGACCTAAGTGCCATGTGAGAGGGGCTAGTAATGTGGTTTGCAAATTTGGAGAAATGAAGTTCTCCAGCTAGAAGGCCCAAGAAAGTCTTATGGAAGAAACAGCTTCTTAAGATGGGGTTCAGAGAAAAGGGAAGGCCTGGCCCGTTGCAGAACAAGGAATGGCATGAAGAAAGTCTTGCACAGAGGCATGGATGTTGCTTCGAGCTGTGGCGCCCTATAGAAATAGAACACGAGCAGCTGGGCACAGTGGCTCACGCCTGTAATCCCAGCACTTTGGGAGGCCAAGGCAGGTGGATTGCTTGAGCCCATGAGATGGAGATGAGCCTGGACAACATGGTGAGACCCTGTGTCTACCAAAAAATACACAAATTAGATGAGTATGCTCATGCTTACTGGTAGTCCCAGCTATTCAGGAGGCTGAGGTGGGAGGATCACTTGAGCCTAGGAGGCAGAGGCTGCAATAAGCTGTGATTGCACCACTGCACTCCAGCATGGGGGACAGAGGAAGATCCTGTTTAAAAAAAAAAAAAAAAAAACCCCGGGCACAGTGGCTCATGCCTGTAATCCCAGCCCTTTGGGAGGCAAAGGCAGGTGGATCACCTGAGGTCAGAAGTTCAAGACCAGCCTGGCCAACATGGTGAAACCCTGTTTCTACTAAAAATAAAAAAATTAGCCAGGCTTGGTGGCTCATGTCTGTAATCCCAGCTACTTGGGAGGCAGGAGAATCGTTTGAACCCGGGAGGCAGAGGTTGCGGAGGTTGAGCCAAGATTGCGCCACTGCAACTCCAGCCTGAGTGACGGAGCAAGACTCCGTCTCAAAGAAAAAAAGAAAGGAAGAAAGAAATGTAACATTATAACGTGAGCTATGTGTACGTTGAGATTTTCTAGAAGCCACATTGGAAATTAAGTTAAAAGAAAGAAATAGGTAAAAAAAAATTTTTTTTTTTGAGACGGAGTCTCGCTTTGTTGCCAGGCTGGAGTGCAGTGGCGCAATCTCGGCTCACTGCAACCTCTGCCTCCCGGGTTCAAGGGATTCTCCTGCCTCAGCCTCCTGAGTAGCTGGGACTACAGGCGTGCGCCACCGCACCCAGCTAATTTTTGTATTTTTAGTAGAGACGGGGTTTCAGCATGTTGGCCAGGGTGGTGTCGACCTCTTGACCTTGTGATTCGCCAACCTCGGCCTCCCAAAGTGCTGGGATTACAGGCGTGAGCCACCGTGCCTGGCCAAAATTTGTTTTTTAATTAACTTGTTTGTTTAGATTTTATTTAACGTAACTATATTTCCAAAATGTTATCATTTGAACATGTAATCAATATAGAAATTATTGATGAGATACTTTACATTTTTTTATAACAAGTGCTTAAGATGTGGTGTATACTTTTTACTTCTAGCATATCTGTTAGCACCAGCCACATTTCAAGTGTGCAGTGGCCACCGTGTGGGCCACAAGTCTAGAATATAAGACATGAAGATGGAGAGTGAGAAATGCCTTTGGAAAGGTTGGAAGTTCCTGACCTTCTGCTGCCAATTACCAAATCTCCTGAGACTGCTATTAAGGAGTGACTCAAAGCACTACACAAAGAGAATTATAAATATCTTAATATTATATCTGAAATACAAATACATAATTCTTTACATTTGGTTGGTACTTTAGAGAGGAGAGAATGGGCACAGTCACCCACACCACCCATTTGAGCCTCGTAATCACCTGTGATGTAGCTTCCTCTAGGTTGGAAACTGAGGCTTAGAACGGTTAAGTGACTATCCCAGGGTGGCAAGATCATAAGTGGAAGGGTGTGAATTCATACTGTCTCCAGTGGACAAGAATAAAAAGACCCAGGCTGGGTGTGGTGGCTCATGCCTGTAATCCCAGCACTTTGGGAGGCCACTGTAGGTGGATCTCTTGAGCCCAGGAGTTCATTACCAGCATGGGCAACATGGTGAGACCCATTTTTAATATACAGAAAATTAGCCCAGCTACTCGGGAGGCTGAGGTGGGAGATCACTTGAGTCTGGGGGATGGAGGTTGTAGTGAGTTGAGATCGTGCCACTGCACTCTAGCTTGGGTGACAGAGCAACACTCTGTTTCAGAAAGAATAAAAAGATTTGGCCATGAATTCGTCAGCTAGTTTTCCTTACATAATTTTCGGACAAGGAGATCTGACATTCATAGGTTTTTCTCTTAGAAGTGGGAGAGCTTCAAGGTCACGTGGTCCGTCCAGCCCCTGCTGTCTCACCAGACACTGTCCACCCTTTATGTTGGATCGGTACTCCAGTGAGAAGACAGCAGGCACTTTCACCCATGCAGCCCATTCAGTTTTCATAACCACCTGTGATGGAGGCAAGGCAAGTATTTCAGCCCTCTCCAATGAGTGGGAAACTGAGATGTGCCCCCTCTCTGCTCCCCACCGAGGACCTCTGCATGCAGGCATGAATCCCAGGAGCCTGGCTGATAATTGGAGAGATGGGGCAGGGGGAACCAGCTGCAGGGTCTTGGAGGAAGCTGCTGTGTACACCTGCAAGGCTGCAGGTCACATCTGTCAAGCAGTGAAGGAAGGAAGTTGTTCCTAAGGGATTGGAAAAATTCATTAATTAGTAGAATGAGAAACTGAGGTGAAGGAGGAGGTGGCAGGGTCCCAGACAGCATGTTGGACTAGTGGCCTGTGTCACTGTGTTTTTTGCAGGTGGGTGGCATGGGGTGTATGCCCACTTCTTATTCCAGGAGTTGGTGCCAGGAGGCCAGGCTTTCTTAACATCCTTGTTTTACAGATGTCAAACTTGAGGGCCAGAGGGGTAGGATAGGAAAAGACTTTTTGTACCTTTTTTGGGAAAGAACAAGAGGGAAGCTGGCAGATGAATTCGAAGTGCATTGACCAGGGAGCTGAGAGAGGGCAGTCTGCAGCCAGCCCACACCTGGGAGGAGGCGGCAGGCTTTTCTGGGGACAGAGTGGCCAAGTCGAAGCAAGCTTAACCACCTCAACATGACACCACTCTTTCCCATTGGAACCTGAGAACTTGTTCAGTATTCTGACACTTACCATGGGACCTGGGTTTTCTTGGTCAGGTGTGCGTTTCTGGGTGACAGGCCTGCATCAGGTGTATTTTTGGGATGTAGTAAGATGTGGAATATGGGTTTAGGGGCATCCTCTGGCAAGCACTGCTTCTATCCCAGCTCTGGGAATGTGCCCCATGCAGTGTCCTAGAGGGCTCATCTGTGGTCTGCTTCCAAGGGTCTTTCTTTTAGTTAGTTAGTTTTGGGACAGAGTCTCACTCCGTCACCCAGTCTGGAGTGCAGTGATGCAATCTCGGCTCACTGCAACCTCCACCTCCCGGATTCAAGCAATTCTCGTGCGTTAGCCTCCTGAGTAGCTGGGATTACAGGCATGCACCACCACACCCAGCTAATTTTTGTATTTTTAGTAGACAAGGAATTTCACCATGTTGGCCAGTCTGGTCTCAACTCCCCACCTCAGGTGATACGCCCGCCTCAGCCTCCCAAAGTCCTGGGATTGTAGGTGTGAGCCACCATGCCCTGGCACAAAGGTCTATCTTTTGACCAATGGGACTGCAAATCAAGGCTCTTTTGTTCCCAGAGTTACCTTGGATTTACCCTTATCTACTTGGTTTGGATAAATTGAGTTTGCCTCAGATGGAGTCAGGCGTGATCAATCCCTTATTTACTTTGTCCCACCCTGTCCTCTAATATCCAAAAACCTTGAGGCACTATTACATGCTAGCTACATTTCCTTGAGTAAAGTACTTAACCTCTTTGAGCCTCAGTTTCTCCATTGCTTAAAAGGAATAATAAAACTTATCCCCCATAAGTTTATAGTGAGGAATGAATTAATTCCTCACTATAGTTCTAAATTAATTCTACTTAGGTCATTCTTGGTACATAGTGGGTGTTCAGTATTCATTTTTCTCTTTTCTGATTCCTTTCATAAATGTAGAAAAATGAAAGAGAAATGTTGACTTCTCTTTTGATTTGAAATCATTAAAACATTTTAGTAAGCCTTGGGAGGGAGCTAGTGGTGTGGCATGTGTATCCCGCTGGCCAAGCACATGTGAACGAAGCCAAGAATCCAGGGGCTTTTCTGCCAGCCAGCACTGACTCACTTGCGAGGGGCCCTGCCTGGCTCGGGGGAGGCAGGGCTGAAGTACCACATTAGGGCATGTTCCGGGGAAGTAGATTCTCTGAATAACTTGGATGGCTCCCTGGAGCATTTAGGACAGAAGCCACCTGGAAAATAGAGATGGTCACCCCCACGTAGCCCTGACAGTGCCCAGAAAGTCTTGTCACTTGGTAAATGTTAACAGCTATGATCCGTTCTTTAAGACCCTGGGGAGTTTTAAGTTTTACCCCTCCAGACCTGAGAAGGGTAAAGGGCTGCAGATGCTGTTCTTTTAACTGGGGCCAGTGTGAGCCATCTTTGACTCAGTGCTTGCGATAGACCTTGATTCTGCAGTGGGACCTCCCAGGCCCCCTTGCCCCCTGCAACTTCTGGACTCATATCCGTCAGACATCACTTGTCACCTTCCAGCATCAGGGAGAACTGGATCCCTCCTGGCTCCACACTCTTAGGCTCTTTGTAAGTAGCTGGTGAGGGTTTTCTTCTCTCTGCAAGGGAGGCTGGTAGAACTATGGATGTGATTCATACAACTTTAGAGACAAAAAGAAAGTACCCAGGCAGTCATTTATTTCAGCTGCTTCATTGCATAGGTCGGGGAGTTGAGCATCGAGTCCAGCAGCTACTAACTAGTTATCTCTGTACTTGGCTTCCATTTACTGGTCCTTAGCTTGTTCCATGCTTCTTCATTGCCCCTTATTTCTCACCAGAGGGACTGGTTGGCCCTAGATGGAGTGGTCTTTTTTAAATTTTTTTTTTAAATTTTTTGAGACAGAGTCTCACTTTGTCACCTAGGCTGTAGTGCAGTGCCGCGATCTCGGCTCACTGCAACCTCTGCCTCCTGAGTTCAAGCAATTCTCCTGTCTCAACCTCTTGAGTAGCTGGGATTACAGGTGTGTACCGCTATGCCCAGCTAATTTTTGTATTTTTAGTAGAGATGGGATTTCACCATGTTGGCCAGGTTGGTCTCGAACTCCTGACCTCAAATGATCTGCCCACCTTAGCCTCCCGAAGTGCTGGGATTGCAGGTGTGAGCCACCGCACCTGGCCTGGGCAGAGTGAAGTCTTATGCTGGGGAGCCATCGGCATACTCAAGCCTCCTGCAATTGTAGCACACTTTGTAAAACTGTTTCCCACAAAAGGGCAGAACTATTTGGGACTTTCATGAGACCATTCACTTTGTAGCACATACTACCTTGAAGTTGATACCTTGGAAAACCTCATGATGATATTCCCAGGCTTGCACATAATCTGCACTCAAAACACAGCTGTAGAATTGAACTAAAGCATCCCTCTGTCCAATTAAGACCTATAACCTCTCTTGAGCAGAATCTCGCTCTGTCACCCAGGTTGGAGTGCAGTGGTGCAGTCTCAGCTCACTGCATCCTTCCCCTCCCGGGTTCAAGCAATTCTCCTGCCTCAGCCTCTGAAGTAACTGAGACTACAGGTGCGCGCCACCACGCCTGGGTAATTTTTGTATTTTTAGTAGAGACGGGGTTTCGCCATGGCCAGGCTGGTCTCAAACTCCTGGCCTCAAGTGATCCTCCCGCCTCAGCCTCCCAAAGTGCTGGGATTACAGGGTGCACCACCACACCCAGCCAGGACCTATGATCTAATTCATTGTTGGGGTAGCTTCACAATTTTCTTCTGGACGCCTTAGTAAGTCCACACTTAAAGCAGCTACCACATGGCATGCTTTACCTTCTGTTTCTCCTTTCCCCTCCCCTACCTAGACCCTCCTAACTTTTGGGGTTTTTTTCCTTTCCTCAGGGTCAGTTTGAAAAGGAGGATTGAGCTCACTGTGGAGTATCCATGGAGATGTGGAGCCTTGTCACCAAACTCTAACTGCAGAACTGGGATGTGGAGCTGGAAGTGCCTCCTCTTCTGGGCTGTGCTGGTCACAGCCACACTCTGCACCGCTAGGCCATCCCCAACCTTGCCTGAACAAGGTAAGGTGCTGGCTGGGGGCAGCCTGGACTCCTGGGCCTTGGGAACAGGATGGGCTGGGAGGGAGATGATGTGGTTGCAGGTGATGTGGTCAACAGGGAAGGCTCCTTCCCAGGTGGAGCAAAGAACTCCCTTCCTGTAGGAGAAACTCTCAAGATATCTGGGTTGGTTCTGGTCTGGTTATAAACATAACTGACTTCATCAGAGGTTGGGGTCATGAAGGCTGGTGACATCCATTTACCTGGGATGACATGTTTGTAGGGGGTAATTTATGCTTTCCTCTTTCTGAAGAAAGAATATCTGATTAGGACCCTAGTGTCACACTTTAACATACGTGATGTATAAAATGCAGCTTGTGGTGCAGTGGGGAGAGAATGACCTTTGAATTTGCGTGTAGAACTTGGGTCGGAGTACAGGGGATGTTGTAGGAGGTGAGAGCTTGCTAAAGACCTTTGGCTTCTAGAAAATTGTTGCAAGGCCACATCTTTGCCAGGCATGGTGGGTCACACATGTAACCTCAGCACTCTGGGGGGCTAAGGCAAGAGGATCACTTGAGGCCGGGAGTTCAAGATCAGCCTAGGCAATATAGCGAGACCCCATCTCTACAAAAAAAAGGAAATTAACTGGGTGTGGTAGAGCACGCTGCTAGTCCCAGCTACTTGCTATTCAGGAGGCTGAGATGGGAAGATTGCATGATCCTAAGAGTTGAGGCTGCAGTGAATTATGATTGCACTACTGCGCTCCAGCCTGGGTGAAAAAAAGGCACATCTTCTATAAGGGTCAGCAGTCGTGGCTCCATGCCTGCATTTTCCTATCCTTAACTGTGTCTCACAGGTTCTGTTTGGGGGCCTGCCAAGCGGTTTGCTTTGGATAGGTACTGTTAGAGGGGTTTTGAAGTGATTGAGACCCAGGAAGCATGAAGGGGCATGGAGACCTATGGCGTGTTGGAAATTCAGCGCCATCATCGGTAACAGGAAGGACTTACCCCACCATTCTTGGGATCTGTGTGAGCTGTGAAAAGGCCTCTTGGGAGATTACAGGTACAGCATACCTGGTGGCTTTCGCGGGACTTTGAAAACTAATGTATGAGCATTTCTGCTGCCGGAGGATAGTGTGGTTCGTGACTCAGTGGCTGGTCACACAGAGAAGGTTAACACACAGTGGGTGAAAGGTTGGAGGTGTACGTGATGGGGTGGCTGTGTGCAAAAGGCTGCCACTCAGCTGGTCAGGAACTCGTTTGAATGATGAGTGATGGGTAAGAATATGTGTCCTCTGGATGGAGTTGGGGATGAACAGGGAAAGTTGTGTGAGACTTTATAGAAGGTACAGTGGCTAGAGCAGGCATATTCATGTTGCTGTCAGTAACAGAACCGAAGGCAAGGTCTGAGCTGGAGCACGGTGGAGACCCAAAGTGGGAGAGACTGTGTCTGCCCACAGGGAGTTTATGGTCAGGAGGGGATGGGCAAGTACAGGGATAAGTAACACAAGACAGACTGTGTTTAAACCACCCAGTGAAGTTACAACCAGAGGTGGTGGGAATGCAGTGGAAGAGGGGAGCAGAGAGCACCTGAGATGGGCTTGAGTTCAGAACGGGAAAAATAAAGGGCCCTCCAGGTTGAACAGCATGAGGTTCAGAGGCAGCATGTATATGGTTTATGGAGAACGGTTTGGCTGGTGAGTAGGTAGCTCTGGGAAGCAACACTTGGAAAAATTGGATTGAGTTAGCATATGGAAGGCTTAATGCCCTGCTAAGAAAACTATACTTAGGGCCGGGCACGGTGGCTCACGCCTGTAATCCCAGCACTTTGGGAGGCTGAGGCGGGCGGATCACAAGGTCAGGGGTTCGAGACCATCCTGCCTAACACGGTGAAACCCCATCTCTATTAAAAATACAAAAAAATTAGCCGGGCGTGGTGGCGGGCGCCTGTAGTCCCAGCTACTCCAGCTCCAGTCTCCAGCTGAGGCAGGAGAATGGTGTGAACCCGGCAGGCAGAGCTTGCAGTGAGCCAAGATCATGCCACTGCACTCCAGCCTGGGTGACAGAGCGAGACTCCGTCTCAAAAAAGAAAAAGAAAACTATACTTAGGCCAGGTATGGATTATGCTGGTAATCCCAACACTTTGGGAAGCCGAGGCAGGAGGATTGCTTGAGCCAAGAAGTTTGAGACCAGCCTGGGCAACATGATGAGACCCTGTGTCTACAAAAAATAGAAAAATTAGCCAGGTGTGGTGGCACATGCTTGTAGTCCCAACTGTTAGGGAGGCTGAGGTGGGAGGATCACTTGAATCTGGGAGGTAGAGGTTGCAGTGAGCCATGATTACACCACTTCACTTCAGCTGGGTGACAGAGTGAGACTCTGTCTCAAAAAAAAAAAAACAAAAACAAGAAAAGAAAACGAGACTTAAATGGGTAGATGCTGGGAAACTTGAAAAGTTTTGAGCAAGTAGTGACACGAACAGCTTTCAGAAAGTTAATTTGGCAGCTCAACTGTGGATGGCTAGGAGGAAAGAGTGAGGTGCACCTGTGTTTGCATCCGGCTCTGCCGCTTGATAGCTGCATTATTTACTTCAACAAACTACTCAAACACCGTATGTCACAGTTTGCTCATCTGTAAAACAGGGATAAATAATAAAGGGTTAAGTGGGGTAATCCAGATGAAGCCCTTCCGTGTAAGGTGTTAACAGTTGCTATTGCTGCCACTGCTGCTGCCAGAAGGATGAGGTTGAAGGTTATTTTGAGTGTCTGGCTAGAGGAAGTGCAGGTACTGAGCAGGATGGGGACTGGGAGATGATAGAGGAAGGAAAAAGTAGTAAAGACACTACAGCAATAGCATCTGTGGGTTTAAGTAGGTTGGGTATCAACTGTGGGCAGCTGGAGACTGAGATGAGAGTGTAAAGGGAGTGAGTCAGAGTGGGAGGTTTGAGGGGAGTTGAGATTTGAATCCGCCAATTGTAGACAGCGATAAAGTAGAGTGGAAGAGGAGCGAGGACCTGGTTGAGGTTTGAGAATGTGAATTTATAATGGAGCCTAAAGTGCTTTCTTTTTTTTTGCAGAAGAAAGGAGGGAGATGTGAATCTCGGGCCTGGCTGCTTGTGAGCCAGCCCGACAGGATGAGTATAAGGAACTTCAGGGCCAGGGGAGGGGTGCTAGTAGAGGAGGGGGCTTCACGGAAGCTGCTGGGGCAAGGTGGAGGCTGGAACCTGGGGGCTGAAGATCTTGATGAGGACAAAGTACTGGACCTGTGAACAGAAGAAAGGGAGTAACAGAGGTGGATGGGGCTCTTAGGATCCATGTACCCAGGAAGACTGACATTAAATGACCATTTTTTAAAAATCAACTTAATTGGCAAAGTCACAGTGGCTCCCACCCATAATCCCAGTACTGTGGGAGGCAGAGGCGGGAGGATCACTTGAGCCCAGGAGTTTAAGATCAGCTGGTTTTTTTGTTTGTTTGTTTGTTTGTTTGTTTTAAGAGACAGAGTTTTGCTCTGTTGCCCAAGCCAGAGTACAGTGGCATGATCTTGGCTCACTGCAACCTCTGCCTCCCAGGTTCAAGCGATTCTCCTGCCTCAGCCTCCTAAGTAGCTGGAATTAGAGGTGCTCACCACTATGCCTGGCTAATTTTTATATTTTTAGTAGAGATGAGTTTCACCATGTTGGCCAGGTTGGTCTTGAACTCGTGACCTCAAGTGATCCGCCCACCTCGGCTTCCCAAAGTGCTGGGACTATAGGTGTGAGCCACCACACCTGGCCAAACCAACTTAATTTAGGTATAATTTACCCACTATAAAATACAACTGTTTTAAGTGCATAGTTTGACGTGTTTTGATAAATGTCTACGTCCCGTGTAACTAGTACCCCAATCAGAGATGAAACATTTTTATCACCCTCAAAAATTCCCCTCATGCCCGTTTGCAGTCAGTCCCGTATTTGTTGGGTCACCTGTATTTGGGTTAACAGTTTGGGCTATTGTAATAAAACTGCTGTGAACCTTCATGTGCAAGCCTAGGTGGGTACACATTTTCCTTGAACTGCCCTGGTTTTGATTTTGGCTCCACACCTTACTGACTGTTGGCTCTTGGGAAAGTTCCTTTTTGTGCCCTTTTATAAAATATATTGATAATGAATGTGTGCTCATAAGGTCATTGTGAATATCAGATGAGCATGTCTGCAGAGGTCATAGGACATTGCCTGGTCCATAGGCCATGAGCAGTCAATGGCCGTTGTGGGTCCCTTTTCCTGGGCCTGCAGGGGAGACGGCACATGGCGAGGAGCATGTTGTTTCATGGGACACAGCAACGGAAAGCCCCTGCACTTGGAGAAGAAGCCCCGGGTCTCCGTTTGGTGGAGTAAGCCCCCGTCTTAGTGTGAGTGTGGTGCTTTCACATAGCCTGTCTCTCATGAGCTTTGTGACAGAACAGAGAACTGCTGTGCCCAGAACATTCTAAGGGGAGATCTGGCTTCATGCTTTGTAAGCTGTAAGGAACCTTGTAAGTGTAAAGTATATTGCATAGTCTTGGGCCTGCTGATTGTTTAATAATAATGCTGCTATTTTTAATTAATTAATTTATTTATTTGAGACGGAGTCTCACTCTGTCGCCAGGCTGGAGTGCAGTGGCGTGATCTTGGCTCACTGCAACCTCCACCTCCTGGGTTCAAGCAATTCTCCTGCCTTAGCCTCCCAAGTAGCTGGGATTACAGGCGCGTGCCACCACGCCCAGCTAGTTTTTTTGTATATTTAGTAGAGATGGGGTTTCACCATGTTGGCCAGGATGGTCTCGATCTCCTGACCTCGTGATCTGCCCACCTCGGCCTCCCATAGTGCTGGGATTACAGGTGTGAGCCATCATGCCTGGCCAATGCTGCTGTTGTCTTAAAAGAAAAAATCATAGGGCGAGCACAGTGGCTCACACCTGTAATCCCAGCACTATGGGACGCCGATGCAGGAGGATTGCATGAGCCTGGGAGTTCCAGACCAGCCTGGGCAACATAGCAAGACCCCATCTCTAAAAATTTTAAAAATTAGCCGGGTAACGTGGTACACATCAGCAGTCCTAGCTATTCAGAAGGCTGAGATGGGAGAATTGCTTGAGAGTTGCTTGAGCCCAGGAGTTGAGGCTGCAGTGAGCTATAATCAAGCCACTGCACTCCAGCCTGGGTGTCAGACGAAAACCCTGTCTTTAAAAAAAAGAAAAAACACATTATAATATATGTATTAAGGGCTGTGTCCAAAAGGTGAGAGCAAACCACCCCAAACCCTGTTCACACTGAGTTTTCCCCATTTAAAAGGCCTTGCTGTGATTTTAACTGTGTGTGTGCGTGTGTGTGTGTGTGTGTGGTGTGTGTGGGTGGGTGTGTGTGTGTGTGTGTCTCGGGAGCCCCTCCCCACTGAGCGCAGTGCCAACGCCCCTCAGTCTGCAAGTGCTCCTGAGGGATTGGGGAGGGCCTGGAGTTTCTGGCTGTCCTTGGAAAGTTGATTTAATAAGGGTTCCAGGAAAACCAGCCTCCCTCCCCTCTCCTTCCCTCCTTTGGTTTGGGATCTTACAGATTGTTTCAGATCAGGCTTTGAGAGTGGTGAGGGAGTTGTTTGGAAAGACTGAAGCCGGTTTCAGATGATAAGCACCAACATTCTGAGCTTGCAGAGGGTGCATTTGTCTGTCTTTTGCAATAAGTCAAGTCTTGGTGGGGAAAGCCAGTGAGTGAGTGCAACACTGCGGGCAGTTGGGGTGGGGGTCCTGCCCCCTTTTCGGCAGTACTGTGGGTTAAACACCCCAGTGCTCAGAAAACCTGCAGCTCATAAGTGATTTAATGGGCTGAGTTTTACAGCTCCTCCCACCCACCTAGATTTGAAGGAGTCTGGTGGCTTGTTAGAGGGGGGAGAGGTTGTGCTTAATGGAAAAACCGCACGTTTCCATTCTGGCCTCAAGCCCCCTGGATGCCCTGTGTGCACCACAAAGTGGGGCTTTGTCTCTGTGTTTTGCAGAAACCTGCACCTATGGGGAAGAGGCTGTCCATGGTGCCAGAGCCGTTGCCTAGCCTCAAATCATAGGGCCCTTGCAGGTCCTCCATCCCTGGGCATCTCCAGCTGCCTTTGGCCCAAATGGGTGTGCATTTCAGCCTGGCTGCAGGGAGAGTCTCAAATAGGTACTACAGGTTCGGTAGTGGGACACCCTCTGTTCCGCTATCAGACCTCTAGTCTAGCATCTACACTGGACTGTAGTCCTGTGTCCCAAGGCTGCCTTGGTACACAAGCAGGACCCTCCCCTACTCACACCCCATCTCCAGCATAATTTCTTATGATGAAAAGAACTTGTTTGCTTCTCATTCACCCTGGATGGTAAGAGGAGTTTCTTCATCCCCTGCCAGAAGGCGAGTGAAATTCCATGGAGCAAAAGGTGTTGTCAGATGACCCACTTGAGAACAAGGGTGGAGGATTTAGGCCTCTAGAAATCTGCCAGGTGCTAAGCTCATAACAGGTTTCCCCAGAGGATCAGCTCTGTCCCACTTCCCCTGGAGAGGTGGCTCCAGTGCCTGGAAGGGGTGTTTGCAAGTGTTCAGAGCTGGAGAGGGAGGACCCAGCCCTCGGCCTGTGAGAGAATGTGAGGACGCTCACGTGGCCCTCTTGACCAAGCTGGGGCGAGCGCAGCAAAGCCACTCCGAGGCTGTGTTCTTGGCTCCGGTTCTGCATTGCTACACCATTAGCTTCACTGATTTTCCACTCTGGCTCTGCCAGGCCCGCTCCCTGAAGTCAGGGAGGAGGAATTTCTCAGGGAAGAACAAATGGCTGTCCAGAGATCTTGCTGCCAGTGGGGGAAGGGAGGGATCCCAAACAAAGACTCTGTCAGGGTTTCCATCACCTGGTTCCTGTGACTACCTGGAGTCGGGTCAGCAGGAACTGGAGAGACAGTATCAGGGATTCTTTGGGAGCCTGTTGCCCCAGCACGGAGGGGTGTTTGCTCCTGGCCAGGAAGAAGCAGTGAGTGATGGCTTGTGTCTGGGCGGTGATGGATGGCCCTGGGAGAAGTGAGTCCTGGGGAGTCATTATCCGGGAGGGCGAGGTCTGGGGTCAGAGAGCCCGACCAGCAGCTGGCCCTGTTTTCACAATGCCTCATTCCTCCGGGGCCACTGGGGGCTCCAGCTCACCCTGTAGACACCACCTTTGCCTCTTTCTTCCTTCCCTGAGGCTTGGAAATGAGACAACTGTTTCCCTGTTGACCGGGGAAGTCCAGCTGCTCTCATTCTCCTGGGCTCCTGAACGGGGCAGCCCAGGCCTTTCTCCTGGGCCTGGCTCTTTGACCAACTTGCAGGCAATCCCTTCTCCCCACCCACCATACTCCCCAGCCCCACTGCACCCTAAATAATTAAGCTGAAAGCTAACTGCCCTACCTGGATCTGAAGGGCCTGGGCTAAATCCCAAACTGTTTCCTCCTAGGAGAAGCCTGCTGGAGTCTGGGCCACTTCTGACCTTGGGGTTTGCTCTGACTTACAGCTGGTGGCAGCCAAGTAGCAGGGCCAGTTGCCCGAACCCCTCCTCCCTGCTAATGGGCCTGTTGCCTCTTAGTATTGCCAGTGTGGCACCAAGAGACATTGAACTTCTACCCTCAGAGTTCCCTCTCTTCTCCTGTCTCTTGGCTCACAACAGTTCTTGCCTTTCCACTTGCCAAACAGGTATCTACTGCCTTCATGTAAAGCATTTGTGCCCTGCAAAATAGGGGCTGGGGTGAGGGCTCCGTGTAGTTGGTTTCGGGCACTGAGAAAGATCCACCCTGGCAGAGCTTGAAACTCCACGCCCTCTCCTCGTTCACATGCTGTGGCGTGGCTGAGCCTCCCGGGATGGATTGTGTAAAAGGAGGAGGATGGTGGGGCGGGGGCTGTGCCATTTGTGTTCCCAGGCCCTGGACATGGAGACACATGGAGCCTGAAGTGGGTGAGAGGGTCAAGGACTTTGCAAAGAGTGGACTTAGCGGTTACGAGGTTGGACAGGGAAAGAGGTCAGAAACAGCGACACTGAGGTTTCTAAGAGTAACATTGAATTCAGAGCTTAGCCCTTCCTCACTTTTCTCTAGGATCAAAACCTAGCCTCTAGCTAATGGTCCATTCATTCACTGATTTTATTTCACTCATTCATTTATTCATTCATCTAGTCAAGCAAGTCTCTTCCTTTTTCCATAAATACAATGTATACTTTATACCTTGTTTTATCCTGGTCCCTTAGCTGGAAATATCTGTTCTTGTCCTTTTCTTCCTCTTCACTTTTTATAATTCCTGCTCAAATCTTAGTTTAAAGTTTAGCTTGGGTTTAGATTAAAGCTTAACTTAAGGGCCACCTCCCTTTTGAAGCCTTCCCCTATCTCCAAATTAATTACCCCATTTTTTCTTTTCTTCTTTTTTCTTTTTTTTCTCCTGAGACAGTCTCACTCTGTTGCCCAGGCTAGAGTGCAGTGGAGTGATCATGGCTCACTGCAGCCTCGACTTCCTGGGATCAAGCGATCCTCTGGCCTCAGCCTCCTAAAGTGTTGGGATTATAGGCATGAGCCACCATGCCCTTTTGAGATGTAGTCTCGCTTAGTCATCCAGGCTAGGGTGCAGTGGCGCGATCTCGGCTCACTGCAACCTCTGTCTCCCAGGTGCTAGCGATTCTTCTGCCTCAGCCTCCCGAGAAGCTGGGATTACAGGCACCCACCACCATGCCCAGCTAATTTTTGTATTTTTTGTAGAGACAGGTTTTCGCCATGTTGGCCAGTCTGGTCTTGAACTCCTGACTTCAAGTGATCCACCCGCCTCAGCCTCCCAAAGTGCTGGGATTACAGGCGTGAGCCACCACACCTGGCCTCTTTTTAACTTTCATTCTAACACTTAGTTTACTCTGCCTCACATTATGTGGAGTTTTTAATAGATGTCTGTTTACTCCACTAGAGCAAAGTTCTGTATAGTCAGCAAGTATATCTTTATCACTCTTTTAAAAATATTAGTGTTTAGGCCGGGCGCAGTGGCTCACTCCTGTAATCCCAGCACTGGCCAGCATGGTGAAACCCTGTCTCTGCTAAAAATACAAAAATTAGCCAGGTGTGGTGGCATGCACCTATAATCCCATCTACTCAGGAGGCTGAAGCAGGAGAATCACTTGAACCCGGGAGGCGGAAGTTGCAGTGAGCCAAGATCGCACCACTTCACTCCAGCCTGGGCAAAAGAGTGAAACTCTGTCTCAAAAAAAAAAAAAAATTGGTGTTTTGATAGATAATCTGGGTTCATCTTTCAAAATTCAGAAAATACAGACCTGTAAAGAGGAAAAGGAAAACTCCTATAATTCCATCATTCAAAAGCAATCACTGTTAACTAAATTTGTTGTTTTAGACTTTTTTCTTGCATTTATGTAAACCTGACTTTTCAGAATTAGGATTTATACTGTATACGATGTTTTGTGACTGATATCAGCATTTAGAGCCATACAGAGAATGTTTTTCATTATGCTTAAGAACTACAGAATGTTCCATTGTGTGGGTGTACAAAATTGATCCAGTTCTCTACATTTGGGCATTTAGGTTATTTTCGATAGTTTGATTTTATCGCTATTACATCACTATACCAAATATCCCCCAAAAGATTATACCAGTAAATGTCTTTTAAAATATAATAATAAATACCAGCCAGGTGCAGTTGCTCACACCTGTAATCCCAGCACTTTGGGAGGCCGAGGCAGGCAGATCACTTAAGGTCAGGAGTTTGAGACCAGCCTTGGTAACATGGTGAAACCCTTATTTACTAAAAATACAAAAATTAGCCGGTCATGGTGGCGGCCACCTGTAGTCCCAGCTACTCAGGAGGCTGAGGCAGGAGAATAGCTTGAACCCGGGAGGTGGAGGTTGCAGTGAGTTGAGATTGCACCACTGCACTCCATCCTGGGCGACAGAGCAAGGCTCTGTCTCAAAAGTAATAATAATAATAATAAATATCATCTCCACACTCTGCATGCTTGACATTTTCCCATTTTTACAATGATTCCATAGACATAAGTTTTATGACCATAATCAGATGAGTAAACTGAGGTTTGAGGGGTTAAGTAACCTGTCTTAAGTTTATATAGTGGGTGAGGGGTGGAACTAGGATTTAAACTCAGGTGGTTCTGCTATAGTATTTTTTTTCCATTGTATTACACTATTTTTCTATATCAAATTGGGTTTCGCCACAAAATCCAGGTGGACCAACTTCTGAATGTAAACATTGCTGGCTCAGTCCCCTTTGTCTCACAGGAGTCAGGCATCCCCTCCCTTTGTCAGGTTTGTGTGTGTGTGTGTGTGTGTGTGTGTGTGTGTGTATGCTTGCAGTAATGTCTCCTGTGGCATTCTGTAGAGAGGTTACACATCAGTCACAAGTCTGTGAGCTGCCTTAATGAACAAGGTTCCCTAGCCTAGAATAATCAATGGAACAAAATCCCCATGGACGCTGCCATTTCCACTGTTGCCAGAGACCTAACTGGAGAAGGTTCCCAAGGTGTCAGATCCGACACCTGAGTTTTCTTTATAGGTCACGGTTAGCCTAGAATGTGTGGTATGGGTATTGCCTGGACGCATAAACTAGATTGCTTCTAATATGGATGTGGTCCAACAATCTCTGATGAATGGAAGTAAACATATCGAAAGCTTCAGAGGCTGGGGCATTAACATATTTTTGAGGCTACTAGTGTATTTTTTAAATAATGAAGAAGGGCCAGGCACAGTGGCTCACATCTGTAATCCCAGCACTTTGGGAGGCCGAGGTGGGCAGATAGAGTGAGCTCAGAAGACCAGCTTGAGCAACATGGCATAAACCCCATCTCTACAAAAAATACAAAAAATTACCTGGGCGTGGTGGTGGGCGCCTGTAATCCCAGCTACTCGGGAGGCTAAGGTAGAAGGATCACCTAGGCCTGGTGTGGTGGGTCACACCTGTAATCCTAGCACTTTTGGAGGCCGAGGCAGGCTGATTGCCTGAGCTCAGGAGTTCGAGACCAGCCTGGGCAACACGGTGAAACCCCGTTTCTACTAAAATACAAAAAACTAGCCGGGTGTGGTGGCAGGCGCCTGTAATCCCAAGTACTCAGGAGGCTGAGTCAGGAAAATCGCTTGAACCAGGGAGTCAGAGGTTGCAATGAGCCGAGATTGTGCCGCTGCACTCCGGCCTGGCTGCATAGCAAGACTTCCTCTTTAAAAAAAAAACAAGGTGGGAGAGGGCTGGGTCAGTTTGCCTTGGAGGCATGGGGGAGGAGAAGGATGTGAACAGGGAAGTGATCTAAGAGCTTCCCTAGGAAAGAAGGACACCCTTTTCCTGGAATGCTCTCCTGCTCTGCCACAGCTTTCAGTCAATTATCACTGCCTTTAGAGTGCTGATCAGCACTGCAGTCCTTCAGAAGTGTCCTTCTGCTCCTCTGGTGTCAAACTCCAGAGTTTACTTTTGGAATTAAGTTTTATTTTCCTTAGGTTTTAGGAAGCAGCTTTTGAACCTTAGAAGAGTCAGGTTCCTTTACTAACTACTGAATGAAGTTAGGCATTCAGAACTTGGGTAGTCATGATTTGAAGTGTCACTTGCGGCCGGGCACAGTGGCTCACCTGTAATCACAGCGTTTTGGGAGGTTGAGGCGGGCAGATCACCTGAGGTCAGGAGTTCAAGCCCAGCCTGGCCAACATAGTGTCTCTACTAAAAATGTTAACAACGACAAAAAAATTAGCCGGGCGTGGTGGCAGGTGCCTGTAATCCCAGCTACTCTGGAGGCTGAGACAGGAGAATCACTTGAATCCAGGAGGCGGAGGTTGCAGTGAGCCAAGATTGCACCACTGCACTCCAGCCTGGGCAACAGAGTGAGACTCCGTTCCCCAAAAAATGAAATGTCAATTTCATTGAGACTGTATGAATGCCTGACATGCACTTGAAAGTGATGTTTATTTTATAATTTTAGCCCTTCTTCACTACCCCAAACTCCCAGTGCATTTAAAAAATTTATTGGCCTAGCCGTTCTCATGGGGTAATATATCATGACCATCAAAAGATGACACTAAAGTGAATCCTCCATATATAGCTGGGCTTTCTGCCAGCCTTAGATTCTGGAGAAGCACCCCAGGCCAGGGAGAAGGGGTGAAGAGGAGAAGCATTTATTGAAGGTGCTGGTGGCCGGAGCCCTGAGTCCAACACAGAATCGTTTTTTCTGAAGGACAGTTCAATTGAGGGCTCTTCACTTCCCTCACATCAGAGGGAGCTTTGTGCTGACGATGGGCACGGAAAGGGATGTCAGTAAGCGATGCCCCTCTGTCATCTAACAAGACCCAGCTGAAACAGGACCTTGGTTAGGGCTGGGACAGGGTCAGTCAGCCTTCTCATTTTACACTGGAGGAAGCTGAGGCTTGAGAGGGGAGGTGACTTGCCTGAGGTCACACAGTAAGTGATCAGCTGTCATCTGGGTGATTTCTTCAGGTACTCTCTCTGGCTGGACCCAGCCAGTGACTACCTGTGGCTCAAGCTGAGTTTGGGACTAAATGGTTTTACAAGGACCTCAAAGTGTACTCTTTCTCTTCTAGTAGAACATGGGGAATACTGACTTTGCTGAGACTAAGGGCTCTTTTCCCAGGATTGTTCTAGATCTCCAGATCATTGGAACCGTGAGCATAGATACTAGGCTTTAGCTTCCTGGTTACCACAGAGCCACACACTCTCAGGTAGAAAAATCCCTAAACTGGCTGGGCACAGTGGCTCATGCCAGTAATCCGAGCACTTTTGGAGGCCCAGGCAGGTGGATCACCTGATGTCAGGAGTTCAAGACCAGCCTGGCCAACATGGTAAAACCCTGTCTCTACAAAAAAAAAAAAAAAAAAAAATTAGCCAGGCGTGGTGGCACGTGCCTATACTCCTAGCTGCTTGCTAGCTGCTTGGGGGGCTGAGGTGGGGGGATCGCTTGAGCCAGAGAGGTGGAGGCTGCAGTGAGCTGAAATCATACCACTGTTCTTTAGCCTGGGCTACAGAATGAGACCCTGTCTCAAAGAAAAAAAAAAAATACAAACCCGAACCATGTTTTTAATTTCTTAAAACTGAGAGTACTAAATGCTCAACGTTCATGTTGTGTGCATAAAAGTGAGACTGAAGGATGAATGTGTGGTGTATGGATAGATGGGATGTGAATGAAGCAGGCTCTGGGTCCAAGCTCTCCTGGAAATTTGTGGAACAGACCAGTGGTCCCAGATTTTTAGATTTCATAGGCCAGTAAAATTTCCCTCCAAATTTTTGGAACCAACAAAGGATCATCAACTTTTTTGCCAAATAAGAACGTTTTTAATAAACTAATGGCTGCCTACTACCATTACCACCTGATTCTTTTTTTTTTTTTTTTTTTTTTGAGACAGTTTTGTTCTTGTTGCCCAGGCTGGAGTGCAATGGTGCGATCTCAGCTCACTGCAAACTCCACCTCCTGAGTTCAAGCAGTTCTCCTGCCTCAGCCTCCCGAGTAGGTGGGATTACAGGCATTCGCCACCATACCTGGCTCATTTTGTATTTTTAGCAGACACGGGGTTTCTCCATGTTGGTCAGGCTGGTCTTGAACTCCTAACCTCATGTGATCTGCCCACTTCAGCCTCCCAAAGTGCTGGGTTTACAGGCGTGAGCCACTGAGCCCAGCGCCATCTAATTCTTTTGTTGTGGTAAAATATATGTAACATAAAATTAACCATTTTAACTATTTTTATTTTTTTTAAGTTAATTGATTATGTAATGTTTTTGAGACAGGGTCTCACTTTGTCACCCAGGCTGGAGTGCAGTGTTGCTATCTCAGCTCACTGCAGCCTCAACCTCCCGGGCTCAAGAGATCCTCCCGCCTCAGCCTCCCAAGTAGCTGGGACTACAGGTGCACGCTACCATGCCTGGCTAATTTTGTTCTTTTTTTTTTTTTTTTTTTTTTTTTTTTTGTAGAGATGAGGTCTCACTTTGCTGCTCAGGCTGGTCTCTAACTCCTGGACTCAAGCAATCCTCTCACCTCAGCCTCCCGAAGTATTGGAGTTAGAGGTGTGAGCCACTGTGCCCGGCCAATTTTTAAATTTGTAATTGACGCATAATGGTTATGTATAATCATCGGGTACGGTATGATGTTTTGATCCACGCACACATTATGTAACGACCAAATTGCTGTATTGTATCCATCACTTTAAATATTTATCATTTCTTTGTGGTGCATTGTCACCATTTTTAAGTGTACAGTTCTGTAGCATTAAGTTTATTCACGCTGTGTAGCCATCACCACCATCCATTTCACCTTCCCTGACACCCTACCTGTTCAACGCTAACTCCCTCTTCTCCCCTCTTCCAGCCCTTTGGTAACCACTATTCTACACCTTTTCATTTTCAGAGGATGTTTTATTGTCTTTAATCTCATCGTGTAAAACCATAAGCGAATTTCTTTATGGTGGAGAAAAAGTAACTTTATGAAGCCCATTCCTTTCTCCACTCTGGAGAGGCCGTGACCCAGCCCCACCATTGCAGGAATGAGACGGGATTGCGGGGATATGGCAGGCACTTGGGGTGCTGAGAGTCCAGGTGAACTGTGAGCTCAGGCACCCATGGCAGGCTTGGGGGACCAGAAGACACATCCTGAAACAGCTGAAGCCTCTACTAATTCATCAGCAAGTTTAGGGAGCGGCAACTTTTCCCTGCCCAGCTGCTGGCATTTCCTTCCCCATACAATTTCTGCTGAGTTTGGGGGAGGGGAGGTTGTTCGAGAGGCCCCGGCTGGGAGAGGTGGGGGGAGGGCAATACATTCTTTTCCTTAAGGAACCTGACCGAACTTTAAGGTCAGAGCTCAGTGGAGAGTGGGAGCTGCAGGGTTACCTCTTTGCCGTTGATTCATCTCTCCACCCTCCCCCACTCTTAATGATCTTTCCATTACAGAACCCAGACCAGGAAGTGCATGACAGGTCGCAGCTGCAGACACATGGCTGGGAGGCCTGGGCTCTGGGCCAGTGGTGGGAGAGTCTGAGCTCCCCTCCAGCAGTGGGACCCCTACACACACACACAAACACACACACACACACACACACACACACCACTTTAACAACTTGGTGGAAGATGTTCTTACTTATGCACTGTCACAGGTGATGACGAGTTGGACTTTGCTTTGAGTTTAGGCTGTGATTTATATTATAATAAAAGCAGGAGAAGATTCCCCCCGCCCAACCTGAGTGCTTAGATCCCCCCAACTTACGGTCCACCTAAGTGGTCCTTACCAGATCCTGGGAGCTTTCTATTATCGTGCAGATGCCCCAACTTCTTTTCCCGAAATAGGACCCACCCAATATGGCCTTAGAAGCTTCCCAAGGTATCCAGGGCAGTTGCTAGTCACAGTCTTAATGTCTCCGAAATAGTATGTTTTCCTCTCTATGTTACTATTAAAATGTCAGGCCCAAAACATGTTTCTGGGTGGAGGTCTAGGTGCAACAGCACAGCCTTTGCAAACACAGATAGACTTGGGTTCAAGTCATAATGGATGAGTTGAACCTCTTTCATTTTTCAGTCTTCATTGGGGATGGCTCTTTCCATTTGCAAGTTGTTCAGGAAATGTTAATTGACCCTAAACTGTGTCCTAGGGGGCAGTTATCACACAGGAGTTTCTGTCTCCACCGCCAGCTGTGTCCTTGGCTTCCTTCCCTGAATCTGCCAAGGCTGGATTCTGGTGCCAAATGTGAAATGGTGACACAAACTTCTAGGAACTGTGAGCTTGGACGGCCCTCCCCCATAGCCGCAGGGCATCTACCTTTGCTCTTCTTGGATGAGTGAATGAACTTCCCTCTTTCCAGAGCAATGCTTTCTTCCTGTTTAGATAGGAGGGAGAGAAGCAAAGTGTATTGGGAATAGGTTGAGCGAAAGAGTGTAGTAAGAGTTTTCTGTACAGCTCTGTCCTTAATGTATCAGTAAACAATAGGGTGAGAACTTTTGTTGGGGAGAGAGGAAGGAGGGAAATTTCTTTTAAGACAACCCTTGGGTGCATTCCTTTGTTAATCACTTAATTACAGTCCTTCTCCCAGTGAGGTAGTGAACTCCCCATTGTGAGAGGTAGGGAGGAGGTGGGGGACACTGGTGCTGATTGGAGAAAGGTGGCAAAATCCCTAGGGGAAAAAAGTACAGATTTGAAGGAGGCATCAGATGAACCCGTGCATAGAAGTTTGAGCCCCAAACTCATTTCTCAGGCTGCGTTATCCTTTATGACACCCAGAGTCCCTCTGTCTTTTAAGATCCACACACAACTCTCCAGGCCAATAGCTCTTTCCGCCTAGGATTCCCAAGTGGAATTCTACACGTGTCTTGCTGCCCAGCTCGGGGGGATCTGTTTTTGGGGGGTCTCGGGGCGGGTGCAGGGTCCTGGCTGTGGCTTTGGCTAGTGCAGGCGGCTCGGCACTAAATTACAGTGACGAGGTGGGACACACAAAAGGCCGAAATCTTTTTTTAATAAAAACAAAACAAAACTCTGGGCCCCAAGCCCCTGGGCTGCTGAATGGCCATGGCTTCCTGTCAGGATTAGCCGGGCTGCCTGGGCCTGTGTGCTCGGCCTTTCTCCTCAGGAAATACCTTTAGTAAGCCCTGGTGGGGTCCCCATGGCAACGCGCGGGGGGACCTGCTGGCAGAGGCCATTCAGCCCGCCATTGTCCCCCGGCCCCTTTGTTGTGAGCTTTATTGCCGGCCCTCTGGCAAACACAGCAGTTTGCACCGTTTTGTCAGGCTGAATGTGGAGTTTTTACATTTTAATGGGCTCTTCTGGCAGTGGCCCATTTGCATGCAAAATGTCCCTTCTTACTCTTTTCACTTTCTTCAATTTAAAAAAAAAAAAAAGCCCTTCTCCAAATCCCCTGGGTCGGGGGGCTGATGGACGCCACTGGCCCTGGGTGTCAGGCCCTGCTAATTGATTTAGTGCTCCCGGCTCTCCTTCCACACATACCTGTGCACCCCATTTTTGCAGCTCTCCTTCTATTTGGGGACTCCGAGAGTTGAGAGAAACACATTTTTGGGGCTCCCTCCACCCAAACCCTTGTAGGATGGCAGCTGTGACCCGGGATTTCGGTGAGATGCTTCTGCACTCTGGCCGGGTCCTGCCAGCCGAAGGTAAGTTTTCAGTTCCATTTCAAAGCCAAAATAACGTAATAAAAAAACCTCTGCAGAGGGCCCCCGGAGCCCCGCTGCGCTGTTCTGTGCTCCTTTTAAGTTGCTTTCAAAGCCACCCTGAGTTCCTCCCCCACCCACAATTGCCCCCTCATTTATCTCTGGGGAGTTTATACCAAGACTGTAAACATTCCTGGACCACCAGTTTCCCCCATGTTGCTGAGGAGTTTAGCCTTTCTCTCCTAATTTTCTTAACCCAGAAATCAAAAAGATGGAATAGGAATGATAGAAATTGCTACCCTGAGACATCATGCTAATGGAGAATACCTGGATTTTGTTGGGGGCCAGTTATCCAAGCCCTGAGCCCTTTGGAGTGTAGAACATAGAGTAGGTAATACAAATACCTACCGTCAGCCCAGCACCCCAGCAACGTGAGTAAGTGCAAGACACAGGCATGAACATTTTCAGCTCTAGGGGAAGGTACATTCATGTTAGGGAGAGGTGGAGAATGCAGTTTGGCCAGTCTCAGAAGAGTGAGTTTTATCACTCACTTTAGGAAAGTGATGGAGATGATTGCTTGTTGGAGAGAGAAGGAGAAAGGCATTTAGGGGAAGAAAAGGAAAATCAAAGGAGCAGTGAGGATATTGGCTCCACTGGGGAGGTGGAACTGGGGTAGTGGCTGAAGCAGGGGTGGGAGAGGAGGTGGTTGAGAGGCTCCAGACCAGCTGGGGCTGTCATGGAGTGTTGGGGGTCTGGAGCAGTCAGGACTTGAAAGCCAGGACCCTTGTGAGCCCTATGCAGTCCTGAGGATGTGGCCTAAGGGGGAGGGCGGACCAGCTCTTTTGCCTCATGTTCTTAATCTTCTCAGTGGGTCATCAGGGGTCATCAGCTGTAAGCTGTAATCAGTGGTGAGGGGCTCGAGAAGAGAAGGTGTCAGGTGACTGCTGGGGATCGAGCTGAGGACAGGGGAGGCAGGGTGCTGTCTCCTGTGGCCCAGGCAGAGCGGCACAGACCTGGAGTGGGCCACCCCTCATCACCCCACGTGCTGTGACAGTGCTAGCTGGACTGAGCCCTGGAAGAGAACCTGGACACAGTGGAGGGGCCAGGACCCAGCAGATGCAGCCTCTAGAGCTTGTCCCTGTTTTGTGACTTTGGGAGCCATTTTTCCATGTTTAAACGGGAAGGAGCACAAGTCACCTGGACATGAGGAAGCAGGCCCTATGAAATATTAAGTGCAATGCCAAAATGGGGCATTGTTACTGGTCTTGAGTCTGCCGCAATCACAATGAACACCTCCCCCATTTTCTCACCTGCCACATTTGGACAGCCGAGCCTGCTGGACTCACAGGGGCAGGAGAGTGCATTTTATAATTAAAAGCACTCAACTGTAAGGTAATGATTGATACGAGCTATGGGCTTGAGGAAATGAGGGAAGGAGGGGAGGATAAGGCCAAAGCAACCAACTTCAGAATCTCACGGGAGGAGGTAGGATGCAGGGGGTGCCACTAGACAGAATCAAAGGGCTGAACCAGAAGGGCTTCCTCACCTGGGGAAGTCAAGACACTGTGAAGATTGAGGCTACCTTGCAAAGCGGTAAAGCTGGACTCTGGATGTATGTGGATTCTGGGGAACCAGGCTACCTGTGTTTGAGTCCCAGCTCTGCCACTTAACAACCTAGCTGGGCCATCTCGGACTAATCCCAAACCTTTCTGTGTCCCAGTTTCCACCTCTGACAATAATAATTCCTTTTTTTTTTTTTTTTTTTTTTTTTTGTCCCGAGATGGAGTCTGGGTCTGTTGCCCAGGCTGGAGTGCAGTGGCGTGATTTCGGTTCACTGCAACCTCCGCCTCCCAGGTTCAAGTGATTCTCCTGCCTCAGCCTCCTCAGTAGCTGGGATTACAGGCATGCACCACCACGCCTGGCTAATTTTTTGTATTTTTAGTAGAAATAGGGTTTCTACTGCTCAGATGTTTATAGATCCCTTAGATAATATATGGGAAGACACATGGTAAATTGCAAAGTGCTATGCAAATATGTTGTTATTCTTCACTGGGTTCCTGTTAAGTTGTGGGGTTTGGGGATGGATAACTTCCAGACCAGAGTGGCTGCTGTGGGACCAGGCTGGTGAAGTGGTATTTCAAAATACATTTTCAGGTGTGTTTGTCCATGTGGCATGAATGCCCTGCATTCATAGTCTCTGCAGAGAGGTATGTTCCCTGGGCTGTCTTTGGTGGCTCTGTTCTATCCCTCAACTTACAAATTGAAATCATTATTTGTTACTGTTTTCTCCCATGAACCTTCTGTTCCTGGCCAGCCGTACAGCCTGGCCTCATCTCCCACTGCCCCTCAGACCAGGGTACAGCCATGCCTGTAAGCACTTCATTCTCTTCTGTTCCCCCCAGACATTTCACTTCTCATCTAAATCCTCTCTTCTCCGTCATTTTGTCCAACCTCTGCTCTCACTGCTGATGCTTTCTTTATGTTTCATGACGTCAGAGCCTGTGCTAGACCTGCCTGTACTTGGTCCTGACATTCTCCATTTGTCTCATGTTGCAATATAAAATCTTCATCCATATTAAGGTGGTGTGCAAATCTTAGCACCCCTGTTAGAGCAAGACATATGCCTTCTGGGCCTTTGTTTCACCCATTTCTCCTTGCACAGTGACAAGGGCTCCCAGAGTCACCTAATGGTAGCTATGTTGAAGAAAGTTCCCTGACTCCTCCTTGGATTTTTGAGAACTGGGGTCTCATCTTATAAGAATAGCAAGGTTTGTATGGGTTTGGGCCTCTCGTGGTTCCATTCCCTCACCTTTTATAGAGCCCATGACTGGTGGAAGAGACAGATTTAGAATCAAGAATTGGGAGGCCGAGATGGATGGATCACTTAAGGTCAGGAGTTCAAGACCAGCCTGGCCAACATGGCAAAACTCCATCTCTACTAAAAATACAAAATTAGCCGGGCATGGTGGCGCTTGTCTGTAGTCCCAGCTACTCAGGGGACTGAGGCACGAGAATCACTTGAACCTGGGAGGCGGAAGTTGCAGTGAGCCAAGATCCCAGAACTGCCTTCTAAATGACTGTGGGAGATTTTTGTCCAGTCCTGCTAGAAGCAAAATGCTGTACCTGCTGGCTTGTTGGGAGTACAATCCTGCAGTATTTGGGGGGAAAGTAGGAAGGGAAGAGGGACTCAGTAGGGCCTCATTATCATTAATCGTGTTCCTGAACTTGAAAGCACCATGGGAAAATCCCCTCCCACCCCTGCCTCTGTCCTTTCTAGCTGCTTCCTTGAGGACTATCAAAAAGTGTGGGTCTCTGGTGGGCTCCCAATTCCTTCTTAGGGGATAGAGACACCTTAGAGAAGCAGGGTAGGTTTGATATATGAATCCCTGTCACTCGCACTAAAAGGAGCACTGGTTGCAGCCTGCACAAATTCCCAAGGTCCACCCACCAGCTGCTTTGACCCAGGAACCTGCGTGGTAATGAGATCAGCAGCCTGAGTTCTCTAACGATGTTCAAGGCAAACCCTAACCCTGACCTTCCCACTCCTGTTGATGAGAACGGTGACTCCATTCTGTTGGCATCAAAGCATAAGGCACCTTTTTTTTCACAATGCACTTTTGTTGTTGTTGTTGTTGAGACAGGGTCTCTGTTGCCCAGGCTGGAGTGCAGTGGCAAGATTATAGCTCCTGCAGCCTTGAGCTCCTGGGCTCAAGGGATCCTCCCTTCTCTGCCTCCCAAGTGCCTGGGGACTACAGGCATGCACCACTATGCCTGGCTAATTTTTTTATTTTTTGCAGAGACAGGGTCTCACTATGTTTCCAGGGCTGGTTTTGAACTCCTGGCCTCAAGCAATCCTCCCACCTTGGCCTCCCAAAGGGCTGGGATTACAGGCATGAGCCACTGCACCCAGTCCACAATGCACTGTTAACACATGGCACCTAGAGCCTGTAATAGTGAACAGCCAATCTTTTTCAGCCTCAGGCTAGGTCACCAGGGAATCCAGATACCAGATGCCCTCCAGCCTCCATTCCCCACCTCATCTCTCAGGAAACAGATGCATAAAGCAAGTGTTTTGGTGCTGCTTCCCTCACAGCATCCCCATTGTGCATTTTGAGGACAACCTTTGTATCTGATTCCAATTAATCAGGTTCTCCAAGAGTTGGAATGTTGGTTTCAAGTGACTGAACAATAAAGTGGCTTTCTTTTCTTCATCTTTCTTGGCCAGTCCAATGAAAGTGTCAGGTAGCTTTTCTCTTGCTAATAGACACCTAACGACACCCTGGCCTGTTGGTCTTGACCAGAGAAAGGCCAGCTCAGGGCAGCTGGAGCTGAAGAGGCAAGGGCCTTTCTAATGAGGACGTAAGTGAGGGACACTGGAAAGACCAAAAGAGAATGGAAAGTACTGACATGGTAGTTGCAGGGTGCTAGTGAGCAGTCATGCCCCCAAATCAGCCACCTTACATAGAACTCCCCAAGGTCAGGGCCACTGGACGGGGTTGTGACGCGGTCAAGCAGGGCCCAGAAAGCATACAAGCAGTTGATTCCATCTCCTCCTATAAGTAAGTGGCATCATCCCTGCTTTGTAAACAGAGAACCTGACACACACCAAGAGCACTCCTAGCCATGGAAAAAAGCTGCTAGAACCCAAGGTTAGGCTGATTTTTGGTTCCTCTGAAAATTAGCTTTTGCCAGATGCTAAATTCAGTTCTGGACCTATTAAGTAGTCTCTGGGTTTTTGACATTGTTAGGCACTGTGGGAAAATTATAACAGGTACGTCTATGCTGAGTTGCTTGCTAATTCCTAGGAGAGACTTGGACATTTTGGACAATTAAGAAGCAATACAGGCCAGGCACGGTGGCACACGTCTGTAATCCCAGCACTTTGGGAGGCCGAGGCGGGTGGATCATCTTAGGTCAGGAGTTCGAGACCAGCCTGACCAACATGGTGAAACCCCATCTCTATTAAAAATACAAAATTAGCTGGGCATGGTGGCACATGCCTGTAATAATCCCAGCTACTCGGGAGGCTGAGGCAGGAGAATTGCTTGAACCGGGGAGGCAAAGGTTGCAGTGATCCGAGATCACCCATTGCACTCCAGCCTGGGCAACAAGAGTGAAATTCTGTCTCAAAAAAACAAACAAAAAAAGAAGCAATACAGCTCTTTGAGAAAGATGCAGTCATAAGTGGTGCAGAGTTGCAGTCCGCCCACTCCTGCTCCTCACTCATCGCTGTTCCGAACAAGTCAGCCAGGAAGCCGTACTGCAGCCATGGCTTTTAAAGATACCAAAAAACACCTGTGAAGCTGGAGGTGACCATTCACCAAATTCGAATCCCTCTAATGAGCCGCAGCGTAAAATCCCTGGAGAAGGTGTGTGCTGACTTGATTCAGAGGAGGAAAGGAAAAGAATGTCAAGGTGAAGGGACCGGTTTGAACGCCTGCCAAGACTTTGAGAATCACTGTAAGAAAATCTCCTTGTGGTGAAGATTCAGAGACATGGGATCGTTTCCAGATGAGAATCCGCAAGCTACCCACTGACTTGCACAGTCCTTCTGAGATTGTTAAGCAGTTGACTTCCATCAGTGTTGAGCCAGGAATTGAGGTGGAAGTCACCATTGGAGATGCTCAAAGTCAACTATTTTAATAAATTGATTAGCAGTTGTTATATTAAAAAAAAAAAAAAGCAGCAGCAGCAATATGGGTTGAGCACAGCAGCTCACGCCTGTAATCCCAACACTTTGGGAGGTCAAGGTGGGTGGGTTGCTTGAGTCTAGGAGTTCAAGACCAGCCTGGGCAACATGTTGAAATTTTAACTTATTTTTTAAAAAAGAAAGAAACATTATACCCAATGTCTATCAATTGATGACTGCAATGTGGTATGTCTACACAATTGAATATTATTAGGTCATTAAAAGGAACAAAGTGCTGATTCTATGCTATAACATGGAGGAAGTTTGAACATATGCTAAGTGAAGGAAGCCAGTCACAAAAGATCACATATTGTATGATTCCATTGATATGAAATATCTAGAATAGCCAAATCCATAGACAGAAAGCAAATTAGTGGTTGCTTAGACTGGGGATAGGGGATGGAGGAGTGACTACTATGGGTCAGGCATTTTTTGAGGGGCGAGGGATGGTAAAAATATTCTAAAGTGAGATTGTGGTGAATGATTGCACAACTCTGAATATACAAAAACCATTAAATGGATGAATATTACAGCATGTGAATTACCTGTCTACTGTTTAAAAAAAATAGAAACAATACAAAATGGAATGTAATTGAGTGTGAATTTGTGTGGTTCAGACGGTAACTGTTTTACAGAAAATTAGAGATGAGACATTGGTATAAACAAGGCTTCCTAGTTTCTTGTTTTGTTTTAAGACAGGGTCTGGCTGGGTGCAGTGGCTCACACTGTAATCCCAGCATTTGCTAACTGAAGATGCAAGGACCGAGGCGGGCGGATCACTTGAGGTCTGGAGTTCAAGGACAGCCTGGCTAACATGGTGAAACCCCATCTCTACTAAAATGCAAAAATAAGTCAGCCATTGTGGCATATGCCTGTAGTCCCAGCTACTCCAGAGGCTGAAGTGGGGAAATGGCTTGAACCTGGGAGGCAGAGGTTGCAGCAAGCCAAGATTGTGCCACTGCACTCCAGCCTGGGCAACAAAGCAACTCTGTCTTAAAAAAAAAAAAAAAAAAAGAAGGGTCTTAGTCATCCCGTCCAGTGGCATGATCATAGCTCACCGTAGCCTCCAACTCCTGGGCTCAAGCAATCCTGTCTCAGCCCACTGAGTAGCTGGGACTACAGGCATGTGCCACCAAGTCTGGCTAATTTTTAAATTTTTTTGTAGAGACGAGGTCTCACTATGTTGCCTAGGCTGGTCTTGAACTCCTGGGCTCAAGTGAGCCTCCTGCCTCAGCCTCCCCATGTGCGGGGATTGCAGGCATAAGCCACTGCACCCAGCCCCTGGATGTTTTGGATGGTGGCCTTTGAGTAGTTTGGGGCAGGAGGACTCTGGAGTGGCACTGATAGTCCTCAGGAGGGAGTAAGCTTTGCCATGCCAGGGAGGATGCAGCCGTGGCTGAAAGCATCTCAACTGGGGGGTTGGGGGGCATGGTGGGGAGGGACAGCCCCTCGTAGAGAGAATGGGGCTGGGTGGAGAGAGTGGAAGCCGATTGCAGGGAGTCTTGCAGGTGAGGCAGGGATGTGGATTTTATTCTGTACACAGGGTAGATTTTGATCGGGAAAATAATGACAAGCACATGACAGCTTGGAAGCGGGAGTCTGAGCTGCAGCCCCAGGGAGGCCATTTAAAAGATTATCCAGGCTGGGCGCTGTGGCTCATGCCAGCACTTTGAGAGGCCGAGGCAGGCAGATCACGAGGTCAGGAGTTTTAGACCAGCCTGACCAACATTCCCCGTCTCTACTAAAAATACAAAAATTAGCTGGGCGTGGTGGCGCATGCCTGTAATCCCAGCAACTCGGGAGGCTGAGGCAGGAGAATCACTTGAACCCGGGAGGCAGAGGTTGCAGTGAGCTGAGATCGCAGCACTTCACTCCAGCCTGGGCGAAAGAGCAAAACTCCATCTCAAAAAAAAAAAAAAAAAAAAAACAACTGTCCCAAGATGGTTCCGGTAAAGGGATAGGACAGAGCATACCTGAGCCACGTTTGGAAGGGAACCGGGGTCTAAGCTTGCATCAGGAGGAAAGCGAGCTGGTTCTTGAGGCTTTTAGAGATCACATATAGTGGAGTTTTGTTTGCACATTCTGGTTGGGACGGGCAGGAAGTTACGGATCCAAGCTGGTATCAGCTAGAGCGGGTCTCACCAGGGTCAGTTTTCCTTTGCTGCTTTCTCTTGGGGGGAAATAAATGCCTGGGGGTTCTCTTTGCTACATTTTTGTCTTTGGGAGCTGCTTTTTTCTCTGGGACAGGCTGCAATAGGTCTTGTGATGCCAGAGGGTAAGAATTCAAGTTTACTCTTGACCAACGGGTTGCACAGATCACAAGCTGCAAAATATTTAATCACTGAGGTCATTTGAGGGAAATGAGATTCGATCAATAGAAGTGTCTGCTCTGTTCCTTAAGAGTCGAGTCTAAACTGCTTTTCTCCTACCTTCGTTTGGCAAAACCACAGACCATTAAAAATGTAAAGAATAACTTTTTCTAAGGCCCACAAAAGCTTATTTTTAATATGTTGTGTGGTCTACTCACCTTTGTGGTGTTCCCCTTGACCGGACTCACAAAAATAAACGTGTGCAAGCCTAGTGGTTTCTGAGCCCTTTTAAAGTAGCACCCCTGTTTCTGACAACTCTTACTTAAGATAAAGCCCATGGGTCAATGCAGGACTGGGTCTGCAACCTTGGCCCCCCTGAGAGAAACCACTGTCAGTCCCTGTCAGTTGCTGGTCACGATGCGTGGGACACCCATTTTCATTTTTAAGGTTTCTAGCGGAAGCCTGTTGAGCACTTGAGAAAGACCCTGTTTCAAATAAGGGGGAGTGAAAGAGAAAAGGGAGAGTAGAAAGGAAGGCAGTGAAGAGCCAGGGTGACTGCACGTGTGGTATTTATTGAGCAAGCATTTCTTGAGCAACTCCTGGGCGCCAGGCATCGTAGTAGGTGCTGGGGATTTGAAGGTACCGATGACACATCCCCACACTCAGGTTCAGAAAGAGGACTGCCCTTCAGTGTGACAGGTGCCAGGAGGGGGAGGGCACCTAACCCAGACTGGGAGTCAGCACCGCCCTCAAGGAGAAGTTACCAGCTAGGCTGAGACAGAAGAGTGAGTAGTGAGAGCTGGACAGAAAAAAATCGGGGGCCCTGTGGGCCACTGGGGCAGCCGTGAGCCACAGCAGGGGCTGAGGGAGAGCATGCTGTTTCAGAGCCTTATGCATCGGGGAGCGGCAGTCGCTCCACTGAGTCTCAGGGTGAACAAATGGTGAGAAAAGTCCTCTCCAAGGCTGTGGGCGGGATGTGGGTGGTAGGTGAGAGGTGGAAGATGCCAGGAGTACATTTGAACATCCTAAAAGGAAATAGAAACTTCATTTCTCCTCGTGAGTGCAGAGGGGTGTGCTCAGGAGATGCGTAACAGCCCAGGATGGTGGACTCAGGTGTGTCCGGGCCACGGGCCTTCTTGAACGCGTGCGGGAAGAGGCACTGGTCAGGGGAGGGACAGGTGCTTTTGGTGGTATCGGATCTTGTGAGGTGCGGACACCCCGGTGGGTCCAGTGCTCCCACCCAGGGACAGAGAAGGATGGGGCATGGGGAGGTAGAGTGGATGGTGGGGGGCCTGAGAGGGTGTGCCCAGGCAGAGGGCTGAGGAGAAAGGACCTTTGTGTGCGACAGCTCCTGCTGCCAGAGCAAGTGTGGGTTTTATGGCAGCTGTGGCCTCCGGTCCTAATATAGTCAACAGCTCCAAATCCCCTGCCCTGACACCTGTTAGCAAGAGGTTCCCTGAGCTGACCTCTCCTTGGGCTGCCCCCACAACATGTGCATCTGACGCATTGGGGGCCAGACCCCCACCCTCGCCGAATCACACGAATCCTGGTCAGCCCCCGGTTGACAAATTGCCTTCTCTCGACTTGGGCAGGGGCTGCTGGGGTTTTGAGGGGTGGGGTTTGTTCAGCTGTTGCTAGGGAAGGGTGAGGCTGAGCTATCCCAGAGGAAATGGGGTGTTCCTCTGGCAAGTGGCAATCTTGGCAAAGAACTGAGCGTCTGGGGAGGGGGCAACTCCGAACACAAAGAAGTCCTGGGGAGGGTCAACCTTTCCCCTTAGGATGGGGGAAATGAAATGTGATCCGCTTAATGCTGCTACAGCTGCTTCCTAACTTTGCCTCTTTCTTCCTTTGACTTTTGGAGGAGTGGGGTGGAAAAGAGATGGGGGTTCCCAGGCAGCCAGCCGTTTCCCCACTGACCCATGCTCCAACTCCCACTGCCCTGCCTCAGTAGCCTCCAGTAAGTGATGCCCAGGATGGTGCGGCTCTGTGTGGCCAGCATAATTCCCTTTGTCTCTCCCCTCCTCCCCTCTCCCTGTCTTCCTCTCTCGCCCCTTGGCTTCTCTTCCCGGCCCCGTGGTGGCTGCAGCCCAGCCCTGGGGAGCCCCTGTGGAAGTGGAGTCCTTCCTGGTCCACCCCGGTGACCTGCTGCAGCTTCGCTGTCGGCTGCGGGACGATGTGCAGAGCATCAACTGGCTGCGGGACGGGGTGCAGCTGGCGGAAAGCAACCGCACCCGCATCACAGGGGAGGAGGTGGAGGTGCAGGACTCCATGCCCGCAGACTCCGGCCTCTATGCTTGCGTAACCAGCAGCCCCTCGGGCAGTGACACCACCTACTTCTCCGTCAATGTTTCAGGTTGGTAGCCAAGCCCTGCCCTTGCCCCTCCCTAGACCCACCCCCTCCAACCCTCTCTGCCAGTTTCAGGGGAAGGTGAACCTCCTCCCACTCCGTGATCTGCCCCCACTCTGCTTCAGAAACTGCTGCCCACTAACATTGCTCCCTGCCTGCCGCGTGGCTTGGCTCTCAGAGAGGTGACTAGGTGGGGTGGGCCCCAGGACCGGAGATCTGGGGCTTCCAGGACACACCTCGGAGGTGATTGCCAGGGCTCTTGGGATGTTAAGACCCTGTGATTTTTTTCCACCACAGCTTGCCCAGATCTCCAGGAGGCTAAGTGGTGCTCGGCCAGCTTCCACCCCATCACTCCCTTGCCACTTGGACTTGGTACTCCGCTTAGTGATTAGAGCCCCTGAACAGGTGGTGGGATCCCTGCTCTGCTGGAGAGGAACCCAGGTGCACCGCGAGGGAGCTGTGCGAGGGCAGCCAGGGAGCCCTGGAGCTCTGTGAACTTGGGAACTTGCCACTCTTAGAATGTGACTTTCACAAAACTAGGAGTTGAGGAAGTGGAGCTGAAATTTTCTTTATGCCATTTATGCACCTCAGGGTGTGGACTTGGCACCAGATCCCCAAAGGTGATAGGAAGGACTGGAGAAAGATCTGGCATGAACCCTCATGGGTGACCACATGTGTATCAAGCGTGTTCTTACAAGAAATAAATACTTACTGGGGAGAGGTGTTGGCAGCTGCTGGGGTGGTGGGTGCCCTATCTGCTCTGATTAAGGAGGGCAGCCCCCAAACCTTAGTGGACACATGCTAGAAAAATTCTGACTGTGGGGTGTTTAGCCCATCCTTTGGAAATAGCATCTAGCCACAGTGCATCTAGACCTGCCTGAGTTTCCCTATAGTCAGCCGTCCAAAGAAGAATACAGGCTGCCTGGCTCCAGCACACCCAGGTGGCACCACAAGTTGAGAGAGAGCCTTTGAATGTAGGATGGAATTAAGTTAAATAGGAACAGCTGACCCTGATGGAACCACCCAGTGTGAAGGCTTCCAGGCAGTGGGGGCAGTGCTTTGGGGAAGGAAGGAAACATGCACAGGAACTGTTCTTAAACAGTTTCCGTCCCACCAAGAGATCGTCACTAAGGGAGCAGTGGGACTGGGTTCCCCATGGGGAGGGTGTCCGTGTTCATCTGGAACTGCACTAGCCTTGGTGAAATCTAGGGGTCCCTAGGAGGAACCTCAGTGCCCCTTCTTCTTCCCATAGATGCTCTCCCCTCCTCGGAGGATGATGATGATGATGATGACTCCTCTTCAGAGGAGAAAGAAACAGATAACACCAAACCAAACCGTATGCGTGAGACACTGTTTCCTATCTTACTGCCCTTTGGGTCTGGGCGTTGGGTTTAAGAGGGGAGGGGAAGGCTGAAAGGGGAGGAAGAGAGGGCACATGGGGTCACGATGCCTGTTCTGCTAAGTGCCAGACACTGCTCACAGGTGTTGGGCAGATGGGCAAGACACCTCCAGGTCCTGGCCTGGGCCCTGCTCCTGAGCCTGACCAGCTGCTCCTCTCCACCCTGCCTGTCTCTCTCGGCTTTCCCCGGGCAGCCGTAGCTCCATATTGGACATCCCCAGAAAAAATGGAAAAGAAATTGCATGCAGTGCCGGCTGCCAAGACAGTGAAGTTCAAATGCCCTTCCAGTGGGACCCCAAACCCCACACTGCGCTGGTTGAAAAATGGCAAAGAATTCAAACCTGACCACAGAATTGGAGGCTACAAGGTACGTGTGTGTGCATGCGAAAGTTAGAGTAACGGGAACAGGGGAGGCCGAGTTAGGAAGTCCTGATTACATGCTTTTCATTGTTTTAAGTAATACTTTCCACCTGTACAGGTTATTCATTAAAATTTTTAAATACAAAAAAATGCAAATAAAGTTTAAAAATGTCTTCAGTCTTCTTTCTGTGTAATATGGTTTTTACATAGTTGATCACATCATGTATGTAATTTCCTTGCCTTGTCATTTGTTAACATGAGTCTTTTCATGATATATTTCAAGCATGAATATTTGAAACATCATTTTTCATGACTGTGTAAGATTCCATTATTTTTAAATCCCATAATTTGGCTGGGCATGGTGGCTCACGCCTATAATCCTATCACTTTGGGAGGCCAAGGTGGGCAGATTGCCTGAGCTCAGGAGTTCAAGACCAGCCTGGGCAACATGGTGAAACCTCCTCTCTACTAAAAATACAAAAAATTAGCCATGCGTGGTGGCAGGCTCCTGTAATCCCAGCTACTGGGGAGGCTGAGGCAGGAGAATTGCTTGAACCCAGGAGACAGAGGTTGCAGTGAGCTGAGATCGCGTCATTTCACTCTAGCCTGGGTGACAGAGCGAGACTCTGTCTTCAAAAAACAACAAAAAAAATCCCATAATTTAATGAACTATTTTGTGATATTAGGTATTTTCTGGTTTTTCACCATAATAAATAATGTTGCAGTGAATCTCTGTCAGCTTTAAGTGTGCTTCCTTAGGGCAGATTGTTACAAGTGAAATTACCGACTTAAAGAGTGTAAGCATTTTTTTTTTTAATTATTTATTTATGTATTTATTTTTAGACAGAGTCTCGCTCTGTCGCCCAGGCTGGAGTGCAGTGGTGCCATCTTGGCTCACTGCAAGCTCCGCCTCCCAGGTTCATGCCATTCTCCTGCCTCAGCCTCCCAAGTACCTGGGATGTGCGGGCCAGCATTCCCAGCTAATTTTTGTATTTTTAGTAGAGACGGGGTTTCCTCATGTTGACCAGGCTGGTCTTGAACTCCTGACCTCAAGTGATCTGTCTGCCTGGGCCTCCCAAAGTGCTGGGATTACAGGCGTGAGCCACCGCACCCAGCCAGAAATATTTTAAATTAATTCACCACACACTCACTACATGCAAGACACCGTGCTTTAAATGCTGCAAGACAGCGTTCCTGCCCATAAAAATTTTCCAGTCTGATAGGAGGCAAATGTCCATGAGAAGCTACTGTAAAAAGTAGACTGTGATCAGTGCTTTGGTAGGCAGAGGAAAGGGTGAGCACAGTTCTGACCAGAGACTGGACTGGAGGAGATGGTTTTTAAAATGAGCTGTCAAGGGCAGTGGGGGCTGGATTCTTAGTGTAATAGGAGAGGTGCACAGTTGGGAACATTCTTGGTGTATTTGGGAGTGTTTGCAGAAGGCACATCTGTCCGGATCACGAATGACCTTGAATGTCACAGTGGAGACTTCTGGAGTCTTTACACCCCATCTGCCAGCTTGCAGAGTTGAACGGGCTGGTAGGGGGGCAATCCACGCCTTGTCCTAGCCACCCCTGCAGCCTGGGGCCCTGTGCCACCAGGCTCTGATATGGAGGGCAGGTGCCACGGGGTGCCGACATCGTCATGGGGCTTCTGCCTGCATTTTCCTCCAGACCCTCAACGTACCCCTTTGGCATTTCCCCTCAGGTCCGTTATGCTACCTGGAGCATCATAATGGACTCCGTGGTGCCCTCTGACAAGGGCAACTACACCTGCATTGTGGAGAATGAGTACGGCAGCATCAACCACACGTACCAGCTGGATGTCGTGGGTAAGAGGGCAGAGGCAGCAGGAGGAATGAGTTTAGCGGGAAGGGCCGGGCTTGGAGAACACAGCCGGGGTGTCCAGGTTTCTTAGGGGCAGAGTCAGGATAGCAATTGGCACTTCTTGGCTTTGTCACCTTGAGCAGGTCACTTCTTCCTTTTGAGCCTCACTTTTCTTATCTATAAAATAGAGTTAAGATCAGACAGTAACACGGTCAAAGCTGGTTGTCACTGTGAAATGGAAGGTGCTGTTCAGAGTCTGTCCTGAAGAAGGCGCTGTTGGAGAGGTGTTAAATGTAGCGTAATAGGAGCTGTCGCTTAATGCCAGCAATATGCCAGGCTCCTTAAATACCTGCCCTGTAATGCTCGTGGCACACCTGCAAGGTGGGCAGTATTAGTCTAGCCCTGCACAGGAGCACAGGCGCATAGGCTCAGAGAGGTCAGACACCTTGCTAATGCAGAACTGCACACCTGTGCCAACTTCAGCGTATCACAGGAGACTCCGGGAAGAACATTGAGCCTCTTGGAGCTATTACTGCAACCTTTTCCTTCTAGCAGTTCTGAAACTCACTCCCTAGAGATCATTGGGTACAGAATCTCTCAGCCAGTGTTCTTCTTGATTATGATGATATGGTCTAAAAAGGAGATTGTGGCCAGGTGCAGTGGCTTATGATCTCCAGGTGGCATGATGAGATTACTCATGCCTGTGATCCCATCACTTTAGGAGGCCAAGGCTGGAGGATTGCTTGAGGCCAGGAGTATGAGACCAGCCTGGGCAACACAGTGAGACCCTGTCTCTATAAAAAAATTTAAAAATTAGCCTAGTGCAGTGGCATGTACTTGTAGTGCCAGCTGAGTTAACTGAGCTGGTGGGAAGATCACTTGAGCCCAGGAGTTCGAAGCTGCAGTGAGCTATGATGACACCCTTGCGCTCCAGCGTGGGTGACAGAGTAAGACCCTGCCTCTAAAAAAAAAAGGTAAAAAGATTCTGATCCAAGAGGTTGGGGTAAGATCTGAGATTCTGCGTTTCTAACAGGCTCCTAGGGGATGCTGGTAGCACTGCTCGTGGACCACACTTTGAATAGCAGGAGTCAAAGTGACTCTGGTTTTACTTAAGGAGGAGCAGGTTGTGCTGAGGTCTGGGAGTGCAACTGAGTTAGAAGGTTCTCCATTAAAGCATGAGTGACTTACTGTGACTGTAAATATGATGACTGCCTTGGGGAGGAGGATCCTGATGGCTTAGGGCCTGAAGAGAGGGTGTCCCTTTCCCCAGCTCTGTTTTGAGAGGCTTGGGCTCAGCAGAAGTGCTGCGAGGTTTACAACCCATCACTGGGAAAGCCAAGTGGGGCGCAGGTGAGCCCACCCCTCTTTAGCCATGGCAAGGTCCCCGTGACAAGTGCCTCCTCTCCCATCTTCCACAGAGCGGTCCCCTCACCGGCCCATCCTGCAAGCAGGGTTGCCCGCCAACAAGACAGTGGCCCTGGGTAGCAACGTGGAGTTCATGTGTAAGGTGTACAGTGATCCGCAGCCGCACATCCAGTGGCTAAAGCACATCGAGGTGAACGGGAGCAAGATTGGTCCAGACAACCTGCCTTATGTCCAGATCTTGAAGGTAATCATGGCACCAGTCTTCGTGGGCCAGTCTACTGGGAAGAAGACCACTGTCTCGGGGGCTCAAGTTCCTGTGGGCAGGCTCAGTGCCCCCGAATGGGATCATTCCTCACACCTCAGGCACACACACTCCATCTTGGTAGGGATCTAGCCACATCCCCCAGGACTAGTGACAGAGGTCACAAAGTGGAGGTGAGCTGGGAACAGAGGGCTGCAGGGGTGGGTGGTGCTGGTCTGTAATAAGCTTTGAGAGCAATGTCACTGGGGCTTTAGGGTCAGCTACACAAGGAAGGCATTTGGACCCCTGCCTTTTCATTGCCCGAAACCAGAGCCTTTCCACCAAGCGTTTCCCAGTCTTAGCCCTGTGTCCCGAGTTACGTACGATCTTTCTGGCAAATGGGGTGCATGATAAGAGCATCTGTTAGGAAGAGTTGGAAAAACAAATGCCACGTATAAATTCTAAGCCATATGAGGAGTAATGGCATTTTCTTCCTTTTTCCTCTCACTCCCAGACATTCATTGTCCCTGAATGCTCCATTAATCCAGGGAAAGTAATTGCCTAAATCTCCAGTGGATCTCGCAACAGGAAGGAACCAGAAGCTGGGAAAGTTGTTTACCTCTTTGTCCCAGAGTTAGACCTCATCCTCCCCTGGCTTGGCTATCTCAGAGATAATACTGGCCCTCCCTTCTCTTGTCTTTGCTGCTGGTGCTAAAACTGCTCTGTAGGTCATTGGCCACTGTCTCCACTCACAACCCCTGCTCCAGTCCTGGAGGGAGTGGGTTAAACACAAATAGAACATTCCATTTGAAGCAGTTCTTTTTTTTTTTTTTTTTTAAGTCAAGTGCTTTGGACTTTGAAGTCCACTTGTTCTGTCCTTGTAAAAGGGAAAGAAGGCCGGGCGCAGTGGCTCACGCCTGTAATCCCAGCACTTTAGATCACTTGAGGTCAGGAGTTTGAGACCAGCCTGGCCAATATGGTGAAACCCCATCTCTACTAAAAATACAAAAATTAGCTGTGCGTAGTGGTTGGCACCTGTAGTCCCAGCTACTCAGGAGGCTGAGGCAAGCTAACTGCTTGAACCCAGGAGGCAGAGGTTGCAGTGAGCTGAGATCACGCCACTGCACTCCAGCCTGGGTGACAGAGTGAGTGAGACTCTGCGTCAAAAAAAAAAAAAAAAATTCTAAAAGAGAAAGATAATAAATCTCACTTAACATCTCCCTTCGCTCCCTGGGCCTGCCTGAAAGTTACATGGGAGCAACGTGCGTGGCCACGTCTCAGCTTTGCCCAACTGACTGGTGTGTCGTTGGTTTGTTCCAGCATTCGGGGATTAATAGCTCGGATGCGGAGGTGCTGACCCTGTTCAATGTGACAGAGGCCCAGAGCGGGGAGTATGTGTGTAAGGTTTCCAATTATATTGGTGAAGCTAACCAGTCTGCGTGGCTCACTGTCACCAGACCTGTGGCAAAAGGTAATGGGGAGATGGATGGGACCCTGTGCTGGGGATTTGATGTAGGCCCCAAGCTGCTGGGGCAGGCGGGGAAGCCAGTACTGGACTGTCCTTGCCACCCTACTGTATTTCTAGTGCCCAGAGCCATGGAAAAATACCCGGCCTGGGAGGCTGGTTTGGTTTGGTATTGTGTTGGTGTCTGTGGGTTCCCTCTCTGCCTTCTGTGTGTTCCTTGGCTGTGTGTGGATCCATGCGGGGACTCATGGGGACACGTCTTGCTGTGTTACAAATGGTACTTCAGACTGAAGGTGTGAGTGAGTGGTGATTAAGAGAAGGGGCCATAGGCCAGGCACGGTGGCTCATGCCTGTAATCCCAGCACTTTGGGAGGCTGAGGTGGGAGGATCGCTGGAAGCCAGGAGTTTGAGACCAGCCTGGGCAACACAGCAAGACCCCATCTCTACAAATTAAATTAGCCAAGTATGGTGGCATGTGCCTGTAGTCCCAGCTAGTCTGAAGGCTGAGGCAGGAGGATTGCCTGAGCTTAGAAGGTCGAGGCTGCAGTGAGCTATGTTTATGCTACTGCACCCCAGCCTGGGTTGACAGAATGGTACCACATCTCTTAAAAAAGAGAGAGAAGGAGTTAGGCATTCCCTTGCATACTCGCATCTGCTGGCTGTGTATGCACATGTGCGTGCGCGTGTGTGTGCGTGCGCATGTGTGTGTCTGCAGCCTCCGCCATCCCTCCTGTGTTCACCTTCTGGCTATCTTTACCTGAAACCAAACAGCCCCTGCCCGCCGGCCCCATTTCTCCATGCCGCTCACCGCCCGCATGCTCGGATGGGCCGGTGGCTGCCAGCATCTGGTGAAGGGTCGTAACCAGCCGTCGTCTTCTCAGGTCTGCTGGAGTTCTTCCCTCAGGGTCTCACCCTCTTCCTCTAACAGGTTTTGCTGCCTGGTGGTTTTCATTTGTTCCTTGTTGCAAAGAAGATGTAGGGGAGCATTTCTTCCTCTAGTCCCCCTTCTCTCTGTCTCCTTCCCTTGCTCTGCGTCTCTTAGAGGTCTCATGTCCTGTGCTTGTCCATTTTGCTTCCGTTGTCTCTTCTAGACTGCTGGAGTTAATACCACCGACAAAGAGATGGAGGTGCTTCACTTAAGAAATGTCTCCTTTGAGGACGCAGGGGAGTATACGTGCTTGGCGGGTAACTCTATCGGACTCTCCCATCACTCTGCATGGTTGACCGTTCTGGAAGGTACACACTGTAACTTCTCCTCTCGATGTCCTGCCCTCGCCACGGGCATGGGGGGAGCATGCATTTCCAGGCTTGGGGAGACACAGAGGCAGGAGAGCTGGAAGAATGGGCTCCTGCCTGCCTGGTGCCACGTCCTGCCCCAGCTTTGAGGGCTGAATCCTCTCAGCTCAGAGAAGAGCTTCCCTAGTTTTGCAGGTGCACGGAGGCCTCCCACCCATACACCTGCCTCTGCTCTCCCCCTGGCCGTTGCAATGCATGCCCGAGATCTGGGTTTACCCTGCAGCCAGACTCCTCCAGGGCAGGCTCCTTCCGTCCTTGGGTCCAGCAGCCTCCCCCCTCCGCTGGGTACTGAGCATCTGAAAAGTCTCAGATAGGGCCCTACGCCTCTTCTCCCTTCTCAAGTGCTCAGCCCAGGGGTGGGGCTTGCTGCTTGCAAAGAGCAGCCCACCCTCCTGTACTGCCATCCTATTGCCTTTGAAGAAGGAGATCAGCCTGGACAGGTGAACTGAGCTGCCTTCAGAAAGGCCTGTCTCAGGCAGCCACAGCAGGCTTCACAATGTCCATGTATCCTCTTTGGCTGCTGCCGTCTCTGCTCTCCCAAGAGGGGAGGTCTGCATGTTGAGCCAGGGAGGAAGGAGCCTGCAGCCTGCTCAGGGTGGTGGCCGGTGACTGCGGTGCCAGGGCTTGCTGTTGTCTCTCGGAATGTCCTGCATGTGGGTCTGGCTGTTCCTGCTGGCACTGCCCTCTCCTCTCTCCCCTCCTTTCCCACTCTGCCCTGCTTGCCCGTCAGGGTCTCCGGATGCCCCTGCTGGAGGCAGAGAAGCGTTCTGTTTTTATCGTCGTCCCTGTCTTGGTCCTGTCTGTGCTCCCCATGTGCTCCCAATCAGTTGTCTTCGTTCCTCAACATCAGGGAAAGAAAAAACAGCAACACTTCTCCCTGTCATCAGCTCTGCTGTCTCCTTGTCAGGCCTTGGGACGTTCTCTGGGCTCAGTCTAGGGTCGTGCCTCATGCCTCATGCCTCTCTGCGAAGGTTCCTAGGGGTGCCGCCTCCGTGGCTGGCTGGTGGGTTTTAAAGGGGAAGGTTGGGAGGAGGCCTGTGGAAGGAGGAGGGCCGTCCACACCCGTGGGGCAAAGCGTGTTCCATGAAACCAGTGCTGCGCATGCTGGGATGAAAGCCTCCCAGCCTCTCGTGCTGAAGGGAAAGGTGGACCGAACTGGCTTAGCTGCTGTGGCAATGGGGTGGGGGGTGAATCCTAATCAGAAGGTGGGAGAAGAGAATAACAAAATGGAACCCTGCCCCCTGCTGCCACATTTCCTTAAGTTTTAGGAGTTGGGGCCTATGAGTAGAATTTGAAAGAACTACCAAAAAAGGTTATTTTTGGAAATTAAGTCAGCTTTGCCTGTGGTTTGGCTAGGAATAAATATTTACCTGTGTGCCCCGACAGAGATGACACAGACCCAAAGTGGGACATTGAGCAAGGCACAGGCTGGTTCCCCTCCTGTCCTCTGTCCTCATTCTGTGAGTGCCACCATCACCAGGTACTGTGGCCTGCAGAAATAAACGAGGCACCAACCCTGCCCTCAGGGACCCTGTGTCTTCTTAGGGACAGAGGACTCAGAAACACCTGTGTCCCTGCATGTTAAGTACATGCACACAGTGCTGAGGCTTTGCAGAGAAGGGCCATGGCTCCCTGAGGAGACCAGGCTTTGCAGAGAAGGGCCATGGCTCCCTGAGGAGACCAAGAAAGGCACATGGAAGTGATTTCTCAGCTGGCCCTTGCAGGATCCCTGGGTGCCTGTACCTCTCCAGTCCAGCTGAGCAAGGAGGCTCAGGAATTAATGAGGATGGGGCTTGTGTAGCACGATGGTTCTAGGCCATCCCTCTTCCGTGGCTGAAGTCCATTGAAGGCAGCCTCCAAGATCAGGGGGTTGCCTGATCCTCCTAGTGCCACAATCCCAGTCCTAGCTAGAACTTGCCATGGTTCTTCTCCCTAAAAGTTCCCAGGGGACAGGAGATAGGTGTTGCTTTTCTAATGGAGTGGGACCTCACATGGACGGGGCCCTCCGAGCCTGCTAACACCCTCTTCGCACTGACTCAGCCCTGGAAGAGAGGCCGGCAGTGATGACCTCGCCCCTGTACCTGGAGATCATCATCTATTGCACAGGGGCCTTCCTCATCTCCTGCATGGTGGGGTCGGTCATCGTCTACAAGATGAAGAGTGGTACCAAAAAGAGCGACTTCCACAGCCAGATGGCTGTGCACAAGCTGGCCAAGAGCATCCCTCTGCGCAGACAGGTAACAGAAAGTAGATGGGGGATTTGCACACTCAGCACCACCTCTCTCTCTGGGCCTCTAATGCCCTGCCCTCTCCATTGTCCCTAATCTACAGCTCTGGGCCTTGTTTTCTGGCTTCTGGGCAAGGCACAGTGGAATGTCATGAACTAAGTGTTCTAGAGTCTGTTTCAAGCTAGTGTAGCCCATGAATTTCCTGCACCCTCCATATCACACTGCAAGTCCTCCGGACCCCTGGGACATGGATTGGGAGGAAGTCCTATTTGGACGGAATGTGCAGCCAATGGCATGAATTTGAACTGTCCCCAAGGGCTGCTTAGAAGTGCAGAGATGCAGGGTAGAGAAGAGAACTGTTTGTATTAGTCCGTTTTCACGCTGCTGAGAAAGACATACCCAAGACCGGGCAATTTACAAAAGAAAGAGGTTTAATGGACTCACAGTTCCACGTGGCTGGGGAGGCCTCACAATCGCAGAAGGCAAAAGGCACGTCTCACATGGCGGCAGACGAGAAGAGAGCTTGTACAGGGAAAAAATCCCCTTTATAAAATCATCAGATCTTGTGAGATTTATTCATTATCACAAGAACAGCATGGGGAAGACCTGCCCCCATGAGTCAATGACCTCCTACCAGGTCCCTCCCATAACACGTGGGAATTCAAGATGAGATTTGGGTGGGGACACAGCCAAACCATATCAGCCATACCATATCCTTGTCCCCTGTGTGCCCACCCTTCCCCATGGGAGGAAATGGTACAGATGGCACAGGTGTGTGCAAGAATGACCGTTCCCTCAGAAGCCTGTGCTCATTCTGGAAGGTGCTTTGGGAGTTAGGAATCCATAAGCTAAGGCAAAGTATTTGCAAAGAGTCAGGAGAATAGAGTTGTTACTGCAGTGATCAGTTATAAAATGTCAAGCTGGAAGAGGTGCATTTGGTCTGCTTATTTTAAAGGTGAGTGAAGTCCAGAAAGGCCAGCTCGTGGCAGAAATAGGTCAGTCCTAGAAGTTGGGCCTCCTGGCCTACCATGGTCTTTGGACCACTCTGTGTTGAGGAAAGAACATCAGATACACAGACATGTGCCTCTGCCATTGTTGGGAAGCTCTGACTAGGAATGTGAAGGAGTCACCCCTGTTCCCCCTCCTTGCTCTAGGGTGACCCCACTCTTCCTTGCAGGTGTCTGCTGACTCCAGTGCATCCATGAACTCTGGAGTTCTTCTGGTTCGGCCGTCACGGCTCTCCTCCAGTGGGACTCCCATGCTAGCAGGGGTCTCTGAGTATGAGCTTCCCGAAGACCCTCGCTGGGAGCTGCCTCGGGACAGGTAATAATACTTTAACTCCCAACTTTTTGAAGGCATTCCTTGCTTGCTATTCTAGTGGTGGAAGGTGCGTATACTAACACCTTCTGGGCGGTGAAGGATCATGAAATGCCTGCAGAAGCATTCATTCCACTTTCTGCTCGCAGTTGCGTGAAATACAGAGAGGTGGAGATGGGGTACCTCTCAAGGTTTGAACTTCACCAGCCCCAACTTAATGCCACTCTCTGTTCCCCCGAAAGACTGGTCTTAGGCAAACCCCTGGGAGAGGGCTGCTTTGGGCAGGTGGTGTTGGCAGAGGCTGTCGGGCTGGACAAGGACAAACCCAACCGTGTGACCAAAGTGGCTGTGAAGATGTTGAAGTGTAAGTGATGCTTCTGTCCTTGCAAAGAAAATCTTGTCCCGTTCCAAGCAAACAGCAGGCCTCGGGCCCAGCAGAACAGCTTCTCTGGTGCCTTTGCTGCCCACACCTGCTGCCCTGCATGCTTGGGGTTACCTGGCAGTGGAGGGGGTGTTCTGCACCTTGAGATTGTTCTATGACCTCACTCTGTTCCTTGGCGTCAGCGTGGGCTGTGGTCAGGTGTTTATCCTAGATCCGTCGCTTGCAGGCTTTCCTCACCACATCCCTGCCCACTCACTACCACCTATTGCAACAACGGCTCCCATGAGTGGGAAGAGAAAACAAGTTTGGATGAAGTGGGGAGGAAAGAATCAAGTCCCAGGGAAAAGCAGCCCCTCGACACATACCCCACTCCCTTAGCCTTTATCCTGCCCTCCTCCCTTCCCAAGTAAATGAGTCTCAACGTGTTCTTTAAAGCGGACGCAACAGAGAAAGACTTGTCAGACCTGATCTCAGAAATGGAGATGATGAAGATGATCGGGAAGCATAAGAATATCATCAACCTGCTGGGGGCCTGCACGCAGGACGGTGGGTGCCGGCCAGACTGGCTTTCCCTGCCCAGCGGGGAGAAGATCTGAGCTGGGGTATCAGTCCCAAGGCCTCTCTCAGCCACAGTTAGGGAAGGGGGTTAAGAGAGGCCGCTTTGGCAGGGGTTAAAATGTGTTATCTCGGGATCTGGGCTCCGCTCATTGGTGTTCATTTAGGAATACAGATACCTAGATTCATACATGTGGTGTGTTAACAGAGGCAGCTGAGTAATTATGGTCTAAGAGCGCTCAGGCTGGGTGCAGTGGCTCATGCCTGTAATCCCAGCACTTTGGGAGGCCGAGGCAGGCAGATCACTTGAGATCAGGAGTTCGAGACCAGTCTGGCCAAAATAGTGAAACCCCGTCTCTACTGAAAATACAAAAGTTAGCCAGGCATGGTCACACATGCCTATAATCCCAGCTACTCGGGAGGCTGAGGCATAAGACTTGCTTGAACCCGGGAGGTGGAGGTTGCAGTGAGCCGAGATCACGCCATTGTACTCCAGCTTGGGAGACACTCCCACTGTCTCAAAAATAAAATAAATAAATAGTCCAGGCACAGTGGCTCACGCCTGTAATCCCAGCACTTTGGGAGGGTGAGGTGGGTGGATCACTTGAGGTCAGGAGTTCGAGACCAGCCTGGCCAACAGGTGAAACCCCATCTCTACTAAAAATACAAAAAGTAGCCGGGCGTGGTGGCGCATGCCTGTAATTCCAGCTACTCGGGAGGCTGTGGCAGGAGAATCGTTTGAACCTGGGAGGCAGAGGTTGCAGTTAGCCGAGATCGCGCCATTGCACTCCAGCCTGGGCAACAAGAGCAAAACTCCATCTCAAAAAAAAAAAAAAAAAAAATTAGCCAGGCATTGTGCATGCCTGTAATCCCAGCTGCTTGGGAGGCTGAGGCAGGAGAATCACTTGAATCCAGAAGGCGAAGGTTGCAGTGAGCTGAAATTGTGCCACTGCACTCCAGCCTGGGCAACAGAGTGAGACTCCATCTCAAAATAGACAGACAAACTGGGGCTCTTACCCCAATGTTGCTCTGGAATTTTCTGGACTATGCTGGGAATAATTATTTCTCTGATTTTCTTTGGGTAGTAGAATGGATTTCCCAGGTCCTAAGAGGAGGCAGGAGATGGGAGGTTGGCCAGGGTGTGCTGCTGGGGGTGGGGTTTCTTTGAGGTGAAGCCAAACCTCCTCACCTGCTGCTGGCCCCGTGGCCTCTTCTCCTGTGCCTACAGGTCCCTTGTATGTCATCGTGGAGTATGCCTCCAAGGGCAACCTGCGGGAGTACCTGCAGGCCCGGAGGCCCCCAGGGCTGGAATACTGCTACAACCCCAGCCACAACCCAGAGGAGCAGCTCTCCTCCAAGGACCTGGTGTCCTGCGCCTACCAGGTGGCCCGAGGCATGGAGTATCTGGCCTCCAAGAAGGTGTGGAACCTGAAGGCTCCCCTGGGTAATGCCAGGGTGGGAACAGAGCCCCCCTAGTCCTCCAGCCTGTGACTTGTCATCTTGTGGTGGCATTGTGGATGCACTGAGCACTGGCCCTGTGTGCCCTGTGTGTTGTCTTAGGCTCTCTGGGAACTGCAGAGTCAGGAGAGCCAGTGTAGCCAGGTGGCCTTGGGGTCAGACTGATGTAGGGTCAGATCTGTGCACTGCCACTTTCTCCGTAGCCTCAGGCAACTACTTAGCATCTTAAAATTCTTCAAATACAAAATAAGAATAATATCAGCTGGGTTCAGTGGCCAAGGCGGGAGGATTGCTTGAGCTCAGGAGTTTGAGACCAGGTTGGGCAACATATTGAGACCCTGTCTTTAAAAAAAAAAAAATTAAAAAATTAGCTGGGTGTGGTAGTGCGTGCCGGTAGTCCCAGCTACTCGGGAGGCTGAGGTGGGAGGCTAGCTTGAGCCCAGGAGTTTGAGGCTGCACTGATCCATGATCACACCACTGCACCCCAGCCGGGGCAACAAGGCCCTGTCTCAAAAGAAAATAAAGTATAACAATACCTGTTGTAGAATTGTTATGAAATAAAATGAAACTGTCTGTGAGTGTTGAGTGCAGTGTTTGGTGTGTAAGGGCTGGCTTGGTTTGAGCCCAGCCCCATGTGGACTTGCTGTGCTGGGAGGCAGGACCTAGGAGCACGCATCACTGCAGACGCAGCAGAGGCATAAGGGGCCAGTCTTTGGGGAAGGAAGGGAGGAGCGCTTGCTGTGATGAGAAGCCTGGAGCTGGCAGAGAACGTTAGAGGAGGGGAAGCAAAGGTTCGGGGGCAGAGCAGTGTGGCAGGAGAAGTTCTATGAGACAAGTCGGCTAGTTGCATGGGTGGCGGCCCCCTAGAGCCTTCCAGCTCCCTCACCTCCCCCACTGCTGCTCTCCCTTCCTCCTTCCTCAGTGCATACACCGAGACCTGGCGGCCAGGAATGTCCTGGTGACAGAGGACAATGTGATGAAGATAGCAGACTTTGGCCTCGCACGGGACATTCACCACATCGACTACTATAAAAAGACAACCAACGTGAGTGCCGACAGGGCTGCCCTGTGCTAGTGGTTTCATCTGAGAAGCGAGGAGTGGGGTGGGCTGAGAACCCACCCCCGAGTCCCTTCCTACCCGTGCCCTCATGGCCCTGCCTGGGGCCACCCCAACCTCCCCTGTGCTGCTTTCAGGGCCGACTGCCTGTGAAGTGGATGGCGCCCGAGGCATTATTTGACCGGATCTACACCCACCAGAGTGATGTGTGAGTTTGTAATAGCAATTGCCAGGGAGGTGTGGGATAGAGAGCTTCTAGCACTGTAGAGTCCTGCTTTCCCTCTGGACTGAGGAGTCCTCTTTCCACCCTAGAGAGAAAAACAAAACATTGTCTGTGGCCATTCCCTCTGCTCCAGATGTTGAAAGGCTGATCTGTGTCTCCTGGCACTGCCCTGGGTGGAGGATTTGTGCTGGGGGAGGGGAGGTGGAGAAGCTCTAACACCCTGTGGCTCCCCGCCCATTTGCAGGTGGTCTTTTGGGGTGCTCCTGTGGGAGATCTTCACTCTGGGTGGCTCCCCGTACCCCGGTGTGCCTGTGGAGGAGCTTTTCAAGCTGCTGAAGGAGGGTCACCGCATGGACAAGCCCAGTAACTGCACCAACGAGCTGTAAGCCCGAGGAGATGTTGGAGGCCCCGAGCCAGGCCCTGGGGCAAGAGTGGGCTTGAGGGGCAGGGGGCTAGACTAGAGAGTATCCATCTCCAGGAGGCGGCCCTGACCTTACAGTCCTGCCGCAGGTACATGATGATGCGGGACTGCTGGCATGCAGTGCCCTCACAGAGACCCACCTTCAAGCAGCTGGTGGAAGACCTGGACCGCATCGTGGCCTTGACCTCCAACCAGGTAAGGCTGCCCATGCCAGAGCCAGAGCTCAGGCCGTCCCCACTGCGTGCACGCACCTCCCTGAGCAGGGAGGAGGGGCCCGGCCCATCACTGCTTCCTCTCGCCCATCACAGGAGTACCTGGACCTGTCCATGCCCCTGGACCAGTACTCCCCCAGCTTTCCCGACACCCGGAGCTCTACGTGCTCCTCAGGGGAGGATTCCGTCTTCTCTCATGAGCCGCTGCCCGAGGAGCCCTGCCTGCCCCGACACCCAGCCCAGCTTGCCAATGGCGGACTCAAACGCCGCTGACTGCCACCCACACGCCCTCCCCAGATTCCACCGTCAGCTGTAACCCTCACCCACAGCCCCTGCTGGGCCCACCACCTGTCCGTCCCTGTCCCCTTTCCTGCTGGCAGGAGCTGGCTGCCTACCAGGGGCCTTCCTGTGTGGCCTGCCTTCACCCCACTCAGCTCACCTCTTCCTCCACCTCCTCTCCACCTGCTGGTGAGAGGTGCAAAGAGGCAGATCTTTGCTGTCGGCCACTTCATCCCCTCCCAGATGTTGGACCAAGACCCCTCCCTGCCACCAGGCACTGCCTGGAGGGCGGGGAGTGGGAGCCGATGAACAGGCATGCAAGTGAGAGCTTCCTGAGCTTTCTCCTGTCGGTTTGGTCTGTTTTGCCTTCACCCATAAGCCCCTCACACTCTGGTGGCAGGTGCCTTGTCCTCAGGGCTACAGCAGAGCAGTAAGGAGGTCAGTGCTTCGAGCCTCAATTGAAGGTGACCTCTGCCCCAGATAGGTGGTGCCAGTGGCTTATTAATTCCGATACTAGTTTGCTTTACTGACCAAATGTCTGGTACCAGAGGATGGTGAGGCGAAGGCCAAGTTGGGGGCAGTGTTGTGGCCCTGGGGCCCAGCCCCAAACTGGGGGCTCTGTACATAGCTATGAAGAAAACACAAAGTGTATAAATCTGAGTATATATTTACATGTCTTTTTAAAAGGGTCGTTACCAGAGATTTACCCATCGGGTAAGATGCTCCTGGTGGCTGGGAGGCATCAGTTGCTATATATTAAAAACAAAGAAAAAAGAAAAAAAGGAAAATGTTTTTAAAAAGGTCATATATTTTTTGCTACTTTTGCTGTTTTATTTTTTTAAATTATGTTCTAAACCTATTTTCAGTTTAGGTCCCTCAATAAAAATTGCTGCTGCTTCATTTATCTATGGGCTGTGTGAAAAGGGTGGGAATGTCCACTGAAAAGAAGGGACACCCACAGGCCCTGGGGCTAGGTCTGTCCCGAGGGCACCGCACGCTCCCGGCGCAGGTTCCTTGTAACCTCTTCTTCCTAGGTCCTGCACCCAGACCTCACGACGCACCTCCTGCCTCTCCACTGCTTTTGGAAAGTCAGAAAAAGAAGATGTCTGCATCGAGGGCAGGAACCCCATCCATGCACTAGAGGCGCTGGGCAGAGAGTCAAGGCCCAGCAGCCATCGACCATGGATGGTTTCCTCCAAGGAAACCGGTGGGGTTGGGCTGGGGAGGGGGTACCTGCCTAGGAATAGCCACGGGGTAGAGCTAAAGTGATTAAGAGGAAGGCAAGGGCGCGGTTGCTCACGCCTGTAATCCCAGCACTTTGAGACACCGAGGTGGGCAGATCACTTCAGGTCAGGAGTTTGAGACCAGCCTGGCCAACTTAGTGAAACCCCATCTCTACTAAAAATGCAAAAATTATCCGGGCATGGTGGCACACGCCTGTAATCCCAGCTCCACAGGAGGCTGATGCAGAATCCCTTGAACCTGGGAGGCAGAGGTTGCAGTGAGCCGAGATTGCGCCATTGCACTCCAGCCTGGGCGACAGAGAAAACAAAAAGGAAAACAAATGATGAAGGTCTGCAGAAACTGAAACCCAGACATGTGTCTGCCCCCTCTGTGGGCGTGGTTTTGCCGGTGCTTCTAAGTGCAGGAGAACATGTCACCTGAGGCTAGTGTGGCATTCAGGTCCCTGGCTTCGTTTCTTGTTGGTATGCCTCCCCAGATCGTCCTTCCTGTATCCATGTGACCAGACTGTATTTGTTAGGACTGTCGCAGATCTTGGCTTCTTACAGTTCTTCCTGTCCAAACTCCATCCTGCCTCTCAGGAACGGGGGGAGAATTCTCCGAATGTTTTTGGTTTTTTGGCTGCTTGGAATTTACTTCTGCCACCTGCTGGTCATCACTGTCCTCAGCAAGTGGATTCTGGCTCCCCGGTACCTCATGGCTCAAACTACCACTCCTCAGTCGCTATATTAAAGCTTATGTTTTGCTGGATTACTGCTAAATACAAAAGAAAGTTCAATATGTTTTCATTTCTATAGGGAAAATGGGATTGCTGCTTTAAGTTTCTGAGCTAGGGATTTTTTGGCAGCTGCAGTGTTGGTGACTATTGTAAAATTCTTTGTTTCTCTCTGTAAATATGCACCCGCTAACATTACAATTTGTATTTATGTTTAAAGAAGGCATCATTTGGTGAACAGAACTAGGAAATGAATTTTTAGCTCTTAAAAGCATTTGCTTTGAGACCGCACAGGAGTTTCTTTCCTTGTAAAACAGTGATGATAATTTCTGCCTTGGCCCTACCTTGAAGCAATGTTGTGTGAAGGGATGAAGAATCTAAAAGTCTTCATAAGCCCTTGGGAGAGGTGCTAGAAAAATATAAGGCACTATCATAATTACAGTGATGTCCTTGCTGTTACTACTCAAATCACCCACGAATTTCCCCAAAGACTGCACTAGCTGTCAAATAAAAGAGAGTGAAATTGACCTGAGAGAAAATGAAATGGCCATTTTACTTAGAGGACCAGATTGGGTCTCCTGAGGAAAGGAATCCAGTTTATCTAATGAAGATGTTGTGCCATCAAGGCACTGAGTCTGTCTGGTTTCCTGAGGGTTAAAAGATTAGGGCTGGGATCACCACAGCATTAATCAATACTGCCTTTCCATCTCTTCTAATTGCCATAGGCTGGAGATCATCGGTCCCTTGGCCCTGCTAATGTAATGTATTGATCTCAGGTAAGTAGATTGAGCATCAAATGAGGCAAGAAATCTGTCTCGATGTTAATGAGGTTGCTGTGCTTATTAGCCACCACTGGGTGGAGCAAGCGAGCTGATTAGGTGAAGCACCAGTCCGCTTTCAAGTCACATTGGTCCAACTACTACCTGCTAGTGTGTGCTGGTGGTGAGTGGGAAATCTTTAGCCTAGATTTGGCATTACAGAAAAATTGATTGGGCAGCACTGATGTGGCTCGTTTTGGAATGATTTAAGTATAGAATTAGACATGACACAGGTGCAAGGCCCTAAGTGTCCAGTGGCCACCACCTCTCTATTGTAGCAGAATTCTGTGTGAGACCCAGGCCACATCTAGCATCACTGCAGTTGGGTTTTTAGAGAATGCCTAAAGTGGCCAGGCATGGTGGCACATGCCTGTAATCCTAGCACTTTGGGAGGCTGAGGCAGGCGGATCACCTGAGGTCGGGAGTTCAAGACCATCCTGGCCAACATGGTGAAACCCCATCTCTACAAAAATACAAAAATTAGCCGGGCGTGGTCGTGCATGCCTTTAATCTCAGTTACTCCAGAGACTGAGGCAGGAGAATCGCTTAAACCCAGGAGGCAGACGTTGCAGTGAGCCAAGATTGTGCCACTGCATTCCAGCCTGGGTGACAGGAAGACTCCATCTCCAAAAAAAAAAAAAAAGTCTAAAGTCATACCCAGTGAGATCATTAGCGGCAGGTAGAGCCAAGGCATCTGCATGTATAGAGAAGGGAGCAGAGAGGAGAAAGCTCTGAAGCAGCCGGCACAGCCTTCCATTCCCTCCGCTGAGAAGAGCCAGGGAAAGGTGGTCAGTAAGAACCCAACTGCTAAGACTTGGTCTGGGCGGGTTCCCTCTAGGTGGACCGTCAACAGTATTCAGGACCATTTCCACCGTACTGCCCCACATGCAGGTCTTTGTATGCAGAAGGGATCTATTTCATAAACATGCTAACTAGAGGTGTAACTGTTTCATTACCCTGGGAGGCTCAAAGAGTTGGTGGTTAACGATTTACCAGAACACCACTAGCTGGGGCTAGATGTAAGGATCACTGAACCTAACAGCCAAGCACCCTAAATGATGAGAACAATGAAACATCCTTGACTTCTCTGAGCTGCTAGCAGAAGAGTGGGAGGAGAGGTGTATCAAGTGGCCCGGGTCCCTTGACCAGGTCACTGCTCATTCCCACCCTGCTCGGAGGGAAAGCCAGAAGGAACTGTAGGACAGCCCAGCAGTACCTATGACTCATTCAGGTAAAACAGAATTGAGCAAGTATAGCTAATCCCTTTCCCACATTTAACACCTGAAATGTGGACTAATTAAAACACCCATCATTTTTGAAATGGGAAAATGTATTGTGAATCACCTCGATAGGCAGGATCCATGACTGCTGTATGTGCACAGTAGGGATTCATTAATGGGACATGGTGGGGCTTCTCTGATGGAGCAGAAGTTTAGAAAGCATTGTACAATGCATATTCTTGCTGTGAAGTGCTGGTGACATTCCTCATTTAGGTGATGGCAGACAGGACACTTCAGTTTTACTTGTTTTAACTGACTGCTGTCTAACCACATCAAGTAAAGAAATCTAATTTTATCACCTACAGGCTGAAATACCTTTGGCCTTCTAACCACTCCCCAGGGGAAGAAAGCCCTTGGTCAGCTGCATGGCAGTCTATCTATTATTTCAGTATTATTAATACTGAAAACACCAAGCATAAATACCCTAATGTAATACTTGTTGCTGGGTAGCACAGGGATTATATCAGACCTTCACAACCCCTATGACTAATAAATAGTCTTATTTGTGAAAGACAAACTGGCCAGAAACACACACACCCAACACAAATGGTTAAGGCTTAAACCCTTAATTATGCTTCCTAGCAAAATGGTGGCTAATGAAAGCCATATGTGCTAGAAGAGTGGCTGCCTCGCAGATTGCGGCTGCCTCAGATTGCTACAGCCTCTGCAGGCCCAAGAGGGGGATGTCAGAAGCAGCCAAATCTTTCTGATTGCCAGTCTGTTTTTTCAAGAAGCTTCATTATATCCAGAAAGATCTTACTGGGGAGTATATCCATCCCATCTCATAAGGTACTTTGTTTCCCGGGTGCTGATCCTACCGGTGGATCATTCACAAAGTTAATCAGGTGCTCCTAAGATGGTTTTTGGAACTTCCAAATTCTTACTCAGAATTCCAAGCCATAGGAGACAGAGGTATCTAAGGTGCCACGCTGATTCCATTGTGCAAAAAATTTCCTCTCTTAAGAGACGTACACATGAAACTAAAAAACAACATGATGGGGGGTGGGCTTTATACAAAGTTGAGTGGGGTGACAATGGTACAGAGGAAATGGGACTTTGCAATTATATTTTTCTCAGCGGTCTGAACTTGGTCTCACTACCCACATTACCTGGAATG